>NC_134138.1:177429987-177740225 GCF_033958435.1 Carettochelys insculpta
TAGCAGGTCAAGGGTAGTTGATGCATTTTAAGTCACACTATGGAATCTGTGTGGTTTGCATATGGGGAGAGATATTTTCCATGGAGAGTACAGCATCCAAAAATGTCTAGGGTAGATTCCATCAGTGCATTGAAATGTACAACTTTTTTACCAGACCAAGTTTACAATGCTGATGGGACAAGTGTTTTTGTGTAAATGTCCTCCAAGTTGCACATCAGTTGTGCCTGAATATATTTCAAGCAAGGAAATGATTGCTTTCACAGGCAGTGCTAATGGAAGTGGGAAGCATTATTTATAATTGGCTTGTGGGGGTAAAGCTAAAATCACAATCATTCAAGGGCAGTGATGTGCAGCATCTACCAGTTCATTATTATCACCAGCATGGATAGATGCAGAGATTTTCCAAGACTGGCTTCATACAAAATTTGTGTCCCCTATTCAGAACAATCAAAAGAAGTAACAGTTGCCTGAAAAAACAATTTTATTTATGGCCAGTGTTCTCTCTCACATCCTCAGGATTCAGGAAGAACAACTAATGACAGACTATAACCAGATTTTTTCCATTTTCTTGCCAAGTGAGACCTCTGTTATGCAGCCAGTGAACCAATCTATAATTCATACTTTCAAAAAATTACAGAAAAATATTATTGAGAAATTATTAACTGAACAACATGGGATGTTTATTTTTTGGACATCACTGCCTCTGAAAGATGCCATTAATGATTCTGCAAAGTCATGGAATGATGTCAAAGACACCACATGGCAACATGCCTGATACTAACTGTGGCCAAATTTTGAAGTCAACAAGCATTTCCTTAGTTTTGAAACAGAACCAGAGGAAAACAATGATGTTCTTGAAATTATAAATCACCATCAAGATTTCGAAGAAGTGGATGAAGAGAATATCCCACAATGGCTCCCATGTAACAGCAACCAGCCTTGATATCAGATTTTTGATTACTTTAAGATGCATGTTGCTGTTCAAGGGCAACCCCAGGAGGAGAAGGCAAACAATAATGACTAAGACATGACTGAGTTTGTACCAAGTGCAAAAATCAGTGCAGAGGCTGCAGTGTAAAATCTTTAGAATATTCTTCTGTCCTGTGAACAACAAGATGATACAGGTGTGTGCTGTTATCCTGCAGCTGCATTCAATATGTGCTGTAACTTCACAAATAACAAGCACATTAGGCTACGCCTATACAACAGCCCTATTTTGAAATACCAACCAAACATAAAAAGCATTTTGAAATAGCACTTAGCTATTTCAAAATAGTATTTCCATTCCATAGCAGTATTTCAAAGTAGTGCCATTGGAGCCCTTTGTGACCTATGTCAAAATAAGTGTTACTCCTCATGGAATAAGGTTTACCACCATCAAAAAATGCATCCGTTATTTCATATTTATTTTGAAATAGCATGTGTGTCAGACAGTGCCATAATTATTTTGAAATAACTGCTATTATTTTGAGATAACTTGGCTGTATAGAGATCCTTAGAGACTGACACATTTATTGGGTGATGAGCTTTGGTGGGTAAAACCCACATCTTCAGATGAAGAAAGTGAGACATAAGATTTCTGTGCTGATCAATTTCAAAAATCAGTTCCACACAATTCTAGATAACAGAAACTTAAAGTTCCACTTGTGCTGTTAGATTATATCCTAATGTATTAACCAAGAATATTTTTTTCATTGAACAGTATAAGTTTAATGTTGATTTTGGTAATGTTGCAGCATAATTGATTTAAAAAAAAATCCCAAAATTTTGTAACCCATGAAGGATGTCCCAAGCATTAATGTGGGTTAAATTTTATATAGTACATTACTTATTAAATTCACTGTTAGAAACTTAGGTCTTGTCTACACTAGCCCCAAACTTCGAAGGGGGCATGTAAAAGAGACCAAGGCCGTGTCTACACTAGCCCCAAACTTCGAAATGGCCATGCAAATGGCCATTTCGAAGTTTACTAGTGAGGCACTGAAATGCATATTCAGTGCTTCATTAGCATGCAGGTGGCTGTGGCGCTTCGAAATTGACGTGGCTCGCCACCGCACGGCTCGTCCCGACGGGGCTCCTTTTCGAAAGGACCCTGCCTACTTCGCGTCAATTTCGAAGCGCCGCGGCCGCCCGCATGCTAATGAGGCACTGAATATGCATTTCAGTGCTTCATTAGTAAACTTCGAAATGGCCATTTGCATGGCCATTTCAAAGTTTGGGGCTAGTGTAGACGCAGCCTCAGTGGAGAATAGCAGTGACGTGCTGCACTGCATATGTAGCATCTCATTAGCCAAATTCCTGCCACAGTAACTTCAAAGCAGCTTCGAAGCTCCAGCAAGCCATGTAGCTGCGGGTACTTCGAAGTACCCATGCAACTTCCATGTGCCCTTATCCCCAAAACCTTTGGGAACGGGCATGTTAACGAGAATGCATTTGGGAGAAAACCTTTGGGAGTCCTTACTTAGACGTGCCCATGGCTATACGGATTGCCGGCACTTTGAAGTTGCTAATTTCAAAGTTGGCACAGCAAGAATCAGGCTAAGGAGGTGTTGCACATTTCCCTGCTCGAGCCTGTTTACATGCCCCCTTTGAAGGAGCGGGCTAGTATAGATAAGCCCTTCGTGTATAATCTTTTTTATACTTTTTTATACTCATGACAGTTTATTCAAGTATAATTATTTTTTTGTCATTTTGTATGCTGCTTCTTAGACATGATTTGATTCTTTTCTCATGATCTGTAGTCTGTGTAGATGACTAGAACTGTCAGTCAATCACTGAAACTATTGAAGAGGGCCTACTATTGACCTTATGAACGAGAAAGTTCTTTTGATATTGTGGGTATTAAGGAAAACATTGCTAATATACTTTACACAATACAGTACTGTAATAGGGCTGCAAAAACATTAGTAGATAATGTAGTCTGTAGAGCACATCCAAGCCACGTCTACATGTGCCAGCTACTTCGAAGTAGCCGCGCCAACTTCGAAATAGCGCCCGTCATGGCTACACGTGGCGGGCGCTATTTCGAAGTTGACATCGACGTAAGGCGGCGAGACGTCGAAGTCGCTATCCCCCTCAGGAAATGGGAATAGCGCCCTACTTCGATGTTCAACGTCGAAGTAAGGAACGTGTAGCCGTTGCGCATCCCGCAACATCGAAATATTGGGGTCTGCCATGGCGGCCATCAGCTGAGGGGTTGAGAGACGCTCTCTCCAGCCCCTGAGCTTGATGGTCGCTGCGTGCAGTGGCCCCTTAAAGGTCCCCGCCCCCTGCCTTCCTGTGCAGGAAGCTGAGAAAGCGTGCAGGCGGCAGCCCAGCCACGCAGCCAGCCTGCACGCTCCTCTGCAGCCACAACAACCCCCCAGCGCTGCAATGGCTGTCCCCCAGCACCCTAAGCACCCCCAGGGCACCCCCCCAAAGGGAGCCAGGGCTCCCAGACCGGCAGCCAGGCTGGGAAGCAGCAGCGGGGCCCCTCCTGGACGGAGGCCGAGCTTCGGGACCTGCTGGGGCTCTGGAGTGAGGAGAAGGTGCTCCAGGTAATGGGGAGCAAGAGGCGGAACGCGGATGCGTTCGCTCGGCTGGCCGAGGGCCTGGCCGCCCGGGGTCACCCTGCCCACGCTCCTGACCATGTCAGGAGTAAGGTGAAGGAGCTGCGGCAGGGTTACACCCGGGCCCGGGATGCAGCCGGCCGATCTGGGGCCACCCCCATCACTTGCCCCTTTTACAGGGAGCTCAGGGCCATCCTGGGCCCCCGGCACACCTCCTCCCCTCCGGCCACTCTTGATACCTCGGCCGACGAGCCCCAGCAGGCCCCGGAGGCGGAGTCCGCCCCGGAGGTAAGCCCCGCACCCCAGGGGCCCCCCCAGGAGCCCACCCCTGGGGCACCGGAGGAGGAGGGGGAGTCCTCCTCCAGCGACGGGGGGCTCCAAATAATCCTGCCATCACGGAGCTCCAGCAGGGCATACGCCCACCGGGTGTCCCCCAACCGTGGGAGTGGACCATCAGGTATGTACCCCCCCGGTGCACACCCCCGGGGTTGAGGGGCGGGAGTAACAGATATGACCAGGGCCCTCCCCATGCCCAGATGACCATGGCCCCAAGGACAGCAGTGGCATGTCCCTCAGAAGAGTGCATCAGCCCCTGCCCCACCAGCACGACAGTGCCATGCCCCATCCCTGGGGATGGGGGGAGCGGAACCTAGGGTCCCCCGGGGGGAGGGGGTGGGACACCCATCAGCAGCAGCAGCAGCATCTCCCGGGGACGGGGATGGGGAACTAGCAGCAGAGGGGTGGGGGGGACAAGGGCCACGGCTCGGGGGCCACACTAACGGCTGTCTCCACTCTTCTTCCCCCGATGGGTTCTGCAGCTGCACCATCGGAAGGACCGGAGAGCGCCGGCGAGGTGTCAGTGGTCCCGGAGAGCCCACCGGGGCCATCACTCCAGGCCAGCCCCTCGGCGGAGCACCGGCCAGCCCCAGGGTGGGGACGACGGCGGAGCCAGCACCACCTGCGGACGGCGACGGACCCCCAGCTGCTGGCCATCCTTCTTTGGCAGCTGGAGGTCTCCGAGCAGCGTCTGTGGGTGAAGGAGCGGCGCCTCCAGCTCCAAGAGCGGGCGCTGGCCTGGCGCCAGGAGGCATGGGGGGCCTTTATGCGCTCTTTTGAGCGCATAGCAGCCTACCTGGCCCCCCATGCTGCGCCGGCCGCCGCTCTGCCCGCCCTGCCTGCTCCACCCACCGCTCCACCCGCCGCTTCACCCGCCATTGCACCGCTGTCCGCCACCGAGGGCCCATCCGCTGAGGGGGACCTGGGGCCAGCTGACATCCCCTGGCCTTATCTCCCGGTCCGCCCGGCCCCCAGCCTCCCCTGGCGTGGGCTGCGGCCGAGGCACGGGTCGCGGCTGCCCACACCCAGCGCTGGACATTTGGGGGTGTGGGGCCCAGGATGTGCCCCCCCCTTTGTATATATCCCCCTCACCTATGTTTTGTAAATAGTTTGTATTAGACCCCTGTTCTGTTATGTTATGATGATACCTGCCCCCCCATGTAAATAGTTCTCCCCTTCCTTGTCTTCCCCTTTTTTTTCCTTTCATCTTATAATACGTATATATATAATATTTATTTTGGCTGTACATAGTTATAATATAAGAAGAAGAGTTCAACATATATATTTTGGTTTGACGAAAAACATGTCTGTTTTTATTTACAAGAAAACTCGGGGGGCAGTGTGCTCTTGGGTGGTCTGTGGTGTGGGCGTAGGGGCAGGGAGTGTTGTGGAGGATGGGGAGGGTGCAGTGGGGGGCCTGCCAGTGTTCACCCCGCGGCCTGGTCGAACTGGGCCCGCAGGGCCTCCTGGACCTGGGTCCCTTCAGGGTCCACCTGGTGACTGGGGGCAGCGGGTGGCTGCACATCGGCCCTGCCGGCCTCCACAGTCCAGCCCTGAAAGAAGGCCTCCTCCTTGCTCTCATCGAGGTTGTGGAGGGTGTTGCACATGCCCACAATCTGGGGGATGTTGGTGGGGCCCGCATCAAGGCGGGTGAGGAGATACCTCCACCGCCCCTTGAGGCGGCCAAATGTGCGCTCCACCACCTGGCGCGCGTGGTTCAGGCGCATGTTGAAGCACTCCTGGCTGTCTGACAGATGGCCCGTGTAAGGGTGCATGAGCCAGGGCTGGAGGGGGTATGCCGCGTCTGCGATGACGCAGAGGGGCATGGTGGTGTCCCCCACAGGGATCTCCCGCTGGGGGATGTAGGTCCCCGCCTCCAGCCGGCGGCACAGGCCCGAGTTCCGGAATACCCAGGCGTCGTGGGTGCTGCCAGGCCAGCCCACATATATGTCCAGGAAGCGGCCCCGGCTGTCCACCAAGGCCTGGAGGACTACTAAGTGGTAGCCCTTCCGGTTTAGGTAGCATCCTCCACTGTGCTCCGAGGCGTGGATGGGGATGTGGGTCCCATCCACAGCCTTGAAGCAACTGGGGAAGCCCAGGGTGGCAAAGCCCGCGATGGCGGCATCCGGGTCCCCAAGCCTCACGAGCCTGTGGAGGAGCAGGGCGTTGATGGCGCGGACGACCTGCAGGGGAAGCACATGGGAGAGCACCAGTGAGGGGTGTGCAGGGTGTATGTGGCCCTCCCCTGCCATGGCTGCCTCCCCCTCCCCCCATGGGTCCTCTTACCTCCATGAGGACAGCCCCGACGGTGGCCTTGCCGACGCCAAACTGCTGGCCCACGGATCGGTAGCTGTCTGGAGTGGCCAGCTTCCAGACAGCAATGCCGACCCGTTTCTCCACACTGAGGGCACGCCGCATGAAGGTGTCCTGGTGCCTCAGTGCGGGGGTGAGCCAATGGCATTGCTCCAGAAATGTCTGCCGGCTCATGTGAAAGTTCCTGAGCCAGCGGTTGTCATCCCACTCTCCAAGCACCAGCCGCTCTCACCAGTCAGTGCTCGTGGGGTAGCTCCACAGCCAGTGGTGTGTGAGGCGGGGGGGGGAGGGCGGGGTGCTGCAGGGTTGGGGGTTGCTTCCTCCTCCCCTGCAGGCAGCTCCTCCTCTGTGGCTAGGATGTGATCAGCTGCCTCCTGCATGGCATTGAGCAGGGCGAGCACTGTTCCTACAGGGGCGGCTGTGTGGACCTCTGGCTGCTGCTGCTGCTGCGGCTGCTGGGGGTCCATGACTGCGTCGCTCGAGGTGTGCGTGCCTGTGGCTCTGCAGACCATGTGCTGTGCAGGCTGAGTGTGTCTGGGAGGGGCCCCTTAAGGGAGCAGCTAGCTGTTGCCCCGGAAGTGCTAGTCTGCCCTGTGACCCTGTCTGCGGCTGTTCCTGGCACCCTTTTTTCGATGTGTGCTACTTTGGCGTGTAGACGTTCCCTTGCAGCGCCTATTTCGATGTGGTGCTGCCCAACGTCGACGTTGAATGTCGACGGCACCAGCCCTGGAGGACGTGTAGACGTTATTCATCGAAATAGCCTATTTCGATGTCGCTACATTGAAATAAGCTTTTTCGATGTAGCATACACGTGTAGACGTAGCCCCAGAGTCCAAAGACTGCCTGCTATATACAGACTGAACTAATAATTTCACTCTTATGATGTATTGGAAAAGTGAAGCTAAACTGTCACATAAAAGAAATTGACATCTAAAGACAATTCTATCTCTTGAATTTAGACCCACTCATCTTTTCAAGATGGGATGTAATCAGCTGATAAGGAAGTGACGAGAGTATTTTGAAAGGTACCGCTATGGAAGTGACTCGTAGCAAATGCCACCTCCAAAAAAGATTGCACATATAGCTTGTGAATGTTTGATTGCTGATACAGATATTTTCTGCAGAAGATGATGTCTTGGCTCATGATGTGGAAGTAGATCTAGAGGTTTTGTGCTTTTAGGCCACTAGGTATTTTCACCAGCATTTGCTTTTTAGGCTTGCTTGATGGAATTCTGTATTCATCTTCTTCTGATAGCCTTCTGCTTTATGACAATGTTTTCACAGAGTCCCACAGAAAAAGTTGTCAGAGGCCTCATTATGCAGCCATAAAACATTGTTCAACAGTAGCTGGCAGTTATGAGATGTGTAGATCTCATAAGCTCACTTTGCAGATGACACAATGTTACGCACTTAAAGGATCTGTAAACTGTCAATGGGCTTTGGAAACCTCAAGATTTGAAGGTCTGCATAAACTTGCGAGAGCTCAGGGCCATGACACTTTCTCACTTCATTTCTCCCTCACCCAGAGGTCAGGCTCATGGATAGCATAGTTTTAATGTATGACTTCAAAAGACATGGAGAAATCTCAGGACACTCCGGCTACGTCTACACGTGCACCCAACTTCGAAATAGCTTATTTCGATGTTGCGACATCGAAATAGGCTATTTCGATGAATAACGTCTACACGTCCTCCAGGGCTGGCAACGTCGATGTTCAACTTCGACGTTGCTCAGCCCAACATCGAAATAGGCACAGCGAGGGAACGTCTACACGCCAAAGTAGCACACATCGAAATAAGGGAGCCAGGCACAGCTGCAGACAGGGTCACGGGGAGGACTCAACAGCAAGTCGCTCCCTTAAAGGGCCCCTCCCAGACACACTTTCATTAAACAGTGCAAGATACACAGAGCCAACAACTAGTTGCAGACCCTGTATATGCAGCACGGACCCCCAGCTGCAGCAGCAGCAGCCAGAAGCCCTGGGCTAAGGGCTGCTGCCCACGGTGACCACAGAGCCCCGCAAGGGCTGGAGAGAGAGCATCTCTCAACCCCCCAGCTGATGGCCGCCATGGAGGACCCCGCTATTTCGATGTTGCGGGACGCGGATCGTCTACACGTCCCTACTTCGATGTTGAACGTCGAAGTAGGGCGCTATTCCCATCCCCTCATGGGGTTAGCGACTTCGACGTCTCGCCGCCTAACGTCGATTTCAACTTCGAAATAGCGCCCAACACGTGTAGACGTGACGGGCGCTATTTCGAAGTTAGTGCCGCTACTTCGAAGTAGCGTGCACGTGTAGACGCAGCCTCCATGTGTCAGGAGGTAATCCAGTGTGTGAAAATGATGGAATTTAGAATGGAGTGACCCCATCAACCCTGGAAGAAAACAGCACGCCCAGAAACTTAGAAGAGAAACATGAGCATCAGTGTGAATGATAAGTCAAATTTTTCATGTCTTGTCTTTGATATTTGTCAGGTAGAGCCAACCAGAGATGCAGTTGTTTTATTAAAGATACAAGAAGCTACAAGTCAGCAAGTCTCAAATTCAGTCTGAGAAAGGTAAAGATGCACAGTGCGTATCACACAGTTTTCATTTACATAGATGAAAATCATGCCTTTTTATTATTATTTTATTTAGGAAAACTCCACAGGATAGATTGGAGTTCTTGGTTAGAGCACAGCAGATCTGGTTCTCACAGATACACTATTTTGTCTTTACTGTGGCTCTATTACAATTAGAAAACTAGCTACCACTGGTAGATTTTTGTGCTTTTGTCCCATGTTAGGACATACCAGAGGTCTCTCGAAAGAAGCCTGTAATCTAGACATAACCCAGGAAAGCGTGGCATGAAACAAAGAGGCTTTTGGATTTCTTGAAATCATCTGTTCATTTCAAGTAAACTTTTAGTTTTTCATTACATCCATTTTATGTCATAATTCTGCCTGGTCATGTCTAGTATTTGAATAGCAAGATGGGAACACTTTTTCTTGATATCTCTTGAAATTAGTGTTACACTTTCAATTAAAGTCAGGTCAAGTAAATAGCAAGGTCTCTTCTATTTAGAAGGTATACTGTTGCTCCTCAAGTGATAGAGTTTCTTGATAGGACACCCCTTCTTATGAATACTAGGTCAGAATGTGAAAAATCTCAGGTTAGCTAACTCAAAAATTTTCTAGTCCGACTTTAAGGGAGCATATTTAAATCTTTTTTTAAGATTTTGAAGTTCTGCTATGTTCTGAAGTCTCTTAATTAGACAGTGAGAAGAAATTTGTGAATGTGAAGGCTTTGGTATAGTGACAAGTGTTGTCTCAAAGTTAATATTGCCAATTTAAGGAACAGATTATCCTGTAAAAATGTGAAGATTTATTGCAGTTTATTGGGATTAATTTGGCTGCCCCTCCACTAGCATTGGATATTTATTCTTCATATTATACTATTTGTATCTGGGGAGTTTCTTGGATGTAATGAGGATGTCTTGCTCTGTCTGGCAGAGCTGCTTTTCTCAATCTTCCATTCAGTAATCAAGTGACTAATTTAGTAAAGGTGGATTCCAGTGTTAAAGCATATGCCCTGTTAACACAAGCTGGAGGTTGTGATGATAATGGATTTACTCACTAGTTTTAAGAGCCTCTGCTACTTCATCTAGGGAGGGGCAATGAGGAAGATGCATTCTTTTTCTCCATTATCTTATGAATCATCTGGAATATATAGGATAAAGGACAGGAAGCATACAACTAGGTGCTTGCATTGGGAAATGAATCCTTAGCCTCAGTAGTTCATTTAGTCATAAGTGTGAGGGGGTTGTCAATTGCTATTGCCCTTGGCTACGTCTACACTGAAAGAAATTGTCGAAATGGCCATGCAAATGGCCATTTCAAAGATTACTAATGAAGCGCTGAATTGAAGTATATCATAGAAACTCTAGTGACATTAATTTTGACTAAGACCTGGGAGTGTTTCTGAGGCTTTGAAAATATCAAGAGGGTCCCATGTATGTGTGCTGTATACTTTTATTAAGATGTTATCAAACTGTCCCCTCTTCCTCTCAAGTTTGTGTTTAGTTTCATATGACTTAGGGTGACCATACCTCCCCAGGCCAAATACGGGAGAGGGGGATGAGCTAGTGTCCCGACCAACACGGAAGAGATGGTCACCCTACCAGTCAGGCCCTGAGGGGGCTGCCACATTGATAGAGAGGGGTTCTCCTTGGCTGTGGGGGGCAGCAGCAGCTCCTGGCTTCCCTGAGCAGCAGGGAGCTGGGAGTCAGGCAGTAGCCAAGCTGGTCCAGCTCCGGCTTCCCCAAGCCACAGGGAGCAGGATCTGGGCCAGCTGTATCGGTGATCATCCCAGCTCCTGCCAGGCATGGGGAGCTGGGAACTTGGCAGCAGCTGTGCTGTTCGGGCACCGGGGAGCAAGGAGCCAGCAAATACAGGGCAATTAGCCTCTTTTTAGAAATAAATTGGGATGCCTTCCTGGTGCCCGAAATACAGGGCTGTCCTGGCCAGTACAGTATGGATGGTCACCTTAATATAGCTTTCATGTTTCAAATGCAAAAAATATAGCTAAAATAATGGAGTGGAGGCAATCTCACCTAATTATGTAACAGCCATAAATATTAACACTTCACCTTGTATAGTTACGTGAAAATCTCAAATCGTTTTACAAAATTTAATCCCTTCCAATAGAGAGGCAGAAAATTAAGTGGTTTGCTCAGGGTGACAAAAGGAATGAGTATTAATATCAAATCCTGACTGTAAGTACTGGACCATATTTATGGGCGCTGTACGCCATTCAGATCACTGGTGATGTAATATCTGCTCATGCCATGGTGCACATAACAAAATGTATTCTGTACAAGGATGGAAAAATTAGAGGGAACTCTGGATGAGAGATCTCCTGCTAACTGATATCATGTGGCCATTGAAGGAGTGGTGGAAGGAGAACAGGCAATACTTCTGTGTAAAGGAGTGAACTAGGGAACAGTTTTATCATATGCCTTTGGAACAAAGATTATTTCCCTCAACCCTGTGGAGCTTATTTGTGGGGCACAGAAACAATTTAGACTATATGCTTAATGAAGCATTTGCCTTACAATCGTATTCATTTTCTTATTTACATTTGAATTGCACCTGGATATTGGTGGATTCATGGCAAGGAAGCACAAGGACTTTCTTCTCTTCCCTGTATTTTCCATGAGGACTGACTACATTGTCCCTTTATGTCCTTTGAATGTGCAAGCCACTCCAAAGATAGCAGCAAGATCCTGGCTCTACCTTGCATTACCCTTCCTGAAGGTGGACTACCCAAACACTGACAAGACTGGGCATCTATCGATAATGTGTTTTCTCCAAAGTGGTGCATGATTTAACTGCCACAATGTTGATGTTAGGTATTTTATCTCGTAATGCTTATTAATGCAAATGTCAAAATAGCTAATTTGGGATCCGTGCTTTGCCATTTTCTATCAAACCCTGCTACAAGATAGTTCTCTAAGTGAGAAATTAAAACTTGGTTGGATTGTCTTCTGACTATGCAGACTCCTGCTGTGACTGAGATGGTAGGAATTGTAAAGGTCATTCTGACCCTTTCTAGCCTGCATGAAATATTGTGTGTCAACATACTACTAGCTAGTAAACTACAAAGTGGGTGTATGTTGCGCAGTTCCTGCTAGTTCTGCTCAGCTGTCATCCACAAATATCAGAACTGTTCATTTGTTGCCTCTTTCAGAACTTGTTATCTGTGTGTTTTTTAAGCACAAAACAGGAAGTTTCAACAGGAAAAGTGCTTGCTTAATTGACACGGGAATTGATCTTAATCTTTCTAGCTTTGCAGGATTTATTTTGTGCAGAATAAAAACATGGCATTACCGAAAACATTGGGAGAAATACAGTGAGTCACTGCGGAAATGTATTAAGTTAATTAGCAAACCATGTAATAATAGATGGGAGCTCTGCTTTCATACAGCTCAGTACTGATTAAAGAGACATTCTTGATCGGAAGCTTAATCTGCCTCCCATGGGAGAGAAGCAAGCAGAGTTCATTTTGTTGGCTAACAATCTACACTCACTGTGTTTTAATTCCAAATATAGCTAGAGTGAGTTCTCTATCTTACCCTACGGATGCTGATAAGAAGATAGAACAACCATACTCATAAATTAACTCCCCCCCGCTTTCTTTACAGAGATTGATGTATATAGATCACCTTCACTGGAGACACCACTTTATTATTTATTAAAATTGCTCATCTTGTGCAGCTGTTAATCATTTCCACATATGATTCACTTCACATTTATAGCCATCAGTTACTAGCAAGTTTATGACAGATCTTTTTCCCATAGGGTTCCAATGCAGTCCTCTCAGAATTCTGAGATTCATCTACATGTTTCTAACTTTAATGTGTTCCTTCTTTGAGTATATGAAGCCAGGAGGTACCAGGCAAGGCTATATTTGATCTGTGAAAGTGCAGTTCCTTTGCTTTCCAGCAAACTGAACTACTCAAAACCTCTTGCAGAAGTCTCTTCCCATTTCAGCCTTGGAAAAAACAATTGATGCCCTTAACTTCCCTGGTGCTGGATTCTGCAATCTTCCTGTCTTCAACAGCAGCAACACTAACATTAGGCCATCAAACCAGCTCTACCTTATTTTCTATTACAAGTTATTTTTTTCAAGATATTTACATGCATGGTCTCCATAATCCTAGAAATCACAAAACTGCATGGAAACAGTATCATATATAGAAACATTTATACACTAGGCAAGAGAATTTTGTCTGAGATGGATAGGTTTGAATTGGGAGAGCACCCTCAAGAAATTTTGAAATCTAAGACTTAATTTTCTAGCTCTTAAAATAATTGGGCCACATGACAGTTTGTGTGTACTTCATTGTAATTCTGGTTATTTTTTAAAAAATACAGTATCTAATATAATAAGATTTCCCTCCTGTTCGTCCTCTCTTTCCATTTCTTTCTCCTTTTGGCTTTCTAAAGTCTCTTTCTTTTGTTTCGTCATTCTTCATTTTCCTACAGTGTTTTATCCATGCCTACTGTTTATTAAAATTTATAAACTTATACCATGCCGATGAAACTCCTTACAAACAGTTCTCTTTCATCTCTTTCACTTCAAGATACACCTAAAAGTCATTATTGTGGGTCTCATGCAAGTATTTGGTATTACTCTTACATATTTCTGTTCATGTACATTCATTGCTTTCCTGTGGTCTCTCCTTTGGTCTTTCATGTTTCCCCTGTTATTCATTATCTCTTATCTCCTCATCCCCTCTCTTTCTCCTATATGCTCCAGTACCTTTGAGGTTTACCTTTCAGAATCCTTAATGAGACAGCACAAAAGATGACAAAAGGTTCAAGTTAATTGCAAACAACTATATACTTTAGAAGAGGACATCTTGAATACATAGAGAACAAAATAGCACTGATGTGAAGCTTCAACTCCAAGCACACATTCAATATAATAATGATACTTTGCTATTGCTCTTACATATTATCTTCCATCTGATGGTCTGAAACTGCTGTAGAAAAATTAATAAATTAGTTTCATGGGATTTTGGATGAGGAAGGTGGGTATTGTTACCTGCATTACAGTCAGAGCTGAGATACAGAGAATAATTTTGTCTGTGCTGAAGCAAGATCTCAGGACATTTATACTGAGGTGAATTTCAACATTTCCAACTTGGGTTTCAAAAGGAAGATGGGTAAATTCATATTTAGTAGCCTATATGAAATTAGCCTGATTTTGAGAGGTGTTGAGCACCCACAGTTCATGTAAATTTTAGCAAGAACTGCTGGTACTCAACATCTATGAAAATTAGGCAAATTTTATTTATATCACTGAAGTGAAACATCCACACTTTTAAATTTTGTCATTGGTGATTTACCCAAAGTCACATGAAGAGTCTGGAAGAACATAGAATGCAACCCAGGGCTTCTGACTCATTCTCGTGCATTAATCACAAGAAAATCTTTCTTCCATACTTGTGCCTCCATTCCACCTGTATCTTAGAATGTCTTATCGTTTGGTACAGTTTTTTGCAAACTATTGCATGCAGAAGCTCAGTCTCCCAGATAGAAGAGAAGGTTACTCACCTGACGTAGTAACTGAGGTTTTTCAAAATACGTGTCCCCATGGGTGCTCCACTGTAAGTGGGTATGGCAGGACCCTATGCACCTGAAATCAGAGATCTTCATTAGCCATGCCCATTCAACCATTGGACTAGTTCCTTCTCTATCACAGAGATTATCGTTGATGTCCAGAGCAGCGGGAAGAGGGCAAATAGTGAAGCATCCAAAGGGACACATCTCAAAGAACCTCATTACTGCTCAGGGTAAATAAGTGACTCTTCTTCTATAAGTGATATCCCTATTGTAGCTCCACTGTAGGTGACTATAAAGCAGTACCTCTAGATCTGAAGAAGTTGGTCTGTCCCACAAAAGCTCATTACCTAATAAATTATTTTATTAGTCTTTAAAGTGCTACACAACCTCAAATAGTCCCTTACAGTATTTATTAACTACTTATGCTAAACAGTTTGGTCTATCTTGCATTTAGCTGTGATACTCAGATTCAATTTCCTGACCTGAAGGAGAGCTCCACATGGCCTGAAAGCTTGTCTCTCTTACCAATAGAAGTTTCTCCAGTAAAAGATACTATGTCTCTCTAATATTCTGGAATTGATAAGGCTATAACTACACTACATACAGTATAGGATGAGACATTTGTAGCATTAGAAGTTGAACACGGAATTGATTCACTCTGAGACTTGGTCCATTGGGTCATGGTGGTTCTCAACAAAAAAGCTGTATGCAAATAAATAAAGATTGAGGGGCAATGATAGAGATGAGACAGAGAAGTGGGAGAGAGCAGGGATTGGGTGATTTACCTTTGATGTCATAACCCAGAGGAAGGATGTCAGAATTCCATAACTGAAGATAGAGTTGTTCAGAGCACAGCTGAGGAGGAGGAGGGATAGGGTAGGGGACAAGAGGGAGCTTTGCCTCTGAGGTCATAATCCTACGACCCAATAATAAGCTATTCATAGGGCTATAACAGAGGGAAGAAAGAGAGCCAAAGCAGGAGTAATCAGAAAAAGGAAAGGGGGCATGTAGTCCCATCAGCAGGCTACTTACCTTGGAATCAAGTCCACCTTGAATTTGGAATGCCCTTACAAAACAAAGGGAGGGAAAGCCCCACACCTCTTAAAACATTAGGCTTCAGAGGAGCCAACAGACATGCCTGGCCGTCTGGGCTGGATCCATGCTTCCAGAAGGGGCAGAGCCTCAGGCAGAAGGGGTGGGGCTTGGGCAGCTAGTCCTCTGCACCAGCCAGACTATGCTGTGCCTTTCCCCCCCGCCAGCCTTCAGTGCCACCCAGGGCTCCAGCTGTACCTGCTGCTACATTACTAATGTTAATGGGCCTGGATCAGGATAAGGCAATTAACCCATGCAACTCCTTGCCTGGCCCCTCTTTAGCTATGTATATTGATGAGAAAAAAAACAGTCAGAATCTTGCCTTTTTAATGACCAATTTACTTTCTAATTATATCAACAGAAGCAGAATACATGTGGAAAATACTTTCATATTGAGTATCTAAAAAAATATTTGAAGATGTTGACTTATTAACCTTTCAGATAACTAGCATATTTAGTCTGTTACAATGAGGGTTTTATTTAATTTTATGAATAATTTAAAATAACAATTACAAAGAGCTCTGAGTGATTTCTCAGCTATATACATCCACAAGAATTGGAGGGCCTGCTTTTTAATGGCAGAAATATTCTGTAAAGATTTAAGCATGCAAGAGCAGCCAAAGGCTATGTCTGCACTAGAGGGCTTTGGTGACAAAACAGGCATTTTGTTGACAAAACCCACAGAGCATCCACACTAAAAATGCGTTCTGTCAACATACTGTCGATAGAACTTGGCACTTTTGTCAACAGCCTTCTGCCTCTCCCCCCTGTGGCAGAACACCTTTCTCAACAGAATCTGTTTACAAAAAAAGCTATGTGGATATGGCTCTCTGTCAACACACACAGCTTCCAGGTTACCAGGCTGTGCTGTGCTTCTAGCTGGCGGTTCTGTTGATAGAGGGATGGGCAATCTGGCCACTCTCTATCAAAAGAATGGATTACTTTTCAATCTGCTTTTGTTTGTGAACACACTGTCAACAGAAGTTTTCTCAGAAGATCTCTTCAGACAGTGCCTTCTGTTGACAGATTGTTGCAGTGTAGACATAGCCTGAGAGTTTGGAATGCTGGAATTCCCGGGCAACAAAGAGCAGGATACTATTAGATATCTCTCAGAGGGAGCAAGAAATATCTTACTGGAAAAGGATAAATCAAAACTTTGCTTGGGCTTCAAGAAAATATGGTACAGTGAAACCAGCTTGTTTGATGAATGACTGGATTCCTGTATTTTTTATTTATGTTTCTTGTATTAGGAACGTTGATGATTCAGAACCAAAATGTTGCAAATTCATGTGAAGCCCATTGGTCCTGCAACACTAAAACCACATCCTTGTAGAATGAGTATATCAAAAAAGTTAGATATCTTTTCACATCAAAAGTTAAAATTAAAACTAAAACTAAATAATAAAGGTCTATCACAGACTATATATAATGTGTGTGGGTTCTATGCATGTATTTTTCATTTAGAGTTAAGCAATTTTTTTTATGTAAGCGCCTTCAATGTTTGTATTATAGCAAAAAAAAAAAAAAGAAAAAGAAAAAAAAAGAAAAGAAAAGAGAAGAAGAAAACCAGTTTCAGCTGTGTCCTACTTGATAGATTACTGGCAACTTTGATTGCTTCTACAAGGGTCAAACCTTATTACATGCATTTTTTTTTTTTTTTGGTTTTCCTGAAGATCTATAATTTCATTTGAATGAGCATATATTTTCAGGCTTTATAGGATTTTTTTTCTTATATTTTACTAGTTTTACCACCAGACACTTTTCTGGTAAGTGTCCAACAATGTAAGTGTGATTGCAATATAATAAACATCATGGCTTCATCTATAATGGGGTTTTGTCAACAAAATTTGTGGAGCATCTACACACAAAATGCGTTTTGTCGACAAAAGCCACGTAGATGCTCCAAGGGGCCCTTTTGTTGATAGAGCGGATCAAAAGATTGATCCGCTTTTATGTGTAGAAGTGCTCTGACAACAGAAGTTTAGCTGGAACAGCTCTTCCTACAGTAACTGCTGTAGACAAATGCTTCTAGTGTAGGTGTAGCCCATGAGTATAATAGATATTTTAAATATAAAAGCCGGATGTGGAATCATCAAACAAGGGGATGCTTTTGAATTTGCATGACTAATAAAATATTAACTTCAGTGTAACTTCTGACTTCTCCCTGGCCTTATGCATGAGCTATGCAATTAATATGCATTGATGATCAGGTAGAGCTCTCAACATATTGTCTTCTTGGTCTCAGATCTAGCCAATTTAATTTATTTGCAATTCAGAAGTGACTACTGTAGTCTCATCCCTCTTCATGGGATGAGTTTAAAATAAACCATTCAAAAAAGTAGAGATTAGAGATTATGCATTGAGGCAAATAATACAAAAATTTCCTGACAGAACAAACTAAAGAGTGAAGATGAGGCAAAATCTTCAAACTGCATTTATCTCCTATTTACTACCACATCCACTTCAAGCCCTGGAATCCATTTACAGACTCCTTAAAGTGGTAAGGCAAGGTTTCTCAAAAATTGGAAATGGATTTCTCCTGTAGGAATATAAAAACACAAATGTGAAGTTTTTAAAGGTGTACCTGCAGTGAGCCAGGACTGGTGGCTGTTAAACTTTATGGGACTACAGGAAACTTGGCCACACCCATGGTAAGTGGTCATCTGGTTAACTAAAATCATGCCAGATTATGGATGTTGCTGGATGAGACAGTTCTGATTAGAGAGGTTCAACCTGCACTTGGGTCCCATTGGGTCAGGTTGTGAGGCTCTAGCAGGGATAGGTCCTGTAGACAGGTGTCATTTACCAGTAACAAGGGTGATGAATTCCAGCTTATTACACCTTGCACTATATCCTGTGTAGTATGTGGTGTTATACTTTTCTCAAATAACAAATGTACCCTATGCAGAACCCTGTTTTATGTAAAGAATTCTGGGGAGAGGTCTCCAGCCAAAAGTAATGCAGTGAGTCACCTCAGAAGAAAGCAGTGCCCATAATTTGGGGGATGGCGGGCAGAGTGTGCTCAACACTAGGAACTTTCAAAAAGAAAAGGGAGAAAAAATGCCCAACGAAGTAGCCGGTATCCTCCATCAAACAAGAACTGTTGGGAGTAAATCTGTTCTGAACTGACAAGAGCAGCATGCATGATGGACCCTTTAGGTTTGTAGTGCTCATGATAAATTATAAAATTACTCAAAACCTTGCTTCAGAGGTACTATTTGTGCTTGAGATTACCACTAAAACAAAAATGATAGAAACAAAGCCAAGTACACAGACTGAAAACAATGCCCCTGAAAGTTGAGATGTTTTAATGAAAGATAACAAGTGACAATTTGGAACCAGGCTGCCCACTAAAGTATGCTGCAAGTGCACTTTATTGATCATATTTTCAGTGGAGTGGATTCATTTTATTCCTGTCTCCACGAGGACTTATTATTTTCACCAGAACAGTTCCAAGTGCTTCGCCTCCCTGGTTAGGCTCAAGAAAGAGAGATAAACTATGAAGAGTTATGTCAGAAGAAATACTTTATATACAGACTTGGAATATATCAGTTTTTAATCTAATCAATATGAATATGAAGCCAAATCCTGAAGTCCACTGGTGTCAGTGATATCATGCCATTGAGGTCAACTAGAATTTTGTCTAATGACATAAGGATTTGGCCCATCATAAGATCCTGAAAATATTAATGCCTGAAGAGCTTTGTGTAGTTCAAACATGTCTCTTCCACGAACAGAAGCTGGCCTAATAAAAACATTATTTCACCCACCTGCTCTTCTGAAAATATTGCAGATTGTAACAAAAATCACAACTATTGTGAATTTAATGGCAAGTTCTGTCCTGTAGCTGAGCCAGTTACTCCTGGGAGGAATTCTGTGCCATTCTGCATGCACAGAATCCGTGCCTCCCACAGAATTTTTTTCTCCACTGAATATAGATTCAACTGGTGGGGTGCTGCAGTTATGCTATTCACGCACTAGGGTCTGCTGTGGCACCAGCAGAGAAGGCAGCCAGCCAGCAGAGAGGGGTGGGAAGAGGCTGTTCTCCTCACAGCAGGTCCAGGTTCAGAGACAGGGGATGAACAGAGTCGTATGCATCAGGATGCTGAGGAGGGTGGGTCACAGACTGAAGTTCAGAACTCAGAAGGGCTACTGGTGAAAATAGACTCAGGCACAGGAGCTAGTAGGGTAATAGAACTGAGTCAGGAACTGACTGGGAGGGGGACTTCAGGACTGCATTGAGAAAGGGGCAATGGGTGCAGGGCCACATGAGTACAGGGGAAATGAAGGGTGCAGGGCAGTTTGGGGATGGGGGTGCATGGACACATGGGGCAGATGTGCCTAACTGAATGCGAGAGGCTAAAGGTTGGCAAGTGTCTGCATGAGGGAGGCTCCCTAACAATCCCTCCCTCCACTCAAAAATCAGTTACATACTGCTCCCACCCACACCCAGCAACCCTCCAGTGCCTATTGCCCTCTCCCTCAGTGCCTGTATTACCCCTGTTCCCCCAAGCCTTTGCATTGCTTCCGAGGGGCTTAGAAAACATAGAATGATAGATGTTTAGGGCTGGATGGAAACTCAGGAAATCACCTAGTCCATCCCCCTGCCTGAAGCAGGATGAACCCCAACTAAATCATCTCATTAAAAATGTTGAAATATGTTAGTTTTTATGTATGTGTATTCACATTTATATGCCAATGAATTAAGTCTTTACATTCTACAGACTTGTTATCTTACACGAGCCAAATGTTTTTTTTTTTCATATGAACATAACCAAAATTTCCATTGATTTGGATTACATTAGACAGGTTGGCAGATCCCTGGTAATTGCAGGGATGAAAAGTGGGGCCCGAAGTAAAAAGTTTGCTCACCCCTGAACAGTAAAGCTCTGCATCTTAATTTATTTATTAACAAACCCTTTGTAAGTAGGACTATTAGTGACTTTAAAAAGTATCACTTGCATTTGCACTGTGCATAGAGATCAAAAGGTCAAATCTGGGCACTTTGCCTCGGAAAGGTTGCAGACCCCTGCATTACACAGTCTCCCTCTAATGGTTATACACTCATCCTTTGTTAAATGAGTACTTTACTTATGGGTACTTGCTTAAACCAGCAACACATATACTTACCTTTGTTCAGTTTGTCACATGTGCACAGTATTTCAAAAAGACCGGCCCTCTGTCGAAAGAGCAAAGGGAGTGTCTACACATGCCATGTACTCTTTCTATGTGAAATCGAAGGAACGCAGCCCAGACGTCGAAAGATGGACCCCGACCCTGTACAGGAAGAGCGCCACCCTTCGAAAAGCAGTGTTGAAATAAGGTACGTGTAGACACGCCACGTCCCACTCTTTCGAAAGAGGAGTCCTCCATGATGGTGCCTAGCCTGAGCACGGAGACGCCCTGCCCCGCCAAACGGAGCTCTATGACCCACAAGTCTGGCCACTCTTAAAGCCGCACAGACCCAGAAAACCCATGGCAAGAAGCTGAGAGCAGGCAAGCTGCGAAAGCACAAGCCCCAGGCAGCAACCCTCTCAGCCACCCCTGATGACAGTGACAGGCACATGGCCAGCGCCCGGCAGTCTCCTGAGCCCCAGGGACCGCCTCAGAGCCCCCACAGGGCACCCAGGTGTCCGTCCCAGAAAAAAAGAAGAGGGCCCCCTCCTGGACAGATGCAAACTCAGAGACCTCCTGGGCCTCTGGAGAGAAGAGGAGGTCCTCCAGGAGATGGGGGTAAAGAGGAGGAATGCCGCTGCCTTCGTCTGCCTGGCCTGGGGACTGATCAGCCAAGGCCACCTGGAGCGGACCCCGGAGCAAGTCCGGAGGAAAGTGAAGGAGCTCCAGCAGGGCTATGCCCGGGTCCAGGACGAGACTGGGTGCCCAGGGGCAGGCCCCTCCACCTGCCTCCACTATTGGGAGCTCCACAGCATCCTGGGGCCATGGGACAGCTCCCCACCCAAAGCAGTCCTGGACAGATCAGCAGACCAGCCTGAGCCGGAGGAGATGCAGGAGCCAGGACCAGCCAGCCCGAGCCAGAGGGCAGACACCACCTGGGACTGGTCCAGCAAGGAGGGCAACATCATCATCAATGCCGCCTCGCGGTTGTCCAGCCGGGCCATGGGGAGACGGGCACCCCCAGAGATCATCGAGGTCCCCCCCAGTAATTGCACAGTGGGGCCAGCACCCCGGCAGGCAAAACAGGGGGTGACACCCCTGCCAGTGGACCAGGCACAGGCCCGGAGGCCCAGGGCCAGACATCCCAGCTGGCCATAGCCCTGAACATGCCCCCTGCACCTACCAGCACCACCCAGCACCCAGACCCGTGGACAGTTCCAGGCACCCAGTTGCCCAGTGGGACGCCTGTGGGCCAGCCCATACCTGGGGATGGTCCCACCCAGGAGGGAAACCCATGTGCACTTGACGCCACAGGGATGCCATGCCCACCATGGCCAGGCCCCGGGGGGGTCAGGGGAGGCAGGTCCTCGGGGGGGACAGGGTCCCAGGGTGGAATGGGGGCCAAGGTCCTGTTCGGAGACTGACATACTATCCATCACCCCTTGCAGGTGCAGCAAGCGGGGGCCCACACAGCCCATTGGCATCAGTGGTCCCCGAGAGCCCCCTGGAGGCGTTGGACAGGGGCCAGGCACCTCCAGCAGCAGCATCACACCGGGTGCACAGCTGGAAGTCACAGCAGCGCATGGGGATGACCCTGCTAACCTTCGCCAGGCAGAGCTTATGGAGCGTCACCTCTGGCTGGAGGAGTCTGACCTGGCGTGGTGGAGGGAGGCCTGGGACCGGCTCATGTCCTACCTGGACGCTATCCATGGGACTTTGCAGGAGCACATGGGCAATGTGACCTGGCTCCTAGCCCTCCGCACCACCTCCCCAGCTGCCCAACCCCCTTAGCCCCCTGCTAGGCCCCCCCAGAAAGGACCCACCCAGGGTTCTCTGCCCACCCCCCACAGAGTCTTCCACCCCACCCCACACTGAAGCCCCCCTCTGCCATCCCACCATGCCCCTACCTTCTGGTGCTGCCTCCCCTGTCCCAGCCCTGCCGTGGCACCCACTCCCGCAGCGTGGGAAGGCGATCCCAGGGACGGCATGGCTCTTGGCCCACAACCCCCTTGCCCGAGTGACCCTCCCAATTCTGGCCTCCTCCCCACCCCCTCCATGTTCAGCCGCCCCACCCCTCTCTTGCAGTTCTAGCCCCCTTCCCACCCCTCTCCAAGTTCAGGCCCCCGCCCCTCTCCCAATTCTAGCCCCCTCCCGACCCCTTTCCAAGTTCAGACCCCCCATCCTGCAACATACAGAAGTGTACCCCCATGCACATTGTAAATAGTTGGACGTTTATACCACAGTTTGTTATGGCTTATTGTTGGTAAAGGTTTATATTGTGCACCAATGCCCATGTCCCATTGTCACATGGGGGGAAGGCATGGGTGCAGTGGTGGTGGCGGTGGTGGTGGCTCCCAGGGGTCCATACCAGAAAAAAAGAAGAGGGCCCCCTCCTGGATGGACTGCAAACTCAGAGACCTCCTGGGCCTCTGGAGAGAAGAGGAGGTCCTCCAGGAGATGGGGGTAAAGTGGAGGAACACCACTGCCTTCATCCGCCTGGCCCGGGGACTTACCAGCCAAGGCCACCCAGAGTGGACCCTGGAGTGGTGGGGGGATGGATGTATGGGGGGAGGGGGATGGGTGGGCATTGGGGTGG
This sequence comes from Carettochelys insculpta, assembly GCF_033958435.1. NCBI lineage: Eukaryota > Metazoa > Chordata > Testudines > Carettochelyidae > Carettochelys > Carettochelys insculpta. The sequence continues at coordinate 177,453,096 of NC_134138.1, forward strand.
TCAGTGCGGCCCCGGGGCGAGACTTGCACGAAGGGCCTCCTGGATCCGGACACCATTGCAGTTCGCTGGGTGGCTGGCTACAGCGGCCAGCCGCTCGAACCCCATGGTGGCCTCAGCTGCCCACCCCTGGATGTAGGCATCCCCCTTGGCCTCCACAATGTTATGGAGGATGCAGCAGTCACCCACCATTTGTGCAACATTGCGCATCCCCACCTCGAGGTGGGCAAGAAGACACCGCCACCGCCCCTGGAGGAGCCTGAAGGCCCGCTTGATCATGTGCCAGGCCTGGGTGAGGCGGGTGTTGAAGGCCTCCCTACTGGGGTCAAGGTGGCCAGTGTAGGGCCGCATCCGCAACTATGCATAGCGGTATGGTGGTGTCCCCAACTGGCATTTCCTGCTGGTGGATGAAGGTGCCGGCCTCCATATGCTGGCACAGGCTGGAATTGCAGAAGACCCTGGCGTCGTGGGTTCGCCCTGACCAGCCCACATAGATGTCCATGAACCGGCCTTTGTGGTCCACCAGGGCCTGGAGGATGGGGATGTGCGTCCTCTCCAGGGCACTAAAGCAGTTCAAGAAACCCTCGATGGTGGCGTCCAAGTCCCTGATGCAGACGACCCAGTGCAGGAGCATGGCGTTCAGGGTATGGACAACCTGCAGGGAGGGAGGCCGTACACTCTCGTGAGGGTGTGGCAGGGTGTTCCCAGCCGGTGACCCTCTCCCACCCCCCCACCAGCCAGCAACCCCCCTCTTGGCCCCCGCCACCAGTGACCCCTGAGGGGTCCCTGTGTCCATGGGCCCCCTTCTCCCTTCCTGTGGTGGGAGTGTGCCCCGGGCCTGGCTTATCTCCATGAGCACTGCTCTGACAGTGGCCTTGCCCACCCTGAACTGGTGGCACACTGAGTTGTAGGGGTCCAGGGTGGCCAGTCTCCACACCGCAATGGCGACTCGCTTCTCGAGGGGGAGTGCAGGCCTCATGGTGGTGTCCTGATGCCTCATTGCAGGTGCCAGTCAGTGACACAGTTCCTGGAAGGTGTCCTGGCTCATATGAAAGTTCTGGAGCCAGGTGACATCATCCCATTGCCCCAAAACCAGTCGCTCCCACCAGTCCGTGCTGCTGGGGTGGCTCCACAGGTGCTGGAGTGCAAGGGGGTGGGGTGCAGGCTGGGTGTACTCCATGTCCTTGTGGGGCTGTTCTGTCTCCCAAAGAGGAGGGGAGCGGCTGCGGCGACTGTGCAGAGAACATGGGCAACAGTGCCCACGTTGTCTGCATCCAGTGTGAGGAGCAGGGTGTTGTCGGCCATGGTGCTGCTGCACTGGGGTCTGTGTCGCTGCTGGCAGCTCGGCAGGCCTCAGCTAGTGCAGGGTGGAGGAAATGAAGGGGGGGTCCCTTTAAGGCAGCAGCTGGCTGCAGGCCCCGGAAGGGCTGGCCATGAGATCCCCTCCGCGGCATCTCCATCTCCCTTCTTTTGAAAAAGCGCTCGTAAGAGTGTGGCTGCTCCCTTTCCAAATAATGGGACGGGGTCTTCGAAACAGGGGGTTGGAACTGTGATCTGCCTTTGCCGTGTGGTCTTGTTTTTTTGAAAGACAATATGACGATTTCTGAATTTTGATTTTGCTATTTCAATGGTGGGCTCCTGTGTAGACACAGCCTAGATGAGTGAACTCCACCCCCCCACTAATACAAGCCTTACCCACCTCCCCACACCTCCAACCCACTGTAGGCTGACCTCCCCACTGGCCCCACAGCCCCAAATTGTTGCAGCCTGGCTCCCCACTGGCCCCGTGGCCCCAATCTGCCACAGACTGACTCCCCTGCCAGCTCTGCAGCCCCAAACTGCTGCAGCCTGTACCCCTCACCGGCCCATGGCCCCAACTCCCCACAGCCTGACCCCTTCTCAAGATAGTATCTCTGAGTTCAGACACAGTGAGGCATTCCTCCTTCCCAGTAAAACTTTTAATGGTAAATTTAGTTTTAATCTTTCACAGGCTAACATAACTTTTTTTCAAAAGCAATTATAGTGACACAGAACCAACGTGTCTTCAGTATCTGAACATCCATTTGTTCGCTTCAGCTTTCCACCAGTGTTTTTCTTTGTAAAAACACTGGATACCATGGCTCCACCTGGCAATAAGTCCAGCGACTAGAAGGTGACAGTGATCATAAACTGTGGAAAGACACCACCTAGTGGTTTAATGTTGAATGGTCATGTTTGTCAGTGAGTGCAGTAGCCAGTGTTCTGTATTTCGTATTGATTGAGTAAAGGAAGAGAAGGGATGGTTTGGTATGTTCGGCTTTCTAACAGGTAGGAAGGGTGGCATAGAGGGAGGAGAATATGCTTGTTTCCTGACTGGGCTTAGAAAGTTTTTGGATCCTGTGCATATGATTACTGAGTACATTCATCCCTCATTAAAGGAGTACTTTATTTATGAGTACTTGCTTAAACGCGGGACACGTATACCTCCCCTAGTTCACACAACTCTCCCCTGCTAATACCAGCCTTACCCCCTCCCCGCGGTTCCAACCCCTGGTAGTCTACTCCCCCAGCTCCGTAGCCCCAATCCACTGGGGCCAGACCCACCCCCGCCAGCCCCACAGCCAGAACCCCATAGCCCTGCAGCCTGACCCCCCCTGCCGGCTCCGCAGCCCTGTACCACAGCTGCATAACCAGCCCTGCGACCCTGCAGCCAGCCCCCAGCCCCACAGCACTGAAGTGTAACCGGCTCCGCAGACCTGCAGACAGATCTCTCAGCCAGCCCTGTGGCCCTTTACCACAGCAGTGGCAGCATAACCGGCTCCGCGAACAGACCCCACCCCCCCGCCAGCCCTGGGGCCCTGTACCGCAGCAACGTAACTGGCCCTGCAGACCCGCGGACAGACCCCCCTGCTGGCCCTATAGTCCCATACCGTGGCAGCCTAACCAGCCCCGTGGCCCCCCGGACAGATCCCCTTGACAGCCCGTGGCCCCATACCACGCCAGTGGCAGCGTAACTGGCCCCGCAGACAGACCCCCCCGAACAGCCCCGCAGCTCCATACTGTGGCAGCCTAACTGGCCCTGCAGCCAGACCCTTCTGCTGGACCCCCAGACCCACAGCCTGACCCACCCCCCAGCAGCCCCAAACCACAGAAGCCAGACCGTCTTGCTGGCCCCACAACCAGACCCCCCCACCCACTGCCTGTACCCCCTGCGGCCCCGCAGCCTGAACTCTCCACCAGAATTTAACCCTCCCTCCCACTCATGGCCCCAAACTGCCCCCAGCCTTTAACCCTCCCCAACCCAAGGTTAACTTACCTTTCAAAAGCAGCGCTACCTGCTGCCACTCCTTCCCCGAGTTAGAAACCCTTAGGAACCAGTTAGAGAATTTTACATGTATTTTAATAGGAATTCAGTGTCCCTCTTATGAGTTTTTGCCTACGAGCAGAAAGTTGGGAACCAATTGTGCTCATATAGTGAGGGATGAGTGTACTAGCATACCAATACTTTTAAATTGTAACTGATGTCAGATAAATGCTAATGTAGATTCTATTCTTGCATACTAGGACATAAGCCAACATGAGTTTCTAACAGTGTACACATGAAACTAGCCTTTATCCTCCTCCTAAGCTTGGTAAAAGTGATCCTTAGCATGTAATGGTCAAATGGATTTTAGAAAAGCCACAGAAATTAGAGAAATAATCTGTTTTGGAACATTTATTCTATTCCCCAGCTAATGCAGTCTCATCACTTAAAATGAATTTAATAGTGCTTTACAGAATCACAGAAAGTGATGGTCTTTTCAAAACATTCACATTATCAATGACTGGTTTCCTGATTAGAAAGAAACTAGTTGGCTGAACTCCAGTTTAAGTTCAGGGGGTTTTAGATGAAGAATCAAATTTGATACAAGTATGTTTTCTTGAAAATACATGTAACGACTTTTAAGGAAAGCCCCATTGCGGTTAAAAAATACAGAACATTGGAGCATGAGATAGGTTTGAACTGCCTTCAGTAGTGCTGCTGACAGGATAAAAGCCTCCCCCTACCCTTTTTTTTTTGGTCTACAGCATATTACCCTGTGAGTTGCCTTGAAAACAACAACAATCTGCGAACAATTCTTGCTGTAGGCAGGGGTGGTAACACCGCTCATCATTAAGACAATTAAGACATGTCCCATTCAGTGTTCCTGCTAATTTTTTCCATCCGTGTGTGGAATAATTTTGTTATGTGAAACAAGGCATGTGCATATGTGTACCACCATTAGCGCTCTGCTAATCAAGGGGGTGGCACCTGAATCTCTCCTGGGCGTCTGTACAAGCACTCAGCACATAAGAAACACCGGTCTCATTGTAAGACCTCCTTATTAGTTGCTACTAAAACTTGGTCAAATTTAGCCATTTGGACTGCAATTTTCCATGCCGGATTTTTCTGCTTCAGGCTAATTTAAAAAAAAAAAGAAAAATCGAGCAAAACCATTCAGGCATTCCTGCAAATTAGACTATGGAAAAAATCTATTGTTTTGCCTCTGCTAAAATTTTCTGAACACTTATCTTATCTTATTTTAGAAAATCTCTGTCTCTGTGTCTACACATGCCCCTTCCTTTTGAAAGGGGCATGTTAATGAGCAGGTTCGAAAGATGCTAATAAGTTGCTGCAATGAATATGCAGTGCCTCATTAGCATAATGGCGGCTGCGGCAATTTGAAAGTGTGGCTTTTCGAATCACGTGCCACCCGTGGAGATGGGACCTTCTGAAAGGACCCCTCCAGTTTTTGAAAGCCCTTCTTCCTATCTGGTGATCGGCAAAAGGGCTTTCGAAAACTGGTGGGGTCCTTTCGGAAGGTCTCGTCTCCACGGGTGGCACACAATTCGAAAAGCCACACTTTCGAATCGCCATGGCTGCCATTATGCTAATGAGGCACTGCATATTCATTGCAGCACCTCATTAGCATCTTTTGAACCTGCTCTTTAACATGCCCCTTTTGAAAGGAAGGGGCACATGTAGACCCAGCCTGTTAGGATTTACTTTAGACAAGGGACTTGAAATTTGGGAGGGAATGTGACCTTTTCATCAGGGATGTTTCTTTTGTCATCCACATTATAAGCCTTTGAAAAATAAGAGTTTGCACCTGCTTATTAGAGCCTGACAGCTGGAATTTCCAAAGACTCTATCTGCATTAGCCATGCCCCAGTCAGGGCTGAGCAAGACTTTCTCCTGAAATGGCAACTGTGGGCTGCAGCAGGCTATGCCAGGGCAAGGCAGCACAGCCAAGAGTTGAGAGCCTCCACCACCTGTGCACTGCAGGCAGGTCTACATGATGGGCATAAGTCAACGTAAGTTACATTGTTCATGTGTCTGGAGTCAACCTAGTTTAGGTCGACTTACTGCGATGTCTACACTGTACTGGATTGATCGGAGAGTTAAGATGTTCCAGAGCAGATTCATTCTCTGGTTTCTCTAAAATCCATTAGAATATTACATGCTAAATATCACTTCTACCAAGTTTAATCGGAGGATAAAGGAGAGTTACTCTCATCAGCTTACCTTATGCTTCTTGTTCTGGGGGAGTACTGGAGTTGATGGGAGAGTTGTCTACAGTTGATTTAGCAGATTTTCATTAGGCCAGTTAAATCAACTACCAAGTGTCAATCCAAGGTAAGTGTAGATATGCTCTCAGTGTTCACTCGATCTCCAGCAGCATTAGAGGAAGCAGCTGCTTGACTCAAATGCAGAGGAAACAACAGCAAGACCAGGTGGGGGAAAATAAATTGGGAAAAGAAGGCTGGAGGGCTTGGGACTTAAAACAGTGCAAGTGGACACTAGGACTACTGGGGCTTGGTCCATGCTAGGGAATTAACTTGAATTTAAGACTTAGGTTGATTTTGTAAAGCATCAGCCTTTTTTAACCTCCAGAACTATCCCACAATGCGCCCAGCGTGTCCTTTTTGGTCATCACTTTCCCTTCTGGTCTTCTCCAGGTGGTTACATAAAGCAGGTATCATCAACCTGGGAAGTATGAATTCATTTCCTTTCTGGCCAGCGTGGCTAGCAGACCTCAGGAACACACCTCAGGAGCACACTTGGTCATGAGTTCACAGGGTCGCAAGAGAACCCCAGCATGGAGCAATCAGGAGATCCAAGACTCATCACTGTGTGGGCGTTGAATCTGTCTTGTTGCAGCTCAGAACCAGCAAAAGACATGCAGAAATTTATGCCAAGATTTCACAGGGTCGCAAGAGAACCCCAGCATGGAGCAATCAGGAGATCCAGGACTCATCACTGTGTGGGCGTTGAATCTGTCTTGTTGCAGCTCAGAACCAGCAAAAGACATGCAGACATTTATGCCAAGATTTCACAGGGCATGCTGCAGAAAGGGTACAACACAGACGCTTAGCAGTACCATGTTAAAATCAATGAGCTCAAGCAGGAGTGCCAAAAGGACAAAGAAGCCAATGGTCCATCTGGGTCATCTCCATACTCATTCCACTTTTATGAGCAGCTGGATGTGACTTTTTGAGAGAGACCCAACTTCTTCACCCAAAAAATAGCTGGATTCCTCCGTAAATACTGCTCTGCAGACCTCTGGCAGCAGCAAGGAGGATGAAACAGGGGATGATGTGGTGGATAAGGAAGAAGTGGATGAAAGAAGTCTTCAGGCCAGTGGAGAAGCTGATTGTGGAAACAGCCAGGAGCTATTTTTAACAATGTAGCTGGTCCCCTCATCCCAGAATATTTTGGGGGACGCTGGAGAGGGCACTTCTGATGAGTATGCTTTTTCTATACTGCTAATAGTATGGTGCAAGCATGGTGGGGTGGATCTATACCTATTTCCCCCAGAACATTTTGTTAATATTTCTGGGTATTGAGTGCTGATCCTGGTTGGACATCTCTATAAAGGTCTCAGACAGGCAGTTTTTGATTTTTCTCATGTGATTTTTGTGGAGTTCTGATTCATTCTGTGATAAGACACCTTGCCATGCCAAGCCACTAGTAAGTAATCTGGAATCATGGTGCCACAGAGCATTCTTGCAAATATCCCAGCCTTGTGCCCACACAGGATGAGCATTTGTTCCTTATTCCTTGGCTGAAGTCTCCTTTGGCAACCTAGAACAAGTATGGGAAGAATCATAAGTCACTGCATATGTTAGCACAAGCTCATCTGCCATACAGGGCTCCTGGGACAGGATGAGGGGCCACAGAGCAAAGCAACACTGTGCATGTCCCCTTAAAGTTCTCACACTGATTCCGAGTGTCGTGTGTGTAAAATCTCTGTGAAATCAAGGATAGCATTGAGAAATATTCTTGCTGCTTGCCTCTGCCTTTTAAATCGGGTAGGATTACAGGCTCCCACATGGTCTCCTCCTACTCCCATCAGCAGGCGGGTGATCCAGCCCTTGCCCAGGCACATACACAGGGCTACAGTACTTTTAAATCACTTTTTACCAGGTACCTCGGGCTGAGAAATACTCTTGCTGCAAGCTGGTGCCTTTTAAATCATGGTGAGGGTTACAAGATGTTGCACAGCACCCTCCCACACCTCTTGAGCTGGCAAGCTATCTGGACCTTGCCCAGTGCTCAGTGGCATGCCCCACATGGGGACAGAGCACTTTTACATTACTTTTTCCATGATACACAGTACTTGTTAAGTTTTCTCCTCTAAGCCTTTGTCTTTTAAATCATGGGAAGGCTTTTGTGCTTACACTACTTCAATGACTCCTCCCTGCGCTCTGATGAGTATTGCAGAGCAGTTAATGGATGTATGCAGTGCCTGCCACCTTCCTCACCTGCCAGTAGCTTACCATAACTTCAAGGTAAATGTCATCTATAGAAGACCTTGAATTCTTCTGGGGAGAGTGAAGGCTGAGAATGAATCAGAGTCCAAGAGTGCTTTTGTTGAGGACATATGTTGCTACTGTGAAACGGATGCCCATTCATTCTATGCCTACATGCATTATTTCAACTAAAGATAAAAATGTTGTTAATAAATAAATAAACAAATAAATGTTTGTACTTGAATGTCTTATAGGCACTGTCCTTGGAAGTAGGAGTGTCAGGAATGCTGGGCCACACCTGGCTTCAGCGAGACTTTCCCAGATAGTGGCTCATTGCCCACAAAAGCTTATGTTCCAAAATATCTGTTAGTTGATAAGGTGCCACAGGACTTCTTGTTGTTTATTCATAAACCTGGTTTTCAAAGCATCCCTGATTTGCATTGCACCTCCCTGTGCTCCCCTGCATTCCCTTGTGTCCAGCTGCTCATAATTACTGGTCAGGAGATCTGCCTCTGCCCTCCACACTGGCATGAAAATTTCCCCCTTCGCCTCACAAAGATGATGAAGAACACAACAAACTACTATGACCACAGGAAAGGTGTCTTCACTAAGGTCTAAATGGGTCAGAAGGCACCTGAACCTGGCTTTCAAATGGCCAAAGGCACATTCTATCACTGTTCTGCACTTGCTCAGCCTGTAGTTGTGGGCGCCTCTGTACGGCTTCATGAGCCAAGGGAGCAAGGGGTAAGCAGGGTCACCAAGAATCACTAGGGGCATTTCCACATACCCAATGGTCATTTTCTGGTCTGGGAAGAAAGTCTCACTCTGGAGCTATCTAAACAGACTAAGCTGCACATGTCACACACCTTTCCTGATCATCCTACACTGATGTTGGTGAAACAACCACTGTGATCCACCAACATGTGCAACACCATGGAGAAGTACCCCTTGCAGTTTATGTACTCTGAGGCCAGGTGGTCTGGGGATGTGCATTTCATTTATTGCCCCACTGCAGTTAGGGAATCCCATGGCAGCGAAACTATATGTCCTGCAAAACAAAAAAGCCATACCAGAACAGACTCAATATTTAAGGTGAATAACCTGGTTAGGTTATTCACAGAATCATGGGCACATTTTCATGTTCCTCAACTAACATCATATATGCCATCATGTGCCAACAATGCCCAGATGCTTTGTACATTGTACATTGGACAGACTTCTAACTCCCTTAAACAAAGAGTTAATGGGCACAAAATAGACATAAAAACACTCCAGATCCACAAACCGGTTAGTCAACATTTTAATGGAGTGGGCATTCTGTTAATGACTTAAGAGCTTGCGTGTTACTGAAGAAAAATTTTTGCACCACTATTCGAAGGGAGACAGCCGAGCTGTCTTTTATATTCAAATTTGGCACATTAACACGTGGTTTGAACTGGGATGGGAATTTTCTGAGTCACTACAGGGGCTCATTTGCATACTTGGCTTAATTTAATTCTTGACCTCCCCCCCTACTTTCTACCCCTCTACTCTCTGATTTGCTCACCTTGATCATTTGTTTCTGATTTGTCCTTGATTACTGTTTTTGGTTCTCTGTGCCTTAAATTTTGTGTCTGTCCTGGTATGGCTATGGTCTGAAGAAAGGGGTCTGTCCCACGAAAGCTCACCTAATAAATTATTTTGTTAGTCTTTAAAGTGCTACTTGACTGCTTTTTTGTTTTGATAGGATATAGACTAACATGGCTCCCTCTCTGTTACTATTCTATATGTCCTGCAGATTTCCTAGAGTCACTGTCTTTTGCAAGAGAAGATTATTGATTGCCTGGGCTACCTGGATCAGAACAGCCCCCATTATAGATTTGCCCACTTCAGACTGATTTTCTGTGGACCAGTAGCAGTCTGGCATTGCAAACTTCCACAGAGCGATTGCCACACATTTGTGAACTGTCAAAGCAGGCCTCATTCTGGTTTCCCAGTGCTTCAGGGTGGGTGACAGCAATTCACAAAGTTCCATGAAAGTGGCCTTATGCATGCAGAAGTTTTGCAGCCACTGCTGACAGCCCCCATGCCTGCAAAACGATGTGGTTCCACCAGTCAGAGCTGCTTGCGTGGCTCCAGAACCTGCACACCACAGAGTACAATGCATCCAGTGCTGCCAGCAGTTCCACATTCTGGTTCTCAAAATTGCACAGCTATGACCCTTACCTTGCAGTTTGGTGCAGCGGTGCTGACAGCAGCCATGGGCCCTGGGGCAAAGTGAGAGGGGGCCCAGCTCCCTGCCTCAAAAGAGGCAGGGCAAGGGGTAGAAGCTTAGGGCAGTCAGCCCTGCCCCTTCTGTCCCTCCCGCCCCTCTTTGCATGCAGACTGGCAGCACAGTGCTCCGCAGAGTTTCAAAGGGGCCTGAAGCTCCATCCACTGCCACTGCTACTGCAGCGGTGGTTGGAGCTCCAAGCCCCTTTGAATTCCTGGGTCAAGGGGCAACTGGGCTCTTTGCCCACCTCTGACACCTCCCTTCCCCTTGCTTAGGTGTCTAAACCAGAGTCAGCCCTTTCTCACAAAAAATTAAAGAGGTGGAACTGTCTCCTTACACCCAGGGCACTGTGTAAATCAATCTCATAGAAAACATGGAAATTATGAAAATTGCCCCAACCTGTGATCTTTTTTTTATATAAATTGTTAAAACAAAAATGTTCACAACAAAGTCTTTAATATAAAAATTACCTTAGCTAGTCAGTTTCAAAAAAAAGGAGAATGAGTTTTACAGCTAACTCTAATCAGTTTCGAGGCTGGCTGGCCATGTACCCATTCAACCACTTAAATGTAACTTGTTTCAGTCTTCAGGTTAATGCCATACATAAGTAGCTATAACACAGCTTAGCTGTGCACATAGCTTTAACTCCTCTATTTTTTGTACGGTCAGTACATTGTGCACAAGTCTTAGGGTATGTACACACCCACCCACCCACCAATGCTGGTACAATTTATGTCACTCAAGTGGGTGAATAACCCCCTATTCCAACAGATACAATTTACACTGCACAGGCCCAATCAGAAGTGGGTCAAGAGAGCAATTTGGCCGGAGCCTCAGAAGACAAAAAGGCCTCAAATTTTGACATTTTTCTATCAAGTCATTTCCACTAATTATACACCTTGCAGTTACAACAGAGGCAACAAATGAAGTTATAAATATCCTCAAAACTTGATTTAAATCATAGTGGGACCTCAGACTTTCACCAATATTTTGTTTGCATTCTAGTTTTTCTCTGCATGACTGCAGACTAGTGTAGCTTCTGTGATAAGTGAGTCTGTTATGAAACTCTGTTTACAGTCTTTGGATAGTTTAGAAGTTTTTTTTTGAGAGTTGTAATCAGTTCTCTGAGTGTAAAGTGATTTTGCTTGGTCTGAGAGTGAGTTTAATCATTAAATGAGATGTTTATCTCTGCGTACATTTTCGTATTTCTGTTTTTTCTTATGTCTTCGTATGCAATAACTATATCAAGCTCATCTGTAAGTTACCTTTTTGTCCAGTATTAGACTCACCTTTAAAGGCTTTTTTTGTGATAATACACTTTTAATAGTAGCTGTTTAATAAACTTCATATCTAATCTGGCAATCACCCCTTGTTCATATTTATAATAATGCACACGTTATTAGAAGAATTTAATAACAGGAACATGTTAGCGGATGAAAGGTGGGCAAGGTATGGGTGGGCGTGGTGCTGTGCTCCTGGAAGTGGTGTGGCATCTGTGTAAAGGCACCCGGAGCACATCCAGTGGCACTCCAGGGATGATTTGAAAGAGTCTGGGGCTCCAGACATCACTGCTGCTGCAGTAGTGTTGGCCCCAGCCCCGGACCCTGTGGCAACTGCCTCCTCTGCTCGCTGCCTCCTGTTGGCAGGCCTGTTACAACCAAGCTACCCGATGGCTTTCTGTTTTGACCTGCATAAGGCCCTCAAAGCATTAGAAAACTGAAGTTTCACTCCATGTGTCATTTCCTGGAGAATGGTTTTGTTGCAAGTCACCAGTGCTGACCTCTGCCACAGCAATGCTAGGGCCTCCACCCTTGAAATATCATAGGTGGAGCTGTGAGGAGACAGTTGGAGCTAAGAAAAAAAATGAGGTTAAATTTTGAGTCTTTGTGGACACATTTATAAAGACGAAAAGGAAAGGATGAATGGATTCTACTTGGAATTTCATCAGGTCATTGTGAAAGAAAGATAAGATGGCCTGAAGGCCACTCAAGTACCCAATTTAGAATAGGCTGCTCCCAGGCATGTTCTCCACACCCTCTGTTCACCTTTTTGGTGATTGCAGGGGGTTACACCCAGCTGGTCTGAGAAGATTCTGGAAATCAGCATCAGCCTGAGTCTGCAGGATCCCTTGCTTAGATGGGAAGATCATTTCAAGATGCTCAGTTGTTTGCCACCTGCAGTCTCTCTTCTATTAAAGAGAAGCAGAAAAAATTCAGTGGCATGAACTTCCTTCAACCACAAGGAGATTCAAATTGCAGTGCATAGCTAAAGACTGAGAAGGCACAAATGCTTTGTAATATCATCCCTGGGTTGCTGAAGACAGGAGAAAGTATTGTTGAACTACGGCTGCCTGGTCTTTTCCAGACCGGTTGCTGCACTCATTTACTCTCTGTGGTTCTGCTTCTGTTCAAAAAGGGAGCTTAGGATGAATGTAGCAATTACTGTTGTCAGTCCTTGGGAAGAATTCTGGTACCATATTAATATCTCAGATTAACAATTTGAAATACATGGTAAAGGCCAGGATACTCAATGTAGCTTTAGACTTGATGTGGTGCTAGACCGGTTGCTCCACTGTTGACAAGATCTTTACCTTGAGATTGTGTTTTCAGAAGACAGTTGGATTTCATAAATCATGCTTGTCTCTTTGGGATTTCCAAGGATAATGAAGTGACATACATCAATTAAGGTTTGTGGTAGAAATGTACCATGTGATTACTGTCATAATGTAGCATCTCAAAAATTGTCTTTCTTTAGCTTTGTGAAAAATCAAAATAGGTTTAAATTCAGATGAAATGAAAGTAGTTTAAGTTCAAAAGTGCAATTTATTTTTGTAAAGTAAATTGTTTTAAAAATTATACTCCTCAGAGAAAAACTAGTAATTATACATGTAAGTCGGGCTGCATGTGATTTATTTCTGGAGGTTCACATCTGGGGAATAAATAAATGTCTTCTTTTAGATGATGTGTTCTTATCACCTTACAGGTTTTTTTTTTCTATTAACAAGGATTTTATTGATCTTCAGATCAAACCCAGGATTTACTCCAAATATTTGCATCCAAATCTTAGGTGTTAAGGTCAATTTTTGTTTGTTTCCCATATCTATGAAAAAAAACCCTTTTTTCCCAGGGTTGCCACCTTCCATTAGACCTCTTAGCATAGCCAACATCATTCTAGACAAAGCAGAGCGGAAGGGACACCTCTCCTAAGTTGAAAACTCCACTTATCCATGTTAATAAATCATTCAGTCAGTTGTTTAACCACATTTTAGATCAGTGTGAAATATACTCAAGAGACAAAATAACCAATATTAAAGTTATTGCTGAAAGTCAACAGGAGCTTAGTACAGGAAAGAAAGTTCAATATGATGCATATTCTCAGCCAACATGGAGAAAATATACTGAGACTGAAGGAAAACAACTGGGGAACTCCTGGAGTCATCTAGAAGTTTTGTCTCGAGACAGAGTGAAGTGGAGGAGACTTGTGGCTGACCTATGCTTCACTCAGGCTGCGTCTACACGTGCACGCTACTTCGAAGTAGCGGCAGTAACTTCGAAATAGCGCCCGTCACGTCTACACGTGTTGGGCGCTATTTCGAAGTTGAAATCGACGTTAGGCGGCGAGACGTCGAAGTCGCTAACCCCATGAGCGGATGGGAATAGCGCCCTACTTCGACGTTCAACATCGAAGTAGGGACGTGTAGATGATCCGCGTCCCGCAACATCGAAATAGCGGGGTCCTCCATGGCGGCCATCAGCTGGGGGGTTGAGAGATACTCTCTCTCCAGCCCTTGCGGGGCTCTGTGGTCACCGTGGGCAGCAGCCCTTAGCCCAGGGCTTCTGGCTGCTGCTGCTGCAGCTGGGGGTCCGTGCTGCATATACAGGGTCTGCAACTAGTTGTTGGCTCTGTGTATCTTGCACTGTTTAATGAAAGTGTGTCTGGGAGGGGCCCTTTAAGGGAGCGACTTGCTGTTGAGTCCGCCCCGTGACCCTGTCTGCAGCTGTGCCTGGCTCCCTTATTTCGATGTGTGCTACTTTGGCGTGTAGACGTTCCCTCGCTGTGCCTATTTCGATGTTGGGCTGAGCAACGTCGAAGTTGAACATCGACGTTGCCAGCCCTGGAGGACGTGTAGACGTTATTCATCGAAATAGCCTATTTCGATGTCGCAACATCGAAATAAACTATTTCGAAGTTGGGTGCACGTGTAGACGTAGCCTCAGAGTACAAGGGGTTAAGTCAGTCCCAGGAAGCTGTCTCACACCATATTGTTATATTCACTTCACACAAAAGGTATGTTTCCTACGAATGCTGATTTTACGAATTACAGGGTGCTTTCCACACAATTAAAATCCAATCCATCAATTTGTACAAGTTCCTTAACTTGCTGCTCTGTACCTTCCTTATCTTTGTTTTGGATACTAGCTTCCAGGTCCACAAACATGCCGCCCCAGATTGTAGCTGGGCAGAATATTAATGTATTTTGTTTACACCAAGTTTCCTTGAAAGCTGACTTCAGCTTTTCAAAGTGTTACAGAATACTTAGCATAAGCGAATGGGATTACAGAAAACCATGTATCTACTAGAAGTACACTTACACAGAAGCTAATTATTAATATTAATACAGTGTGCTTAATACTTACTAGTAGGTGATGTGACTGATATAGATTGATAATGTGATATACATTAGCCTGTTGTATATTGGTCAACATCCACCTTGAAGGCTCACTGCAGAGTGACACATAAAACTCCACCACATTCCTAATCTCTGCGAGATAGAACTCATCCCACATTTGGTGTCTGGGGAAAACCACTTGGGATGTTTAAAATCAAAACAAGCAGTCAGATCCTTAACTATGAAGCCATATGCAGGAAAGGAAGCTGTTCAGTTAATAAGAGTAGAAAACGTACTGCAAGGAGTACTAGTATTTGTACATTGGACATGCCTTGGTGTTGGAGACATGCCTTTCTGGTGTTCCTTATAGTGTCACGATTAAAAAAAAAAGTTGATCACAGTTAATATCCAGAAGGGATGAAAGGTGAGCAGAGAGGAACCCAGGCTAAGCTAACAGTATTCAAAGATGCTGTTGTGCTAGAACCTGCCTCCTTCAGCTGTCACACATACCCTGTGTCATGGTATAGCAGCTGGCTCATGAATTGGGTCAGGGAGAAGAAGACAGGCAGAACCACAGTCAACTGGGGGGTTCAGGTCAAGGAAGGATAGTAGTGGGTATCTGTATTTGTAAGCCAGGGCACAATGCTGTTAGAATAGTGTCATTATTTTTAGGCAGCAATTGCATCAAGGGAGGCCTAAGCTGTGTATGCATCTATGTTGCCATGAGGTGAGTGAACAAGGACTCTTCAATACTAAAGATTTGTTCAAGATTATTGGTTGGATTAAATCAGAGCAGACAGCTGTTTCTCGGAGTATGACAGGAATGATACAGTACCAAAGCAGATACAGAGGCTCACCCTAGCCTAAGACCCTCAATATCATGTAGCACCGCATGTAGCTCAGAGAAATGGCTCCGATGGATTAGGCACAAAGCTGATTTATCACAAGGAGAGGGCATTTCCTCATTAGCATTTTTAATAACACCTGTTGCTGAGGTGGACATTCCTGGGGTGTTCCTAAAATCAGATGATAAATTCAACAGTCCTTCTTCAGGGTTGCCAGCATCTTGGAGCTACACATGGCTCTTCAAGAAGCCCTTTGCAGCTCCTCAATGCTGCCCCATCCAGCAACTGTCTCTATCAATAGAGAAGCAATAGAGAAGAACTGCTTTGCGCACGAAAGCTGATGCTCCGAAATATCTGTTAATCTATAAGGTGCCACAGGACTTGCTGTTTTTGCAGATACAGACTAACACAGCTGCCCCTCTGATACTTTGCACCTTTGATATTTGTAGCCATCTCAGACAAATCACTTACGAGACTCTTGCAGTAAGTAATTTTCTCCACCCTGCTCTCTACCCGCCCTTTGGATCCCCCTTCTGTTCCATATAGCTGATTTGTCAGTTTTCATTTTTTTATTTGGATCTCCCCATAGCCCCTGAGTGTCACCCCCTCAGCCCCTGAGTGTGACTCCCCCTGCCAGCCCTTCCAGCCTCTGAGTGTGGGGTTTAAGCTGGGGAAGCGGGACGGGGGAGTGGTTTGCGAATGAAAGGCTTGCCCCTACCACAACTCTGATGAACTATAATAATAAAATCACTAACTCCCTTTTCTATGAAATAACTACTATGAATATATAAACATGAGGGGGCACAATTTATATTCTTACCTCAGGTGCAAAATTCGCTAGCTATGGCACTGCTTCCCCTGCCCCAGTTTTGAATTGCCTTGGGTCACCAAGTCTTCCTGAATTGTCAAAATGGGTCCCCGTCTGGAAAAGGTTGGGGACCGCTGCTATACCAACAAACTGAAGGCCTCAGGAAGCTACTGTGCTGCTGGGAAGAGGAACAGAAGAAAAAATTTTAAAGAAATACAGATGGAACCTGAAAAGTAGAGACTCTCTCTCACATATAAGGTCTGCTCCTGCTCCCAATGAAATCAGATGCAAAATGCCCACTAACTTTAATGATGCAGGATCAAGTCCATACAGTAGCTACTGCTATGCTTGTACCTATAAAGTTGCTATATTTTTCACAGGTTGTGTCAACGTATTGGCATGAGCAATAAAGCAGGGCTTCATGCTATATGACAGGGTGAGCAAACTTTTTACATTGGGCCCCACTTTTCGTCCCTCCAACTAGCAGCTCACTGCTCCAACCTATCTAATGTAAACCAAACGGACAGACACTTTGGTTATGTTCATATGAAAAACCCAAAAAACCGAAAAAAGCCCGCCGTCCTTTCAGCACAAGTAATAAGTCTATAGAATGTAAAAACTTTGTTAATCAGTATATAAATGTGAATATGCACACATAAAACCAGTAACCTATTTCAACATTTCAATGAGATGGATAAGCCTGACACCTAGCAGCCATCATGCTGTGCGCCTC
Source organism: Carettochelys insculpta (assembly GCF_033958435.1). Taxonomy (NCBI): domain Eukaryota; kingdom Metazoa; phylum Chordata; order Testudines; family Carettochelyidae; genus Carettochelys; species Carettochelys insculpta. Next base: position 177,470,091 of record NC_134138.1, read on the forward strand.
CCCTTTTGAAATTCCAGGCACCCCCAGCGGGGCCTGCCCCCTACTTTGCTCACCCCTTCCATGTGAGATAGTCAGAATGAGTGGATGACTGACTTATTTGGTATGGCGCAGTCCTGGCTGAGGTGAATTTTAACAAGTTCAGTATTTCTCAACCAGGGGTACGTGTCCCCTTGGGGCTATAATGAGGTCTTCCAGGGGATACATCAACTCATCTAGATATTTGCCTAGTTTTACAAGCGGCTACATAAAAATACTAGTATAATCTGTATATTCTATACATTCATTCAGACAATGACTTGTTTTTACTGCTTCGTATGCCTTATGCTGAAACGTAGGTACAATATTTCTATTCCAATTCATGTATTTGATAAGATGGTAGAAAGTCAGCTGGTTTTCAGTATCAGAGGGGTAGCCGTGTTAGTCTGGATCTGTAGCAGCAACGAAGGGTCCTGTGGCACCTTATAGACTAACAGAAAAGTTTAGAGCATGAGCTTTCGTGAGTTATCAGAGAGGTGGCCTGTATAGGGCCACATAAGCCAGGGCTGGAGGGGGTATGCCGCATCCCCCACAAGGCAGATGGGTATGGTGGTGGTATGCCCCAGAGGGATCTCCCTCTGGGGGATGTAGGTCCCCGCCTGCAGTTAGCGGCATAGTCCCGAATTCCGGAAAACGCGTGCGTTGTGGGTAGAGCTGGGCCAGCCCACATAGATGTCCTGGAAGCGGCCACGGCTGTCAACCATGGCCTGCAGGACCACAGAGTGGTAGTCCTTCCTGTTGACGTAGCGGCCACCACTGTGTTCTAGGGCGCAGATGGGGATGTGGGGCCCATCAAGGGCTCCAGAGCTGTTGGGGAATCCCATTGCAGCGAATCCCTCGACGGCCGTGTCCAGGTCCCCAACTCAGACGACCCTCTTCAGCAGCAGGGCATTGAGTGCACACACCACCTGTGAGGAGGGAACATAGGTGACTGTGAGGGTTTGAACAGTGTGACCCCCTCACCCAGGCCCCCCTTCCCAGGCCCCCTTCCCAGGCCCCATTCATCCATGCCCCGCTCCCCAGCAGGGGGTTCAGCCCCAGGCCTCCTTACCTCCATGAGGACAGCCCCAGCTGTGGCCTTTCCCACGCTAAACAGCTGTCCCATGGAGCGGTAGCTGTCTGGAGTGGCCAGCTTCCAGACAGCTATTGCGACCCTCTTCTCGACGGTGAGGGTGCGCCACATCCGGGTGTCGTGGTGCCTGAGTGCGGGGGTGAGCCACTGGCAGAGCTCCATGAAGGTCTGCCGGCTCATGTGGAAGTTCCACAGCCACTGGTCATCATTCCATTCCCCCATAACCAGGTGCTCCCACCACTCGGTGCTGGAGCGGTAGCTCCAGAGTCGGCGGGGCACCCAGCGGGGTAAGGTGAGGAGGGCCTGATGGTCGGGGGCATCTCCTGTTGCTCCTGGGGAGGGCTGCCATTCTAGAAGCTGCTGGGCGGCTGCCCAGGCAGCATCTAGAAGGGTGCCTGCTCCGCAGGAGGCGGCTTGTAAGGCTTCCAGCTGCTGCTGGATATCCACGTCTGCGGGCTCGAGGTCTGTGAGGCTTGTATCACCAATGCAGGGCTGCTTGTGCAGTGCAGGCTGAGTGTGTCTGGGAGGGGCCTTTTAAGGGAGCTGCTTACAGCTGCCCCGGAAGGGCTAGTGTGCTCTGTGACCCGGTCCGTGGGCTTTCCTGGCCCCTTATTTCGAAAGAGGGGGCTTGTGTGTGTGGATGCTCCGCATTTCCTTCCGGGGAGGCTCTTTTTGATGTTCTCCGGGGCTACTTTGCCGTTGAACGTTGACATTGCCAGCCCTGGAGGACGTGTAGACGATTATCGTCAAAGTAGCCTATTTCGAAGTTCTTACTTCGAAATAGGCTAGTTCGACGTTGCGTCCTAGTGTAGACGTAGCCATTATGTTTCATTACATGTGCTTGTTTAAAATATATGTCTTTTGTAGTTAGTAGACATATTTTATTTAATCCAGAATGTTTAAATTGATATGTCTGGGAAATGTCATTTGTGCTGGCAAGGTGTATGCATTTTGTTGCTCTTAAAGAAATAATGGATTCAATATAATTAGTATTGTTGAGGTGAGGACTTAGCAGTACAGAACATTCATTTCTCAAGGAAACATCTAAGACTGGGGGGTATTTGGAGTCACCCTTCCCCATAACCAAGTCTGGTAAGAGCCAGTGTGTAGGCTGTTGGTTGGCTGTTGTTACATACAAGCAGGACAAAGGTGGCACAGCTGCTCATAAGCGTGAAGTGTACCCTTCTATTTCACACCATGCATCACTGAAGCTGTCTACCAGAAACTTTGTGTTTTCCAGCTTATACAAGACCATATTAAAAGCCAACTCACTCTGAAACACAGAGACCCCTTTTAGCATAGAAGAAGGCATGGAAAACTAAAGACTAGCATTACTGATCTGAGGACACAAAAACACTGAAATGTTGACTAATAACTAAAGTTACTCAAACACACCACATGTGTTCTTATTTTCTCTGTTCATCCTAATTACTGCATTGCAGGCGCCACAGTGTCAGACTAATTTATGTGCTGCCTGTCACAGTTCATAGAAACTGCACCTGTCTTTGCCCTCTATAGTTCACCAATACACCCACTCTAGCTTCCCAGCTCCTCAGCTACCACTTGGAGCTACATAGCTCTCTCTCTCCCTCTCTCCCCCTTTATCCCTCCCAAAGCAAGTCCAGCTGTCCAAGCAGGCCCACTTCCATTGCTGGTCAGGCATTATAAACAGCATAATTGCCCACAGTTAAAGTGGTTTCTTCCACCAGAGAATTAGTTCAGGGTTTCTCAACCTTTTTTAAGAAGCACTCCTTTTTCAAATATATGTACCCTCAAACTTCTCTTGTATACCCCTAAGAGTATGCGTACCACTGGTTGAGAAACATGGTTCCAAGGTAATCTGAGACCTTGAAACAAGTGCCATTCAACCTTTCCAGATTCCTGTACCTTTTCCAGGAGTCAGCTTTGTTTTGCGTACCACGAAGTTGCACCGCAATTAAAAACTACTTACTTACAAAAACATGCACAAATATCACAGAAGGCTGCTACTGAAAACCAGCAATGAAGAGTCCTGTGGCACCTTATAGATTAACAGAAAAGTTTAGAGCATGAGCTTTCGTGAGTTAACTCACTTCTTCAGATGCTGGCCGAGTCCTGGGCCTGGGTGTAACCCTGCCACAACTCCTTGACTTTACTCCTGACATGGTCAGGAGTGCAGGCAGGGTGACCCCGGGCAGCCAGGCCCTCGGCCAGCCGGGCGAATGCCTCCGCGTTCTGCCGCTTTCTCCCCATGACGTGCAGCACCTCCTCCTCTCCCGCAGAGCCCCAGCAGGTCTCGGAGTTCAGGGTCAGTCCAGGAGGGGCCCCGCTTCCTACCCTGCTGGCTGGAGGCCTGGGACCCTTGGGATGGCCCAGAGGGGGCGCTCTGGAGGCTGGCTGGCTGCCATGGTGTCCGTCTGGCTGTGCAGGGACACCTTGTGGCAGGGCTGCTGCGCGCACACTGCCAGCTTCCTGCTACGGGGTTTCCGGGTCCCTAAGGCTTTAAGAGCCGCTGAGTGCAGAGATCATAGAGCCCCGCAGGGGCTGGACAGAGCATCTCAACCCCTCAGCTGATTGCTGCCATGGAGGACCCCGCTATTTCAAAGTAGCGGGACACGGATCGTCTACACACACCCTACTTCAACGTTCAACATCGAAGTAGGGCGCTATTCCCATCTTCTGATGGGAATAGCAATTTCGATGTCTCGCTGCTTAACTTCGATTTGAATGTCGAAATAGCACACGGCGCATGTAGATGCGACGCATGCTATTTCAACATTGTGCTGGCTACTTCGAAGTAGCTGGCTAGTGTAGACGTAGCCAATATGTCAGAAGCAGTTAACACCAAAAAAAAATTTAAATACAACTGGTGCCTAAGTAAACAAACTATGCTAAAGTCCAGTGAAGTTTTCTCACTGCATGCTTTCAACAGTGTAACTCACTAGACTTCTTAGGCCAGGGCCCTTTCTCCCAGAATCCAGCAAATCCTTCCTTCCTTTGTCACTTCAGGGCCTGTGAATGCAATGGGCAGGGAGAGTGAGCGGGTCTCTTGGGGTGTTTGTACCTCCTTTTTATAGTTTCAGCAAAACATTTTCCAGATGGGCACCAGGAAACAGACGGTCTATGGGAAGGAGGTTCCCAGCTGCCTGAGCTTTCTTTGTGTCCCTTCTTGCTTCATGACTGTGTTTGCTGCTTAAATGCATGAGATGAGGGTCTGGGATACTTGGGTCCCTGGCTTATTTTGGTTAATCCAAACGGTATATGAACCATGAGTTGGTCACCAGCATTCAAGGGAGCGTGATTCCTTACTTCACCTCAGGGAAGACAACCATGTCAGAAAATTCCCCACTTCCTAGAGGGTATGTTCAGGAGATCCAAAGGCAATGGGAGTAACCCCAACAGAAAATGTGGTGTGGAGACCCTTAAGGCGGTTAGGAGGGAGGATTCGTCAAACTTGCTTTCTGGCATCTCCTTGCAGTAGCCTCTGTTCCAAACATACTGACTTCTGTTTTTCCTTTGGATTCAACTGGGGCAAGCGAGAGGGGGATAGTGCCACTTGGGCAATGAACTTGCTCCAAACACTAGCTCAGGCAATGCAGCCTGTAAGAGGGTGCCAAATGGAGAGGACACTGCATCCTTGCCAATAGCATTGAAAGAACACGGGAAGTGGCAGTTACAGGTTATAAGCCCTACTCAGCAGGTAAAGAGGAGGATGCCATGGGTCACTTTTGTCAGTGGGAGGAGTCATCATGCTCCACTGATCACCTACTGCCCACCTCAAGCTGGGCAGACCGTGGTCAATAAGTGTGCTAACCCGCCACACCTGCCTTCCTCATTGGGTGAATGGGGATAGACCAAAAATCAAAATGTAGATGTAGGTGACGTACCTGCCAAAAACAAAATAATAAATCAACTTGCCTCCAGCTCGGTAGCTGGAATGTGCAGACCATATGTTCAGGACTTGAATCTGCCCACGACCTTACGAACACTGACTCAATATGCAAAACAGCAGTCTTAGATCAACAGCTACACAAACAGAACATTGATATCGCTGCTTTCCAGGAAACCAGGCTGGCAGCTGCTGGGTCAGTGAAAGAAACCAACTATATTTTCTTCTGGAAGTGCTTGAGTTCAGAGGAACATCACCTCTGTGAAGTTGGATTTGCTGTTCGGAACAATCTGGGGAAATCAATACACCCACAGCCGAATTGGAACTTATTATATCCCTGAGGGTCTGCATCAAGTCAGGATATGTCAACATCATCAGTGCTTATGCACGCACATTGGCGTTGTGCACCGAAGACAAGGACCACTTTTATTATATGCTTCAGAAAGTTATCAACCCCTTTCCAACTGGTGAACAACTGTAGATCCTTGGGAACTTCAGTGCAAGAATTGGACATGACCATCAGTCCTGGCTCATCTGCGTTTGGTCATCACAGTATTGGGAAAATGAACAAAAATGATCAAAGACTTCTCAAATTCAGCTCTCAGAATCAGCTATACATCACTAATACTTCCTTTAACTTGAAAGTCACAAGGTTTCGTGGAGCCACCCCAATCTGGTCACAGGCATCAAATTGACCTTTTATTGGTATGCAGAAAACTTCTCAATGCCGTCAAAATTACATGCACATATCACAGTACAGATTGTGACGCTGATCACTCCTTGATCATCAGCAAGTGAAAAATCATCACAAAGAAACTCTATATGACAAAGGAATGCAATAAGCTGAAAATCGATACCAGAGATGCGCTGAAATGTTCTGTCTTCGCAGATGATCTTACTTGCAAAATGAAACACAAACCTGACCAACAAACTGTTGATGAATCATGGTCCATGTTGAAAGATGCAATGTACAAATGTACCCAATCTGTCTTTGGAACATATAAATTCTCTAACTAAGACTGGATTGATGAAAATGCTGACATTCTTAGGCCTCTTCTTGAAGAAAAACACAAGGCACATCTGAATAACGTAAAGAACACTTCTCAAAGCACAAGAGATCAACTTCGACTTGCAAGATCTGTTCTTCAGAGAGAATGACAAGTTTAGTAAATCCATACCCAGCAGCCCTGGGACCAGGAGGTTGCTGGATATTCAAATATTCTGGATATTAGAGAGGTGTACCTAGCAATGCATAACACGAACAAAGGACAAGATTAGATATTAAGAAACAAACAAAAGTGAATGCAGAGTGCTTTATTTACCAAAAACAGGGCCGTGTCTACACTAGCACAAATCTTCAAAATGGACATAATTTTGAAGATTACTAATGAGGCACTGAAATGCATATTCAGCATCTCATTAGCATTCCGCTGACCACAGCGCCTCGAAATTGCCATGTTTTGCTCCTGCACAGCTTGTCCGGACAGGGCTTCTTTTGGAAAGGATCCCGGGAACTTTGAAATCCCCTTATTCCTATCAGCAGATAAGTAATTTGCATGGCCATTTTGAAGATTTGTGCTAGTGTAGATGTAACCTAGTAGTATTGTACAGTAAAGTTATACTGTATTTGCTGTATTTATTTGTATTTACTTTCACTACACTGTACTTATTGTGATGGACCCCTCGACTGTCCCTAAAGGATCCTGTGCTTCCAAGTGGCTCCTTGTGTGGCTCAGAGACTCAGGAAAGCCCCCTTGGCTGCCCTGGGATTTCCCAAAAGCAAGGGTCTCCCTTTACTGAGCCATTTTCATCACAGGCTAATCTGAATTTGAGGTGGAGCAGGTTCCTTCTCCACCAGCCTTGAGCTGCTCCAGCCCTACTCCAGTTGGCCAGCCCTAGCAAGGAAGAGTAGTGGGGGAAGTCCAGTCCCACCCACTGCCCTGGACTCCAGCCCAGGGACCCTAGGGGAGGAGGGAGCCAGTGGAGTTTTTTGCCCCTGCCTCACAACAGCTCAACCTCTTCACCCACCACTACCCTCAGGAGTCTTTTCCCCCTCTGGTCTGGTCTGGTCGCCACTCTGTGAGCCACCTTCTCCCTGGGTACCACACCCCTCTCCCACCTGGTGCCTGGGAAAAGCCTTTTATAGAAAGCCTGAAGACCTTTATTGTTCCCAGGTGCTTCAGTTATGGCCTGATGCTGGCTAACCTTTGATGAGCCCCAGCTGTCTATGCAGCCAGCAGGACTGCACCCTCTGTGAACTTACAAGGGGAACAAAAGGGGGTTTCTCCAATGCCCAAAATGTTCCCTCTCCTTCAGGCATCTGTCAGCTGCAGTCTGAGATCTGCCACCTTATGGAAAACATGAAAAACATAACTAAATTTACTTTTGCAGTTTATTTGAGAGTTCCAGATGATAGAATGCCAGCTATTAAAGAGTTTACTGTAAAAGAAATGACTGTGCAGATGTTTGTCTTCAAATAAAAGTGAAAATACCCATTTAAATGTCTAACACTTAATCTAGCAATTTATTTGAGATGGCTTTGCTTTCCAATTACACTTGGTCCAGCAGGGTTGATTGTTTCTTAGTCAGGATCTTTCATACTACTGTTTTCCTTTGTCTTCATAGGTGAAAGATAAAAATGGTCTGTCTCTCTGTTCCTTATATTCCCAAATAATTTTTTTGGTTCTTAAAGTTAGGAGGGGCTCAGGGGATCGGTGTCCTGTATCTCTCTGGTGTTCGGCAAACATGTTAATTCTTTGTCTCATGTTCAGGCTCAAGACAACCCCCAGTGTTTCGCATGATAGCTTTAATATGTGAACTGAGATAAACCAATATTCTTTTCTTTAGAACAGACCTATTTATTTCATTTACCTACGTTAGGCTCTCCTCTTACACATGTTCTAGTAACATGATAAAGATGGAATACACCACTTCATACATAAAATTAAGATCTACATTTACAGTGAAATTAATGACCAGCAGGCTTTTCATGTGATACCTTAGAAAGCAAATTTTGGATAAGCATCTTTGCAGCAGTGTGCGGCTATGAGCACAGGGTTCTGTAGGATTACGGTTCATGCTATCCTGAAGAAGCTCTTGCATAGCTATCCCCTTTCATTTTTAGCACAAAAGGGAGTAAAATGTTGCCCCTGGCTATTGTAGAAGCAACTCTGGTCAGACACATGGATGAATTAGAGCAGGACAAAGCATTTGCTGACACCATGGTGAGGTCTTAGGGAAAGTGACCCCCCCCCAAGGGTGAAACCACCTCTATTTCACCTCCTCTCATAGCTAGAAGCTGGCCCAAGCTATCTGATCCCTCTAGACACCAAGGACTCTATTTGGGCCACAATGTTCTCTGCCACTTCAGCCCCTCTCCTGGCTGGGTGCTGGCCCTACTCTCCTGCCTCCTGCCTCAACGACACCCCCTCTGATCACAGACCTCTGGGCATTTGCCCACCCCAAAGGCCAGCCCTGGCTGCATCCAAGGAGCTTTCACCAGCTCGTAGTTGTCTTATTGAACCTATAAATTGTACTTGTTCGCTTGTGCCAGTAGATGGCACTCTTTATATTAGATACGTCATTACATATACAACAGTGCTGACAGTCATGCTGTGTTTCAGAAGGGAAAGAAAAAAGATTAATTGTGAAGTGTGTCCAAAGGCTTTTTAGCTATTATTTTAAAAATGACACAAAGGCAAAAAAAATTGGATTTTTTTTGGTCATTTTTCACCCTTCCCTCATTCTCACCCTCATCTTACCTCTCTAGCATGGAGTTGTGTTTGCTATTCCTTTCTCCTCAAAGATAGGCTCCCTAGACTGTTAGGATAATATTCTCAGCTGGGCATCAAAAGGGTTGTCTGCCTCTTCCTACCACGTGTTAAAGGTGTAGACTGAGCTTCCTAAGCAAGATCAGGTTCCATAGCTGGCCTGAAGTCCATACCAGTGCTGTGATGCCCCAGCCCCTTTCGTGCTCACTTTCACTAGGTCCTTCTATATCAGGGGTCAGCAGCCCACGGCATATGTGCCAAGAGGGGCACATGGGCTGATTTTTATTGGCAAGTGAGGCTGGAGCTCAGCCCTGCCCCTCCTTCTTCTCCATGCAGTTGGGAGCTTGCTCAAAGCCATGTCTCCTATGCATTAACAAAAGACCAGCTAATGCTACCAACCACCACTTAAATAGGAAAGCTCTGCATCTTAATTTATTTATTAATGAAGCTGTTGTAAGTAGGACTGTTAGTGACTTTAAAAATTATCACCAGCACTTGGATGGTACCTAGAGATCGAAAGGTTAAATTTTGTCATGCTGCCTGGGAAAATTTGCTAACCCTTATTCTATATCTTGCCTCTTCATAGGTGTTTTCCAGTAACAGCTGTGTGGGTGAGCAGTTCCCTTACTTGCTTGATAAACAGCTCTATTTTCTCCTTTGATAGCTGTCAGGCTGCTCCTTTTATTCCCTGGTACTCTTTCCCAGAATGCACCACAGCATCTTACAAGAGTTAGGATACAGATGTTCAGGCCTACCGCTACAGGCCTATACTTAAAGAATGTAGCTGTATTCTTAACAGTTTGCTAATTACAGGGGTATAAAAGAATCAAAATCACAGTCTATCAGCATATGACAGTCAGATGTCTTGTTCTTAAGCTAAGGCTTTTGGTTAAGTAGCAGGAGCATCCATAAGCTGGGAAACCTACAGTCAAGTCCTGACACATCCCAAACGAGTCACACTGAAATAAGGCAACTTGTGGCTGTTAGAAAGGCAATCCAAGCCAGATAAAGGATTTAAAGAGAACTGCTAGCTTTCTGTCTGGGAAGAATACACATCAATAGTTGGGACTGTGAAATCTTTATTGTTTCGAGAACAACAAAAAGTCTTGTGGCACCTTATAGACTAACAGATATTTTGCAGCATAAGCTTTCATGGGCAAAGACCCGCTTCATCAGATGCATCTTTGCCCACGAAAGCAAAGACTACAAGACTTTTTCTTGTTCTCGAAGGTACAGACTAACACGGCTACCTCTCTGATACTTTACTGTTTTGTCATTATGCTACCCACCGCTCTATTGTTTCTCTATGGTATCTGGTTCACTCATTGCTTATGTCTGCTGTATAATTGCCAGGATGCCAGTACTTAAAAGGTCAAACACTGTGGCTCCCAAAAGCATGCTAAGGTGCTGCTATAATGCACGTCTGTCCATTGTGGCACTTTGTTCCATTCTCGTGGTGGCTGTGCCACATACAGACAATACTACCCCTGCAACAGTCTTGGTTAAGAGAGGTATTTTAGTCTGGACAGCATAGAGGTACAGATCCAGAGTGTCAGTGCGGGCAGAATCGCGGGCAACAAACCCCCCGCTGACCCCGCACCAGCGTTCCGTCCAGATCCCCACAGGGCCTCAGACGAGGGCAAAGAAGAGACGGCAGAAGACCGCCGACAGGCAAAGGCCGCTCCGCTCCTCAGCAGGCTAATCCCACCCACCTCCGGCAGGGGGCCTAGAGACCAGCGTAGTGCTAGAGGGGAGAGGCTGAGGAGAAGCTAATTCCTGGTAGGTCAGGAGCTGGCTCGCTCGTTAAAGGCAAGGGTGAGATGAGGAGAGGAAAATTGAATAAAATGATGATGATATTTATTAACAAAAACTGCAACTTACAAACAAACAACACAGTATGTAAACTAAACTTATAGAACTATTCACTAACTTAACTACGTCTAATCATATTCTAAACACTTACACTAAACACCAACAAGAGTTTCATGGAAGGAGTTTGTGAGAGACTTTTCTTATAAAACAAAAAGGTAAAGAGACTTAATGAGTTTTGAAGTGAGTTTTTCTCCGAGCTAGGGAAGATAAATTAGCTTTTTACCCCTATATGCTCTGGATGGCTAGATGAGCCACCCTATTGGAAAACCTTGAGGTCCAGCCTATCAAGGTTTCCTCCCAGCTGAGATAATATATGAGGGATTTCCCAGTGGGGATTGGAAAGAGAAAGAGGGAAGGTTAGGAGAAAGAAGAGAGAAACCTTAGCAATAACAGTTAACTAACAAGGCTTTAACTATGGGCTTATTAATCAATTGCACAGCTTGGAGCAAATAATTTTAACTCCGGGTTATGGCTCTTAGTTGATCCAGTAAAACTGCAACCTGAGCCACAGTCTGTTAAATCCCCCTACACAGCCCGAATTAGGTTTTAGAGTTAGTGTCTCAGGGCGTAGAGGGGGTTTTACGTGTCCAATCAGGTGTAAGGGTCCAGTCCGGTAGTCTAGTTGAGTGCGTTGGTCACATCCGGTGAAGAAGAATCAAAGCGACGAGCAGCGAGAGCGTAGGTGCTGCGAAGGTGGCAGGCTCTAGGCTTCGATTGATGTGTGCGCAGCACTCCACCCTAAGGGTGAGGCCAGTTCGACACACACCAAATTCACCTTTGAGCTGCTTGTCGGCGGCGAGGTTGGGGGTGCCGCAGTGATTTGACAGGCTCTGGGTACTAACGAGCGAGAGCGCAGTACCCCACCCTAAGGGTGAGGCCAGTTCGCCCCTCACCCAATTTACCTCAGAGCTGCTGCCTAAGCTCTTTTAGTGTGAGTGATTCAGCTAGTACCTCAGCAGGGCGGACCCTGCTGGGCGGAGGTGGAATTGCTTCAGGGAATCTTCAAAAAGGCAGGAGCTCTTCAAAAAGTCTTCGCCTCAGAGGCAGCTGGTACCAAGTGCCCCGAGCACTGTGGGGCGCTGCCTTATATTCCCTGATCTCATACATTATTCATGAGTCTATTTACATACGGACATTCTGAATGTCCTGCTTTCAACCAGGTCCTTCTCTAGAAGCTGCCTCACCTTTGTCCAATGAGGAGCCTGGATTTCAAATCCATGATTTTGAAATGTCTGTGAGTTCAGGTTACTGGTAAAACCAACTGACACAGAGTGACCGTTACAGGGGGCTGCTAACTGGCAGCCTATGTACCTTTTAGAGTCTACCTGCCCCTGTAATGATATTAAAGGCCCAAGGCTTGTTTCCCCTGGCCCATGGGGACGATTATGCCTGAGGGATGAAAAATCCCTGACACAGAGCAATTCCTCGGGGGGAGGGGCACACTGAATAACATGCTGATTTTTCTGAATGCAATTTTTGCAGACAGCGTCTTTCAGAGATCACTTTGGTGACCTTTTCACTCTTCAACATGACAGACAGCTTGTTGCATCCCTTTGGCATGTCACAGTCTTGTTCTTCTGCCTTGGATGCAAAAGCTCCTGCTATGCTGTGATGCTTTGGTGGACAGTGGGTAACTCCCCAGGCCTACTCACATTTTTTTCATGTTCAAAGCTGTAAATTTTATCTGTGTGCTGTCACACAGTGTTGATGCACATAGTTAATATTTGTTTAATGCAATTAGGGAAACTGATGGCTGGTTGATTGGCTAGCCTGACATCCTCACTCTCTGGATCATCACCTTGTTGTGGGGAGTGGGCTTGTGCATTCCAATAAACTCGAGAGCGATGTCGTAGGGAGTCTTATTCTCCTGTCAGAGTCACCCATGGTGGCAAGGTCAAGGGGGAGGGTCAAAACGAAGAACAACCCTAAAAGTCTGCAATGTCAGAACAGCTATTTTTATAGACTAAACGTATGTATGAAGGTGGGAGGGGAAGGTGGGGCTCAGACAGGAAAAAAGATTGAGTGTCTCTGCAGTGGAAAGTCACTTTTTTTGAAAAGTGTTTGATGGTTATTTATGTATTGGAAGATTTTCATTAACACTTAGTCGCACACTAAACTTGCTTTAGCATTCCACTCATTCAAATGCCATTCGTCTCAGAAACAGTCTGCCAGTGGTGGAGTGAGAAGGTACAAGAACTCCAGCATCTCGCAGACACAAACGATACAAGAGGTTTTTTTCAATGCTACCAAAGGTGTTTATTGACTGAAAAACCATAGACTCAAACCCCTGCGATCAAAGGATGGTACCCAACTCTTGAAAGACAATGAAACCATTGTTTCTTGTGGGAGGGAGCACTATAATGAGCTATTGAACTGCCCCTCCACCAGGGTCCTTGAATCCCTTGACCAAATCCCTCACCAACTGCCTAAGGATGATCTTGCAACACTTCCTACCCTGAGTGAGGTCCAAGCTGCCATCAAAGTGATGAAGTGCAACAAGGCAACTGGACTAGGTGGAATCCCCACTGCAGTCTTCAAAGAAGGTGGGCCAGAGCTCCACAAACAACTCCACCTCCTGATTCTCAAGATTTCAGACAGGGAGCAGATGCCGTGAGATTTCAGAGACACAATGATCATCAGTCTCTTCAAGAAGGGTGACAAGTCAGACTGTGGAAATTATCATCTCCCTCCTGGCAATGGCAGGGAAAAATCTTTGCTTGAATCCTTGCAAACCGACTCTTGCCACTCTCAGAAGAAATTCTCCCAGAATCACAGTGTGGCCTTGGAACAGCCGACATGCTCTTCCCTGGCTGGCAAATGCAAGAAAAAATGTAGTGAACAAAACCATCAACTTGACCAAACCATTTGACTTAGTCAATTGCAGCACCCTGTGGACCAAAGATCAGCTGCCCAAAAACTTCATTAGCATCTTTAGGCTGCTTCATGACGACATGACCACCACAGTATTGAGACACAGTGGATCCCAAAGCAATCCCTTTGAGGTCAAAACAGGAGTCAAACAAGGCTTCATCATCTCCCTGTGAAATTTGCACCTTCATCACTATGATCCTTCACCTCCTTGATGGCAAGCTTCCATATGGTGTGAAGATTGTTTATAGAATGAACAACAAGCTTCTCAATCTCTGGAGACAATCTTGATTATCCAGTACATGGATAAGAACAGGGTTGCTGCTCTTTCTCCTGCAGCTCTTCAGACCATCTTAAGTGCCTTCGCTGAAGCACATGAAAATCTTGGCCTCACACTGACCATTAAGAAGACCAAGATGCTACACCAACCCTTGCCGACTGGGCAATCTCCTGGACCTTCTATTGAGGTTAATGGAGAACTGATGGAAAATATGCTGAGCACTTCCCATACCTTGAAAGTCATCTTTCTGCTAAAGTCAACATTGATGTAGAAATCCAGCATCATCTGGGCTGTGCAAGCTCTGCTTTCACCCACCTGAGACAAAGGGTCTTTGAGAACCGGGACATCTATCCCAAGACAAATCTCCTTGTATACCATGCAGTAGTTGTTTCGATGCCACTGTACATATTTGAAACTTGGACAGTATACAAGCATCATTTGAAGGTACTTGAACAATATCATCAATGCTACCTCAGAAGAATTCTCAATAGCTCTTGGGAGGATAGGTGAACAAACACTAGTATCCTGGAATAGTTAAACATGACCAGCATTGAGGCCATTATCATTCATCAACAACTTTGTTGGACTGGTCACATGGTTCATCTGTCTGATCAGTGCCTCCCAAAACAGAGTCTGTTGTCTGAGTTGGAGAAAGGACAGAGGAGTGTTGGGAGACAGTGGAAGTAATATAAGGACATGCTGAAGGCACACATGAAAAAATGCAGCTTTGGTATCCCAGCTGGGAGAATCTTGCCCAAGATTGTCCGTGGTGGATAACGGTAATCCATGAGAGAGTGGCACAATTTGAGAGGTCCCACTTCAGTGCAGATGAGAATAGGTGGAAAAGAAAAGAGCATCAAAAACTGCCCTTTATGTCTCCAACAGCTACCCACACCTTCCCTTTCTGTGATAAGGCCTGTGGCTCCAGAATTGGGCCGATCAGCTATCAGTGGACTGACAAATAGGAGGGTGTCATGAAGACGTCCTACTCATTATTGAGTGACTGCCTAGAAACCTGATGTCACTGTTGCTACAGAAAATCCATCATGCAGAGCAAAGCAGGTCAATGACGTTTCATAGCATGAGTTTACTCCAATTGAACTGTTCCCTCAAATAAGCAGAAATGGTACAAGAATTACTGGAGCACAGGACTGAAAGCCAAAGCCTGCCAGATGGGTCTGAGGCCCAAAGCTCCAAGCCCCACCCCACCACTGAAGAGTGAAGCTGAATTCTGAGCAACTGCACTTTGCCTGGCCTCAGCGTTGCTTGGGGCCCTGGGCAATTGCAATTGGAAAGTCACTTTTTTGAACAGTGTTTGATGGTTATTTATTTATAGGAAGTTTTTCATTAACACTTCTTAATCTCACACTAAACTTGCCTTAGAATGCAACTTATTCAAAAGCCAGAAATAGTCTGGCTGAGCCACTGCAGCTCTGAGGAGCAATCTGTGCTACAAAAGCCGGGGGTCCTGGAAGTATTTGGACTGCGAGGGAGCTAACCACGTTGAGGAAAAGCCTGTGATGAAAAGATCTGCCAGATGGACGAAGGGGATTTGGTGCTGCTAAGCCCCTCCAGTAGCCCCTAAGTATTTCCTAGCCTCCTCTGAAAGCACTCTGGAACATGTTCCAAGCCAGCTTCTAGCTCTTTTGATTTTTCTATTCCATTCCCTCTTGCTTGCTATTCTTTTGTTAGTTTGCTCTTTTTTATCTAGGCCAAACCCATCTTTCCTACTCGTGCCCCTTCCTTGTTCCCTATTTGAGCTGTTTCCTACCTTCTTTATGGTCTTTGCAGAGTCAGCCACTTTCTACATATGATAGACAGACACAGCAAAAGGAAGCTAATTGGACTTCTAGGCCATTTCCCCTTGCAGGACCTTTCAAGTGTAAAGCCTTGTTCTGACAGCAGAAGAAAACTGATTAGGATTAATCAGCTTCTCTCCATCCTAACTCCAAATCCATTGTTCATTTTTAGTCAACTGTGCTTTGTCATCAACTCCCTGTGTAAAACAACTGATGCAGAACATGTCTAATACCACAGTTTTCCAGTGGCAGCAATTTCTTTGCACAGGGAATGTGTTGTTATCTAAGAGGTCAGTGAGGCATCCAGATACCAAAGAAATAGATCTTACAGTTAAGGACTGACTCCTGAACTGGTATACCTCTATCAAGTTCCATTGAGCTCCATAGCATTTTGACAATTTACACCCATTAAGGACTCACCCAGGGAGTTCCTTCTGCCCTTGCTGCCCTTTTCCTTCTTTTTCACACTGCTTCCCACACGAAACACTCCCACTTCTTGTGAAGGAGAAGCTTTACTCTCCACCTTCAGACTGCTCCTCACTTTGCTGTATTTTCCACTGCTGACTTCCTGATATCGATTACCTGAGCCTCTCATCTTGCCCTGTGTCTGCTTAAAACAAAATCAGAAATTATGGCACCCCATCCCAGTTAACTGAATTTACTCTTTCATTGGTCAAATTAATGACAGGTGACTCCCCCCCCACCCCGCGCAGCCACCTTCCCCCTACTCCGCACACCATATAAAACCCCGGGTTCATATACTCTACTCTAGATCTGAAGACATGGGTCTTACCTATAAAAGCACATTACCTAATAAATAAATTTGTTAGTCTTTAAGGTGCCACAGAACAGCTTGTTTTTTTGTGAACCTACAGTGTTGCTATTCTGGCTCACAACAGCCTCCGTTTTACTCTTACCTTGCCCTTCTCTGTTAGCTCAGCTTTCCAGCTGTGTCTAACGGAGGGTGGGAGAGTCCAAAACCCTTACTCAAACTGAGTTGTTAGTTACTACTCTGTGTGAACAGAAATAAATGGGACCTACGGTTGTAGTGAGGTATTACTCAACATGAATAGGAGAGGCCAACTCTAGCCCTGAGAGTGTTCATTCTTATGGGTAGGGTCTGTTTCATTTTTAATCCCTCCAAAGGAATGAGCACATGTAAAAGAAATCAACGCCAGAAGCTACCAGGCCAGCCGGGCACTAGGACATCTGAGAGCACGAGTGTTGAATCCGCACAATATCCAACAGTCCATTAAACTGAAAGTGTACAGGGCTGTAGTCCCGACCAGTCTCCTGTATGGCTGTGAAACCTGGACCTTGTACAGAAAACATATAAAACTGCTGGAGCGCTTCCATACATGCAGCCTGAGGTCAATACTGCACATTCGAAGGCAGGACAGAGTTACGAACCTGGAAGTCCTGGACAGAGCAGGAGCCACGAGCATCGAAGCCATGATTCTGAAAGCCCTGCTTCGCTGGACAGGACACATCATACGAATGGAGGAGTTGAGAATCCCTAAGCAACTCCTCTATGGTGAACTCTCCCAGGGCAAAAGGAATCAAGGTGGGCCTCATAAGCGATATAAAGACTGCGTGAAGGTCAACATTGCTCATGCTGGTTTAAAACCAGATCAGCTAGAGCTGCATGCAAAAGACCGAACAGGCTGGCGTGCTCTTGTACGACACGCATATGACAACTTTGAAGAGCAGCGACACATGCGCCTCATTGATGCTTGTGAGAGGAAGAAAGCAACATCAGCAGCCACACCAACAGAGCCAGGACAATTCCCTTGCCCCTACTGTGAATGCCCATGCTGTTCAAAGCTTGGACTCCTCAGCCACATGTGAGTCCACAACCGATGAGCCTGTGCAAGCTCAAGACGTTATCGTTGATGGACTACCTACTACTAAGAGAGGCCGACTCTGGCCCTGAGAGTGTTCATTCTCATGGGTATGGTCTGTCTCATTTTTAGTCCCGCCAAAGCAATAGGCGCATGTAAAAGTGTAATAATAAATGTCATAACAATGAAGAGAAGAGATGAAAAGAATCCAGCAATCTGAATGCATCAGTGACCTTAGTGCAACCTAATTTATTGCGCCAAGCAAGAATTTCATTCTGTCCTTATGCAGGCCTGCTAACATCAGTATTGCTTGATCAAGACCAAAGCATTCAGGATGTTTCCTCACTCTCAAAAAAAGGGTAATTCAACTGCTAGTGTGATCTTGAAGATTGGTTGGTACTGAGAACAATTACAGTAAATACTTTCATACCCCTCAGCCCCAGGACCAGGAGGCTGCTGGATAGTCAAATATTCTGGGTAGTAGAGCAGTATACCTCATAGGGCATAACACCAAAGGAAGACAGGATTAGATATTAAAAAGCAAACAAAAATGTATGCATAATACTTTATTTACCAACAACAGTAGTATTGTAGGCTGTAAACGTATACTGCATTTGCTGTATTTATTTGTATTTCACTTTACTGTATGGAAGAAATAACTAAAATTTATTTATAGTTAAAATGACAGTTATTTGAGAGTTCTGGATGATAGCATGCTGGATATGAAAGAGTTTTCTGTACAGTATAAACAAATGTTTAAAAAAAATACAGTTTATCAGGCTACATCAGCTTCTACTTTGTTATACAGCACTAACAGATATTCACCTGAGCCATGGCTACACGTGCCCCTTCCTTTTGGAGGGTGCATGTTAATGAGGCAGTTTGGAGGATACTAATAAAGTACTGACATGAATATGCAGCATCTCATTAGCATAATGTTAGTCACGTGCAATTTGAAAGTGCCGCCTTTGGAACGCCACCACCCATGTAGATGGGGGCCTTTCGAAAGGACACCTCCCCATCTTCAAAAGCCCCTTCTTCCTAAATAGAAAGACGGGACTTTTGAATCCGGGGGGGCTTGGGTCCTTTCGAAAGGCCCCTGTCTACAGGGAGGCATATGTTCTGAAAGCGGTACTTTCAAATTGCATGTGACTGCCCCATTATGCTAATGAGGTGATGCATATTCATGTCAGTGCCTCATTGGCATCTTTCAAAGTGCCTCATTAATATGTCCCCGCCGAAAGGAGGTGGGGAGATCACGTGTAGTCACAGCTCTGGAGTTTAGAAAATCAGAAAATTGGGGAGGCCTATGAAGGGAGTTGCAGACATTTTCTTTGTTTTCCTTTGTACCTGCCCTTTATTGGACCTTAAAGGCAAGAATAGGCAACTCAGTGAAATCTTTGCTTTATTAAAAGTACTCCCAAGACACTATGTTCATATCATGTACATTTTGCCACTGACGTGTCTGCTCCA
Source organism: Carettochelys insculpta (assembly GCF_033958435.1). NCBI lineage: Eukaryota > Metazoa > Chordata > Testudines > Carettochelyidae > Carettochelys > Carettochelys insculpta. The sequence continues at coordinate 177,488,970 of NC_134138.1, forward strand.
GTTACTTACTGGTGGTGTTTCCAACCAGCCTGGAGAAGACAATATCATTTGCTGGTCTAGCGCTGACTACTGTTTTCACGTACTGATTCTCCAGAACTCTTGTGGCAATTGGTGCTCAGTTGTACAGTAACACTGACAGTGTACATTGGGGTGCGCAGGGACCTTGGGGTAGAGGGGCTGGGATGCAGGAGAGACTCAAGGGTCTGAGAGGAAGTTTAGGTGGAATGAGTTGTGACCTGGAGGCTGGAACTGGGATTTGCGTTACAGGAGAGGATTCTGGCCTGGGAAAGATGTGTAAGATGGGGTTCAGAGACTCGGAGGGAGCTGTGAGCTGGGGCAGAGGAGGAGGGGGCAAAAGGGCTAGGGTGCTAGATGCAGATTCTGGCCAGGAGGCACTTACAGAGGTGGCTCCTGGCCAGCAGCCCTCTGATGGAGGCTTCCTCCCTGCTGCAGCTGCAGATTGGTTAGCACTGCTGCCTGGGGCTCTCTGCACTAGATGCTAAGGCTTCATGTGCTGTTCTCTCTTCCCTATGTAACACTAAGAGACCCAGGTTGCCAGCCCCAGGGATAGAACTTGTGAGCATAGGGTCTAAAGTCCTGCACTCTACCACATGAGCTAAAAGCCCCCTGGTGCTCAGCCAAGTCTGTGGATCAGAGACTTCACTCACCCCAGATGAGGTCTCAGTGCCTCTGGATACTACACCTAGAAAAATCTCTGAGTTCCTATTCGCCAGAAACTGGCCAATGAGAGCACAGAGATTTTATGCTGGGCAAGAGGGTAGTGCACGAAATCTCCCCTGCCCGCTGTGGTCCAGAGCAGAGAACTACAAGGAGCAGGAAGCTGCTTAAAGTACTGTGGGAGAGCCCCATGCTACTTTAGGTGCCTTCGTGCTGTGTGTTTGAGGGTCCCAGTGCGGCACTCTGCAGGCTGAATCTGGCTACTTGGCCAGTCATATACAGCCCACGAGCCATACCTTTCCCATGCCTGCTGTAAATCTAACAACCGCAAGCCTGAGTCCATTCTTGGCTACACTGCTGCTTTGGGGACAACAGGTGCTGGAAAGCTGATATCCCCGGGAAAGAGAATTAAGCTGTAGGTGGTGTATAATAGCACTGGCAGTAGTAAGTTGCATGGAGAATGAGCATTATGTAGGATTAAGTGGTGTAAGTCCACCTTTTTTGCTTTTGTGGTGTTGTGTCAGGCATGTTACCTACGTGGCAATCTCAGCTATTAAGCAACAGAGGGATTTATGGCAGGATAGATGTACGTATTGTTTGGTGCCATGCTAGTGTAATGGCTGAGCCCTCTGAACCTGCACTCCCTCATTTTTTCATTTATTTTGAGCATTTCTCTAACATACACATGCTTCCTGTGGTCTTTCTTGCTTACAGCATTCAGCTACCTCAACATTCCCATTGCTGTGGAACAGACCATTTGCTCAGGTGCCTTCTAAGCTATGCTTAGCACCATACACAGAAACTAGAAAGCTCAGTCTTCTACAGACTTTGTTATCCTCCTGGCACACCCTAGACCACTTGCTGCTCTGCATCCAAGCCAGACATTTCTTTGCCTAGCTCTTACTTCAGCTTCCATTTTCCTGGATTCTGGAGAGCAGACACTTGAAACTTTGCATTTTTGGTATGGTCTGCCCATCTAGTTTCAAGGATAAACCTTCACCTTTCACATTATTGAAGGTCCCTACCATAGACTCTATTGCTCATCTGCTTATTTTGAGCCCTTGTCTCTACAACACCTCTCAATTGATCACAAGCATCTTTTAGCCTGTCCCCTCATGGGACAGAATATCATCTGCAAACAACATGGTGGCATCTTCTGTATATTCCTTGAGAGGTTAGCCGGGATGACAATAAACAAGAAGGGGCTAAATGCTGAATTCTGATGCACTCTCACCATTACAGACCCACTCACATCCTGGCTGACGTAGGGGAAAGTGAGCACACTAGGACCAATACTGGCTGGCTTATCATTAGCTGATACAAGGGTTGGTGACTGTTGGTTTGCTCTCTTGATGGGTTGATCCCTGAAGCAGCATAATGGTTTCAAGACTGGGCCCATGGTGAATCAGCTGCACATGTTCAAAGGTGTGCAGGTGTCGGAAGGTGCAGACAGGATCCCAGCAGGCCTTTCAAAAGTACCAACCTGCCTCCTGCCCACTGATTTCAGTAGTCTTTAGGTGTGTTTCAAAATGGCACTAGGTGTGTATCCATAGTTTTAGGCATTTAAAGCCCTTTAAAAAAACAGCCCTTGGGGTCATCACTCCATGATGCAATGGCAGCACACTCTGAATGAGGCTTTTGGCTTGAAGAAAGTGCTCACATTGTACTACTGTAACAACCGGCTTCTGGAAAGTGCTACACTCTGCTTTAAGTTGTGCTGCCCACTTAACCCGAGAGTTACTGGTTGTATTGCCTCCATTTTGTTACATTCAGAACAATAAAAGAAATAAAAACACCAGCACACAATACACGCCCGATCTGGCAAGGCTCTTTTAATGTTGTACTTTTACCAAATCACAGTAGTACTTCAAATAAGGCCTAACAGATTGTACTCCTTTTAAAGTTACAAACAATTTCTTCTCCTTAAAGAGACAGTACTCTTTTATCTGTTATGTGTATTTCAATGAATTATATGTTTATTCAAGCATAACTGAGCAAACATAGCTATAAATCAGTAGGCTAAATGCCTGTAATGGAGGAATTTCAGAGACACTGTACTCTTGGATGCGGGTCTATATATTTATTTATTCATTTAAAGGTGGTAACCATAATGCCCTGATTACACATAGGGGAAATTATACTCGTTGAAAAGGCCAGCAGCTTAGAATGATTGGAAATTGATGCCATATACTCCGCTTTCCATTGTATTTCCCCACCCAGGTGGTACGGGCAGGCACATCCTCCTTGGCATCACTTTCTCCCTGCTACTGACTGAAGGGGTTGAGTGGGTCATTTGGGTTCCCTGATAGTTGAAGGCCCTGGTCCTCTTTCTGGTACATGGGTCTTGTCAGTTAGATTGTGACAGATGTGAGATTAGTAAACATGAGACACAGTTCTATGCCTGACCACGAAGAAGCCAAATTTGTGGAGCTCTGGCCTGCTACCAATGAGTACAGCATGCTCACATAGAACCAGACTGAGTTCAGAACAGAGCACAAGAAGGGGAGTATTCTGTGCTGATGATTTGACAGTGCCCTACGACTGAAAGATCACTTGTGCCTATGCAACCATCCAAAGTTTGCATCCTCATTCAAATCTAATCTCTGCCACACTCTCTCTTCTCCCCTCACTCCAGTCCTGAGCATACAAAAGCCACATTTCACCACCTTGCTGGGCAACAATGGAGATCCTAAAGGTGTCACCCTCTGAAGAGATGTGAGTTGTGTGGTCTCAGATAGGTTAACAACATGCAGCGGGGCCAACAACCACTGTGAGCCTTGTGGTAAGGTGTGGGAGGGCCCAGCTCCATGCTCCAGCTGGTGTGAAGCCTCAGGCAGAAGGGGGAGGCCCAGGACAGTCAGCCCTTAGCACTGCCCAGAGCACAGCACTGTCCCCCTCTCCAGCTCTCAGAAGTCGCATGGAGCAGTGGAATGAAGTGCCTGTGGCATTTCAAAGGGGCCCAGTGCTCCTGGCTGCCATTGCTGCTACTGCGGTAGGCAGGAGTTGGGGTCTCTTTGAAACACTGGGACCCTATGCAGTTGCCTCCTTGCCTCCCACCACCCACAATCAATGGATCTGACAGTGCAATTGATTTATGAGAGATGTCACATCAGCGGGCATCCCCAAGTGTGCAAGGCAGCTGCTGAAGTAGGAATACACAATACAGATGCGCTCCATCTCTTGGAGCCTGCGAAACAGGTTTCTGCTCTAAACCAAAGTACTCCTGCCAGAGCAGCAATGGTAAAAGAGGAAAAACAAAGACACTGAGCAAGGAAAGCAAATCCAAACCATTCAAATGATATAGGAAAAAATATCAACCAAAATACAAGCAGAAACTCCCTCTCCCCAACCCAAAGCACAACAATGGTACAACACCACTTTCTAAAGGCTGAGGCCTACAGCTCCAGCCATCCTGTTGCTTCTAAATAACACCACTCTGTCAATAGTTACCATGCGTAAGTAAAGGCTAATACAGACAAAGTAAAAGCCACTTATAAAACATCTCCATAAAAATAGCTATACATTTGTCATTAAAAGTAAAGTCAGGCAGTAGATTCAGACTGAGCACAACCCAAGAGTTTTGCTGCAAAAGCGCTCAGGAAAGCCTTTTAATTCCGAATGACATGAAGCATGATTCATTTGGTTAAATATTTGCATTTGGGATGAAATCTATATTTTGGAGGTGGAGTGGATCCTAATGAGCAGCATTCAAATGGGGAGGATGGTGGTGGGATGACAGTTTTTAGCGAACAGAGTTCCTGCAGAAACACACTTGACCTAATAAATCCCCTTGCACTTCTTCCAGACTCCTTCCAGGTAATAAAATGCCTTAACTCTGGGGCTACAGCTACACTACACAATTATTTTGAAATACAATAGTTCGAAACAGTTATTTTGAAATATCTGATTTCCAAATAACACACCCACACACAAAATGCAGTTTAAAATGGTGCTCAGCTATTTCAAAAGAGCATGTTGGGACACATAGTGTCTATTTCAAAATAGTACCATTGGATGCCATTATGGTTTATTTCGAAATATACTATGCAATGTCTTAACAGCACCTACTCTGACCTATTTTGAAGTAGCTTATTTTGAAATAGGCACCATTCCTCCTGTGATGGGGTTTACTGATTTCAAAATCATGCACCCATGAATTTGAATTTTGAAATAACGTAGATACTTGCAAAGTTATTTCAGAATAATGGCTGTTATTTCAAAATAACTCTGTAGTGTAGATGCAGCCTGGGAAAGCCAGGTATTTCACACTGACCCAGGCTGAGCCATGAGTCTGAGCCAGTGAACATTAGCCTGGATTGCTAAGTCACATATGGCGTAAAAGTCAGCCTCGTGCAGGCAGGTAGCCTGAACAAGGCCCCGTGCTTTTTTGCTAAAAAAAAAAGAGGAGCCGGAACAGATCCTCACCTTCCCTTACCCCCCGGGTTCTGCGGCTGGGGCTTCTGGGTGAGTTTTAGCTTCCAGACCCTACTATGGGGCAAGCTAGGGTTCTGGCTCCCTGCCTCACTCTGCCTTCCAGCCCCATGGCAGCCTCCTGGCACCTGTGCTACTGTAGAGCTGATGGGGGCTCTGACTCATGGCCCCGTGCTTCGGTGCAGCTAGTGGGGGCTCTGCCTCCTAGATTTGCTCTGAAAAATGGTGCCGGTACACCACACCAGTACGTACCACCCCAAAAAAAGAGCACGGACAAGGCCAATGCAGCATTTCAGACTTCAAACATAGAGCTTAAATGGGCCTCAGCTGTTGCTTCAGCCTTGTGCAGGGGGGATCTGCACAGGAATGCATTTTGGGCCATGTGAGACATAACTGGGAGCTTACAGCTCATGCTGGGCCTTGCTGGCTCAGAGGCAATGTGAACTGTCTCAAACACACCTAGTAAAGAACCAGATTTTGCTTTCAACTGCATAATTGAGCAAATAATCTGGCCCACAGAAATCAAATCATACATGCCTCTGCCTTTCCGTTTCTTGGACCTACCAATAATGAATGGACAGCAGTTGGGAATAATCGCTATTGAGATGATCCCCTAGAAATGTAGCCAAGTAACTAAAAGGCTCAGTGAAGCAATGCTCACAACTGTTTTAAAACAAAGCAGCAGAAATGTAACACTTTAAGGACTAGCAAAATGATTTATTTGGTGATGAGCTTTCGTGGGACAGACCCACTTCTTCAGATCTGATGGATCATTGGACCTGATGAAGTGGGCTGTCCCACGAAAGCTCATCACTGAATAAATCATTTTGTTAGTCTTTAAAGTGTTACAGTTCCGCTGCTTTGGTTTGTTAAGTACAGACTAACGTGACTCCCTCTCTGTTACCACACAACTATTATATTCTCTTGGGGGGAAAAAAACCACCATCCTTTTTCATTACAGGGGGGAGGGAACAGATGGGCTGGGGCAAAGAGCGTGTAGGGAAGTGAAGCTCAGATATAATCCTGACTTTCTGGTGATAGTGTGGCAACCTTCTATTAAAGGAAAATAGAAAAGTCTAGGCCTCCAGGCATCACTTTCAAAAGTAATAGAACTTGAGGAAAATGAAACCCAAGCTAAGAGCTAGTTATTTTTACAAAGAATGGGTCTATCACAGCTGTGCTCTCTCTCCCTTTGACACAGAGCTGTGAGTTTGAAACAAAAATAAGCACTTTCTGGAACTTAGTGATGTAAAATGTTCCTTTCAAGCAATGAGTGTTACAAATGTAGGCTGAGCTCTGCTCTTAGGAAGCAAGCAGTGATTGTTACAACGTGACCAACAACTTTTGCATTGGGTCGTTTGCGTAAGACAGGGCCTATGATACCTGGACTTAAGAAGCACTGTTGACAATGGTACAGCAGTGAGCATGCCTGAATGGTATACGATGTATTTGCACATAGGAGAGGAGGGGCTGCTTGACTAGGAGTAAGAGCTGGAGATAACAGAACACAGTTTTTGCTGTTTTATTTCCTAGGCACCCCATCTAAAACAAGTGGGTTTATTTAGTTTCTATAGTAATAATCTTAAACAGAAAAGGGCTCAAAACTGGGATTCAGCAAAACAATCAATTGGGAGTTTTTCAATGCTGCAACTATACTGTTACAGTGGGTTTTGTTGCAGCTAAAACTCTATGCTTCTGTGAGCTGTATGCTTTGCACCAAGGCTGGGAACTTTTTTTTAATTCCTCTAATAAACATATTTTAAGACGTTGTTTGGTGGAGTGGTTGGACCAGCTTGTATCCTGAAACAATTTCTGGGCTGCCCCCCGACGTACTGCTTCAGTGATAAGTCAATAATATTTTTGACTTTGGGAAGGTGCAGCTATTACAGGATAAGGAGGTATGGCTGCTCACTGAACACACATGGAGGCTAGGTCACTAGAGACCTGTCTGCTGTTTGGGCAGCTCAAGAAGCTTATGAACAACAGTTGAGTTCCAATCATGGAGTCAGGCAATGTTTTCAGAGCATTGCTCGAAGAAGTGTAGTATTTTTAAAAAATGATGCTATAAATGGATTATTGGCCCATCCACACACAAAGAATTGCATCCTCTAAAAAAATCCACTTTCAAAACATTTGGCTAGGTGCCTTGTTGTTAAACCAAGACAGGGCTATGTGTAAGAGAGCTCCAGGTGTGCATACTTAGGCTGGGAATGCTGCAGAGGAAGACACTGAGGGGTGAGGCTCACCCCACCGGCTTGTTCAAGAGCAGTATTGACTAGCTCCAGAGACAGCCACTGCCACCTAGCTTTGGGCAAAAGAGTAGTGGCACCAATGGTGGGATAGAGGGGAAAATTGGAAGGGACACTGACACTTCTGAGCACCACCTCAAAGGCAGGGAAGAAGGATTGTCCAGTGATTAGGCCACTAGGCAGTGACCTAGGATCCCTGTCACACCCCAAATAGCATGTGTAACCTTGGGGCAGTGTCAGCTCTTTGGCTGGTGAAAGAAGCTAATACCTCACAGATGGGTGTGTGAGTATATGCTTGTCAGGGGCTCACATAGTCTGGTATAGGAGCTTTATAAATTAGTGGAATCTAGCTCATCTGAAGTGGAAGGGTGGATTTAAAAAAAAAACAACAAAACAACAACACTATCAAACAACAAAAATTCATCCAGTCAGGCACCTGGATGGTTTTGTCAATGTGGTATCTGAGCACTCCACAAACATCTCACCATCCCTGTGGGGGAAGAAAGATGTGATTCCGCATGCCTAGATGAAGAATTCAGGCCCAGAGAACTGAAACTAACTTGCCCAAGATCACACAAAATTTTTGGGATAGACCCAGAATTTGAACCTAGCACTCCAGTCTTTCAGCCACACCATTGTCCTTCCTCGCTGCACTCAATCTGATTTGCTTACAAAGGTGCCGCCATGCAGGGCCATGTTGCATATTAGCTGTGTCTACACGTGCACGCTACTTCGAAGTAGCGGCACTAACTTCGAAATAGCGCCCGTCGCGGCTACACGCGTCGGGCGCTATTTCGAAGTTAACTTCGACGTTAGGCGGCGAGACGTCGAAGTCGCTAACCTCATGAGGGGATCGGAATAGCGCCCTACTTCGACGTTCAACGTCGAAGTAGGGACCGTGTAGACGATCCGCATCCCGCAACGTCGAAATTGCTGGGTCCTCCATGGCGGCCATGAGCTGAGGGGTTGAGAGACGCTCTCTCTCCAGCCCCTGCGGGGCTCTATGGTCACCGTGGGCAGCAGCCCTTAGCCCAGGGCTTCCGGCTGCTTCTGCGGCAGCTGGGGATCCATGCTGCAGGCACAGGGTCTGCAACCAGTTGTCAGCTCTGTGTATCTTGTGTTGTTTAGTGCAACTGTGTCTGGGAGGGGCCCTTTAAGGGAGCGGCTTGCTGTTGAGTCCTCCCTGTGACCCTGTCTGCAGCTGTGCCTGGCACCCTTATTTCGATGTGTGCTACTTTGGCGTGTAGACGTACCCTCGCAGCGCCTATTTCGATGTGGTGCCACGCAATGTCGAAGTTGAACATCGACGTTGCCAGCCCTGGAGGATGTGTAGACGTTATTCATCGAAATAGCCTATTTCGATGTTGCTACATCGAAATAAGCTATTTCGATGTTGGCTTCACGTGTAGACGTAGCCATTGTGAACTCGTGGCTGCAAATCACACAATACGCACATAGTCTGAGGGTAATAATCTCACTTTACTAATAGTTCACACTATATAGAGGAGAATACTGACTAAAGACTTTGAACAAAGACTCCATTCCCTCACAAAACAATCCCACAAACATCACGGTACTTACATTTTGTTTTTTTGAGTTTCACTGAGATCAACGCATTCCTATTTCTTGTTCCTTAGAAATCCCAGCCACCTGCCTTAATATGCCTGACAACAACCTTCAGTAAATATCGGTATTTATTTCAAACTGTCATTTACTGAGCCTGGAAATGGCAGGGGCTGCTGCATACGCTCACTAAACAATATTTCTGCCGTGTTTCTACTGAATTGAATGGTAATGTCGCTGCTCCAGCTCAGCAAAATGTAAACCATAGCAGCAACTGTAAATGTGGTGGCATAGCAAGAGATGTGTGATTTTTTGATAATTGAATTTAGATGCCCCACAGGGCCTAAGCAGTCAACATCTCAGCCTGGCATGTTTCAGAAGGGAACTGGCTGAAGCACATTCAATCCCTGATTCAACTCACAGCTTCAGGTTTTTTTTTTTCCTTAATTTCAAAGCTGCCGTACGTCACTTTTCTCATCTGATGTTTTACAAACAGAAAGCCTCGTTATAATCAAAGGACATGCTCTCTGTCCTGAACCCTCTTTGCACCAATCTCCCTTTTGACCGTCCCTGCCCTGGTTTTGTTTTTGTTGCAGCAACAATTTTCCTTCGCACTGTGTGAATCACTAAAGTCCTTGACAGTTTAATTTGAATGCGTTTTTGGCAGGGGAATTGTTTGCACATGGAAAGCAGAGTCATAGCTCTCAGGAGGGATAGAACTGAGGTTCTGCAGCTGGAACGCTACTGTAGACACATCCTACAGAGAGGGAAGTGGTTTTTTTCAACCCCATCACAGTAGGCAATAGATCTCCAGAGTGGTGGTAGCTAAGTCAGTGGACGTATTCCTTGATCCTCCTAACTGTGTCCACCTCATGGATTTGTTTGGCACACCCTGAGCAATATAACTATATCACTTTAAACTTTTTGTGCAGTTCAAGCCTAAAATTGTGTTTTGGATGGCCAAAGAAATGCAGTTCAGGCTACTGGGCCCATTCCTGTTCTCATACAAGTCAATAGTAAAACTGCTTTATAGGTAAAATTGACTTTTCTCCCTCAACCTGCTAAATTTAAAGATAAACAGTTTCCTCTATCACCTGATACATTTTAAGCCCGGAATGGTTTTGATATAATCCTCATTTTCACTTTGCCACACTCACACACTTTCAAGTTTTCAGAATGAAGTGCAATTAAACTTGATTATTCAATGGAAGTGCATATCTCACTCCAAATAATCTTATTTTTTCAGACATACTTATGCTGGGCTGTCGAAAGACTTTGCTGGACCCTGGGCAATGTGGGAGAAAAGGAGTTTGGCCTCGGATAGAAGGGGTGAGGCTAAAAAGCCTCCCCCTGCCAGCCCTAAATGCCACCTAGAGCATACTGTGGGGGACCGTGGCAGACTATCAGGGCTCAGGGCTCCAACTACTGCTGTCAGAGCCTTAGGCTCTTTTAAATCATCAGGCTCCTTAGCAACTGCCTCCAAGCCCTCTGCCTTTCTGGTTGGGGACAGTGCTATAATTGTGTGGCTTGACTCAATGGTCTTTGTAGCATTCATGTTTCCCTGACTGGTCTCACATACTTTTTTTCAATACAATTTATATATTTGTAGGAAGGGGTTAAGGCAAAAGCTTTCTAGAGCCTGATAATTTCAGCTATGAAGAAGCACAAGGCTCAGTTCTGCCCTTAAATATGCATACATAAGTCATTGCATTTCAATAATGGGTTCAGATCCATAGTCCAAGACAGAAGTATGGTGTTGAAAGAACATAAATGAACTATACCATGTTATTTTAAGAGCTGGAACTTTTATAGGCATTTAATACTACAGTGTAGAAGATGAGATGCACAATCAATGATAACAGCAAAAACTCTTTAATGCTGTGTGCAAAGGAGCCTGGAAGGTGTCAACCAGAGCAAGAACAATCATTTTGTGCAACCTGAACTTCTGAGGTAGGATCCTCAACTTGCCTGATTTGGTATAGCTTGCATGAAATCAAGGGAGCAATGCCAATTCACAGTAGCCAGGGAGCTGGTCTTCAGCAAGTACTCCTTACTGATTTTGTGTGTGACTGCTGCCTTTGTTTCAAGGAGGAACCAGGCTTTTTGGAGAGCATGTGAATCACTTCTTGATCATATTTTGAGTCCTTTCTCACAGGCAGAGCCCCAGCCTTTCCAAATTGACTTCTGGTTGTTAGAGGATGAAAAAAACACAGACGATGATCAGACCATACAAAGCACAAGGAAGCATCTGGTAGGATAATTAAAACTATGTAGAATTTCTATTTTTTATTTATCAATCTGGTTTCTAATAGAACTTTTAACTCAAGGAAAGACATTCACAAAGGATATTAGGCATACATACATATTTTCCTTCTTTCATTCTAATTTACATGCTGTTGCTTTTGGAGTGTGAGGTTCCTGTTTCATATCTTTAGGATGGAATACTGATTTTGATTAAGAGAGAGAGATTCTGCTTTTCAACCCTGTGGCCCTTAAAGCATCACCATATTTGTGACATAATGGCTGCGTCTACACGTGCACGCTACTTCGAAGTAGCGGCAGTAACTTCGAAATAGCGCCCGTCACGTCTACACGTGTTGGGCGCTATTTCGAAGTTGAAATCGACGTTAGGCGGCGAGACGTCGAAGTCGCTAACCCCATGAGCGGATGGGAATAGCGCCCTACTTCGACGTTCAACATCGAAGTAGGGACGTGTAGACGATCCGCGTCCCACAACATCGAAATAGCGGGGTCCTCCATGGCGGCCATCAGCTGGGGGGTTGAGAGATACTCTCTCTCCAGCCCTTGCGGGGCTCTGTGGTCACCGTGGACAGCAGCCCTTAGCCCAGGGCTTCTGGCTGCTGCTGCTGCAGCTGGGGGTCCGTGCTGCATATACAGGGTCTGCAACTAGTTGTTGGCTCTGTGTATCTTGCACTGTTTAATGAAAGTGTGTCTGGGAGGGGCCCTTTAAGGGAGCGGCTTGCTGTTGAGTCCGCCCCGTGACCCTGTCTGCAGCTGTGCCTGGCTCCCTTATTTCGATGTGTGCTACTTTGCCGTGTAGACGTTCCCTCGCTGTGCCTATTTCGATGTTGGGCTGAGCAACGTCGATGTTGAACATCGACGTTGCCAGCCCTGGAGGACGTGTAGACGTTATTCATCGAAATAGCCTATTTCGATGTCGCAACATCGAAATAAGCTATTTCGAAGTTGGGTGCACGTGTAGACGTAGCCAATGTGAGATAATCTGAGAGAAAAACCATATTAAAAAGCTACTGCTTATCAGACTGAGAAACAGCTTCCCATTTCTGTTGGTGTCATGGAAGTTAGGTGCATCTGCCATTCAAAGACACTCTGCTTTGATTAATATGTAGTCACCAAATAGACTCTCTTCTAACATGAACTCTTAGCTCTACCATGAATGTGTAATTACACATCCCCTCTTTAGCAATCAACGAAATATTGATGATAACCATCCTTTCATATGCATCATGCTGTCTTGAGCATTATTAAAAACATGTTGTACCTACCATATTTTTCCAGTGGTAACTACTGTGAAAAACTTAACTTTGTACAAACAGAACAAAAAAGCAGTGCGTATGGAAAGCACTAATACTATAGGCCTCACTGAAGTTTCGCATGTTTGTTTAATATTGATTTCTGATTTTAAAGGCCATTTCTAAGGCCAACTGGGTATAATATGGAAAAAGGGGCATTTCAACGAACCCAGAGGAAACAAGAGGCTAGAGCCCCGGTTTCTACAAACGGCGGTATTATGATGACATTTTAATTTCCAAAGTTTTTGCTAGGACAAAATGTCTTTGGCACATCACAGCTTATCTCCTGGAGTCCTTTATTACGACTGCAGAGTGAAATGCCATTGAAGATTACTCCTGTAGACCATCATCGCTGACACTGGGCCCAGTGTGCCTTTTGAGCTCCCACACTGAGAGCAACAAGAATTTTGCTATAGATTTCAATGAGCATTTGAGCTGGCCTTTTAGAATCATATTTTCCCATGTTCAAGGGGAAGGGACTAAAATGGGTGACAAAACTGATTCAGCTCAGCATGCACTGTGCTCTTATAATGGGTTAAGAACATTTCAGGGCAAATGACGTTTTGTGTGGTCATCAGGATTCACTCTGGTACAGTTCATCATAAGACACTGTACTGTATTTGCCAACAACTCACTATGTTACCTGCCCTTCTAGTTTTTCAGTTGGTCTTTTAGAAAACAGAAGTACCAATGAATGCCTTCTATGAATCACATAAGAAATCACCATGCCTTTTGCAAGGATGACTTCCTTGCAAAAGAGATGGTGCTGACAGATTTCTGCAAGCTAGCCTTCTCAGTCTGCTGCTGCTCAATTCCTGGGCTCTAGCAGGGCCAGCGTTTGTTCTATTTAAGACTAGTTACCATGGCATTCTAGGAAAAGTCTACAAGAACCAACAGCCAAGACACCAACTCTACCATATAATGCTGGTGTGGATGGAATGTGTGTCAATCTACAATGTCATATCAGGTCTCAGCCCGCTCTTTCACTTCCAGTTTAAGGATATACTCTATTGCTAATGCAGCTCTTAGTAAGATTTTTTAAAAATCATTAATGCAAATAGCATCTGGGTTTATGAAGGCAACTCCTTATTCCTGCAGAATGAGAAAAACAAGCATAGTACTGTAGCACTTTAAAGACTAACAAAATGATCTATTTGGTGATGAGCTTTTATGGGACAGACCACTTCTTCAGCTCCACGAAAGTTCATCACCGAATAAATGAACTTGTTAGTTTTTGTAACAGAGAGGAAGCTGTGCTAGTCTATACACTATCAAAACAAAAAGCAATCAAGTAGCACTTTAAAGACTAGCAAAATAGTTTATTAGGTGAGCTTTCGTGGGACAGACCCACTTCTTCAGACCATAGCCAGACCAGAACAGACTCAATATTTAAGACACAGAGAACCAAAAACAGTAAGCAAGGAGGACAAATCAGAAAAAGATAATCAAGGTGAGCAAATCAGAGAGTGGAGGGGTGGGGGGGGAGATCAAGAATTAGAGTGAGTCAAGTATGCAGATGAGCCCCTATAGTGACTCAGAAAGTTCACATCACGATTTAAACCATGTGTTAATGTTCCGTTGTTAGTTTTTGAAGTGCTACATTTCTGCTGCTTTGTTTTGTTGGAGTACAGACTAACACTGCTACCTCTCTGTAACTATAACACCGAAATCTATCACCCCACCTTGTTTTCATCATATGAGACGACCCCCTGCAAAGAGGCCAACATAAATTTACACAGCTGTCATGGACTTCAGGTGAACAGCTCTGAGAAGCGGAAGGTTGGGAGACCAGATGATTAGGAGCAGTGGCCTTGACTTTGCCTTTCTTCTTTACGGCACAGGTTGAATTGAGACCAGGTCCATCATTTCCATGAAATGGCTAATTAGTGGCTCGTGAATTGAGCTGGCACTCTCAGTTTAGTTATTGATGAGAAGACATCACCATCACACAGACCACTTTCATAACTGATATGCTTATGGCTACAGAAACCAAACACCAAAAGCTTTTGGACATGGCCAGTCAACTACCCACTTGCCCTTCCAGCTGAGGCATGTTAGTTTAGAAGTGTGCCCTTGCAGTCACTTGTGCTGTCTTGTAGTGTGAAGAACCGCAGATTCCAGTTTCAGGTGGTAGAGGTGATACTTCCCACACTAATTTCAAGTAGAAAGTCACTCTTTTTACTGCAGCAGAATCACAACTTAAGGAAATGGGTGCTCTGTTAATTGAGCCTTTTCAAGTTACATGTATTGTCTTTATTGGGAATGCCTGAAATACCACTGGAAATCAAATTAACAAACTAAAATCAATAAGAAGAAGTGGAATATTCTTCACTAGCAGAAGAGAAGATTTTTGTGACCTAGTCATCCAGAAGTAGAGATGACTGGCTGAATAGCTAGTGATGTATGGCAGATTAACTTCAAAATGCTATTACGTGTTTTAACACTCTTCAGGGGAAGGGTATGCTCTTATCCTGGTGGATCTTAAAAAAGAATAAGGACTCCTTGTTTGTCTGAGGAGTATGTGACACAAACCTGTGCTAAGCATGGGGAGGGAAGGGACCACAGATGGTCTTCCTTCCTGTTTGGGCCCCCATTTCTATAAAGATACCTGCAAAACAGACAATGCTTTTCTTAAAAGTGGCCAAATTTACATACTGAGTCCAAATCAATACCCTGAAGAAAGTCGTGGGTTTGTGGTCTACATTAGCTTCAGCAATTCTGCAAGTCCTGTTTGTGATCCAGATTGAGTCAACAGTGGGCCCTTGTGCCCTTGTAGCCAAGAAGGCTAATGGCATATGGGGTGCATTAGGAGAAGCATTTCTAGCAGATCTAGAGAAATTAATATTCCCCTCTACATGGCACTGGTGAAGCGACATCTGAAATATGGTGTCCAGTTCTGGGCCCCCCAATATAGCAAGGATGTAGACGTATTGGAGCTGGTTCAGTGGAGAGGCTGGAGCACATGACCTATGAGGTGAGGCTGAGAGATTTGGGCTTATTTATTTTGCAAAAGAGAAGACTGAGGGGCGATTTGATAGCAGCCTTCAACTTTCTGAAAGGGGACTCTAAAGAGGAGGGAGAGAGACTGTTCTCAGTGGTGACAGATGGCAGAACAAGGAGCAATGGTCTGAAGTTACAGACGGGGAGGTGTAGGTTGGATATTAGGAAAAACTATTTCACCAGGAGGGTGGTGAAGCACTGGAATGCGTTACCGAGACATATGGTGGAATCTCTTTCCCTAAAGGTTTTTTAAATCTCAGCTTGACATAGTCATGGCTGGGATGATTTAGTTGGGGGTTGATCCTGCTTTAGGCAGGGGGCTGGACTAGATGACTTGCTAAGGTCCCTTTCAGCCCTACAATTCTATGATTCTATGAGGATGATTTAATGAAAGGCCTTAACAGATACCAAACATCTTTAAACTATCATCATACTGGTAATCTGTCAGTTTATAAATGGAAGAAGTTTTCGGACTTATGAATAAAATAAAATCCCGAAACTGCTCCAATATTCTGTTTCTAAATTTTTTTTTAAAGAAAATCTCCTTTCATTTTACAGCATCCACCAAAATATTGGTATAAAGCAAAAATAAATGGCAAGAAGAAACTAAAAGAAAACAGCACGGCTTAGTTCATCGTAGTGCATTTCCCCTGCATTTCAAATAAGTCTTGCAAATAGGTACTGCAGGAACAGATTAAAGCTGTGCATACCCAAACTGTAAATATAATAAGGTCACGTGACTCCAAAAACGCCATTGGCATAAATCCTTTCATAAGAAATTCTTAGTTTGTTTTTTTTTTTTTGATGCACAGTAAATGTCCTGCAATACAATCATATCTTCATTCTGTTCCACGCATAGCTAGCCATAAAGCCCTGTGTCTCCATCAAAAAAAGGTCACTGGAGACACCGGCTTTTTTCAGTGGGGAAGCAAAAAAAACCCTTTATTGCCATCAAATAATGAAATTAGTTATTCAGGCTACCACTAAACCTCTCTGAAAACTGACTACCTCTTTCTCAGTGACATGCCTGACATTCAGTTGGTCTGAGAGATTGTGATCCCTGAAGCACTAGATATTACCTTGCAGTCTTTAATCATTACTTCACAAAGACAAAGAAACTGACCAGGCAAATCTGTTTATTATAAAAAGGACCTCTGCTCTCACGCTGAGTACTTCTGCTGCCCTCTCTAGCTGCGTCTACACGTGCACGCTACTTCGAAGTAGCGGCACCAACTTCGAAATAGCGCCCGTCGCGTCTACACGCGTCGGGCGCTATTTCGAAGTTAACTTCGACGTTAGGCGGCGAGACGTCGAAGTCGCTAACCTCATGAGGAGATAGGAATAGCGCCCTACTTCGACGTTCAACGTCGAAGTAGGGACCGTGTAGACGATCCGCGTCCCGCAACGTCGAAATTGCTGGGTCCTCCATGGCGGCCATCAGCTGGGGGGTTGAGAGATGCTCTCTCTCCAGCCCCTGCTGGGCTCTATGGTCACCGTGGGCAGCAGCCCTTAGCCCAGGGCTTCTGGCTGCTTCTGCGGCAGCTGGGGATCTGTGCTGCAGGCACAGGGTCTGCAACCAGTTGTCAGCTCTGTGTATCTTGTGTTGTTTAGTGCAACTGTGTCTGGGAGGGGCCCTTTAAGGGAGCGGCTGGCTGTTGAGTCCGCCCTCTGACCCTGTCTGCAGCTGTGCCTGGCATCCCTATTTCGATGTGTGCTACTTTGACGTGTAGACGTTCCCTCGCTGCGCCTATTTCGATGTTGGGCTGAGCAACGTCGAAGTTGAACATCGACGTTGCCGGCCCTGGAGGACGTGTAGACGTTATTCATCGAAATAGACTATTTCGATGTTGGCTGCACGTGTAGACGTAGCCTCTATGAGCAAGGCTCTCTGAGCCTCATTTCACCTTACTGCCTGAGAGGACACTGTGACAGAGGCTTTCTTCACAATGGATTTAAACCAAAGATTTAAAGAACAAACTAAATTGCTATGCGAACAACCGAAAAAGTATTGTCTGAGGACGGTTGGATCATATGCGTTCCCTTGAACTGTATTAGCAGCTCTGTGACAGCCTACAAAGAGAAACAGAAGCAAACAAATAGTGTAGTCTGGCTCTAATTCCCAACTACAATGCTTATGCCTACATACAGCATACGCCATAGGCAGAGCTGAGTTTAAACTGAAACTGGCACGTGACCGTAGGTCAGCAGCATCATAACCAATGTTACAGAGACAGATTAGTTCTACAGAGTCAAACTAGGCCTGCAGATTCCTTCAGATTTATACAAACAAACCAAAACCGAAAGCTTGCTGTGCATTTACTCCTCCCCCAAAGTCAGAATAATGATAACATTTTTACATTGATGATAAGTACTGAACACAATCAACATTTTGAAATGCCTGTGCCAAAGCGGGACTCTTAAAATGTTGGCACAAGATGGTAGTATCTGGGAAAATTGGCAAATATGATTCTCATTAAGTGTTGATCCTCTTTTCCCTGGCCCACTTCCTCCCCTAGAACTTTTAAATCCCAATTCAAAACACCACCAAACGAAACAATAAGTGAAAAAGGCCTGGGTATTTTGGCAACCTGTCTGGAACTGCCTGTGTGTGACAGAAAAGAACACTTTGTGGATGTACTAATTTGTAAGCTGTTCTCAAGACAGAAATATCCAAATTCTAAAGGGCTTTTAAAAAATGTAGAAAACTGCCCTGTTATCGTCACAGGTATTTAGAACACCTCCAAACAAACACAGAAACGACGGGTTTTACTGACAAATTTTAACCAATGTTGAAGTTCTAAAAGCTGTTTTCTGTTGTTGTTTGGATACAGAAGGGGCAATTCACTGTAAATGAATATTAAAAAGTATTTTTCTTAAATGTGTGTGTATTTTCCTTGTTTCCAGTCTTGTTGGTTTTGCCTGTTGCTTGCTCCTCCATTTGTGCTGATCTTTTTACTAGATGTGCTCAAGAGTCTGAAGTAGCGCGTTTTCTCCTCCCTAAAAGAGTCAGCCCCAGCCCTACCCTGGCCCTGCTTCAAACCCCCTCCACATGCTCTCAGATAAGCCACTCTTTTTTGCTCTCATCGATGGTCTCCGTAAAGTTGGGGTCATTGTTCATAATGGCTGCATCAGCGCTCTCAGCCGACTCTGCGCCCTTGGCCTCATTGGTGTGGTAGGTGCCCTTGTGACGGAACATGTAGCGTATCAGGAACACCAGCGTGCAAAGGATGGTGAAGATCACAACAGCGATGACACCTAATGGATAGGAGAAAATTTCACAAGGGACTGATTTTACTTTCTACTTTATATATTTACTCCAATCTTAATTATCTCTAAAGTTCACTTTTTTTGTTTGGCTTGACTAATCTAATGTCTATGGAACTACCTTGTGGTTTACTCCAAAACTTAATCAAACAGAGCCCCCTAATCGTTACTGCACAGCTGAACCTCAACATTATTTATATTTATACAGTCCTCGGGTGCATTTGATGCTTCACAAGTGAATGTAGAGACAGAGGACCAAATAGTCCCAATAAACATGAGTTAACTGGGCTTTGTCAGGACAATTCCATGGGGTACACAATCCACATGTAGGTTGGCCATGGAGATGCAGCACAGGCCCTCTATGATGCTTATTCCGTTTGTCTGGAACAGTGGATTCTGGCCTCTGCATCCCAAGAGCAGATCCTAGGCACTGGCTGCACATCATTACAAATTTAATTGCCCTTGACCTGTCCTGCCCTCAATTGTACCATCTTATTTAGAGTCAGCTCTGCAATAGCCTCACTGGGGCATGAGTTGAGTGAAAAATCCACAACCCATGACAGAGGCAGTTAAAGAAAATTAGCCCCCGGTGTAGCCAGAATGCTTCCACTGCCATAGCTACCATCTCTTGCGGAGGAAGAATAGCTATGCTGTCCGAAGAACCCTTCCCATCAGCACAGGAGGTGTCTTCACTGACATGCTGCAGCTGTGCCACTGCAGTGTTTTAACTGTAGACATGCCCTTAGATGCTGAGGTTCACACTGATTGGTATGCACGAGTTCATTAGGCTAAATGGCAGAAAATTTTACAAATTATACACATACAACTACACTGAGTAAAAATGGCTTGTTTTGACTTTAGCTTAGATAGCTTCCACAGTGCCATAAGGCGAACTGAACAAGCACTCTTTTACTGGGCTAAGAAGGACTACATGAGGAGTTATAGTATAATTACAGTGGTTTAAATTCATGCCTTCCCTTAAACTACAGGTTGAACCTCTCTTGTCTGGAACCCTTGGGACCTGACCAGTGCCAAATGAGAGAATTAGCCAGAACACAACAGGTCAATATTGTCTAGCACATTACCAACACTTCTACTGCTTTCTGGGCTCTTAGAAGACATTTAGCGGTAAATTAGAGCTAAATAACAGCACAGAACACTGACGGCTAGGACAGGTGGCTGTAAACAAACACTATGGAACCATGGGAAACTTGGCCACACCCATGACAAGTGGTTTTTCAGATAACTAAAATCATGCCAGATTACAGATGTTGCCAGAGGAGAAAGTGCCAAATTAGAGAGGTTCAACCTGTTGTATAACTTCTGCATGTAGAGAAGGCCTTTGCGAAAGCAAGCAGTTGGAATACACTATTTTCTGCCTTTCCAAACTTCTATATACAAGCCACAAAGCATCTTACAAATTAATATGTTTTTCTTACCTCCTATAATTGCAGAGTTCCTGTTAACTCCATCCCCTATAGCTTGACCATTGTATGGGAAATCAGCGCTGGCTGCAAAATGGGAATCAAAGATTCACATTATAATACATTAATTTATGAAAACTCACAGATTGGCTTAAAAATACACTTGTCACAACCCCAAGATCCTAAAATATATAAAGTTAAAAAAAGAAAACCGGTTGTGTCTATTTTAAAAAAGAATCTTTCCCCTCTGCCTGACACCTTAAATCCACTTCCTGCAAGACCAAATCATTCTAGAATCTAAATAATATACAAGAGGTAATCAGGCAGTATGTGTTGACATACAGCAGTGTATGTCTGTAACATCCTGTGCTAACAAAGGTTTTAATAGGAATTTTATAATTATTTCTGCCAGTAGGAGAGCATAGGCTGTGTCTACACTATGAGATAAAATTGAATTTAAAGGAGTTAGTGCGATATTAAAATGTCACTGTCTTCACTGTAAATACCATTAGCTCGAATTAGTGAGCCCTAATACTGATAACAAAATGTCAATATTACTGGATGGATATAGCGTCAATTAAACATTTTGAATAAAGACTAGTGTGGAAGCACCATGTCTTTAATTGGAGTTTATTAGCCCCCGGAAGTGCCCTGTGTCCATCCCACAAAGCTATGTGGTGACCCTCCATGTATGGCCGCTTCCTTCTCTGCTGTTTTCCATCTAGGTGCACAGGAAGAAGGTCACAGGAAGTGATTTTTTGATTGAATTAGAATTTGAATTCTGCAGCATCCAGGCCTGCAAATGTAAAGGTCCAGACGCGCAGCTGATGGAAGCAGGTGGGAGTGGACAGGGCTGATAGCACAGATGCCTGCCACTATGCCAACGTCCGCAGAGGATGTGCACCACAGGGAACCCGGGTGGGTTTGTGGGAGGGTTGAATTCTGTTACTGGTTGTTCTGAATTCTGGGACAGTGCTTTGCATTCTGGGATTCTAACATGAAACACACACAAGCAACAGGGGCTAAGGTACTGTGGGATAAGTACCCGCAATGCACTGGGTCATGCTGTTGAACTTGCATAGGGCAATGGGGACACAGAAACTCGACATGGAAAAACAATGGGCTGAATTTCAAGAAGGCTTGTGGGCACTTAAATTCGAATTCATGAGAACAAAGTTAAAATTGAATTTATTAAAAATCTAATTTGTCTCGTAGTGTAGACATAGCCTATATTGTGCTTCTAGTGAAATTGTTTTTCTCCATGATACTAGTTACTGATGTCCAGAAGGGATTCCAGTTTCTCCAGCCTTTAGGGACCATTATAAGTAGCAGCAAATTGTGTTACAGAAAAAGGAATTCTCTTTTTTTTGTTAAACAGCCTAAAGTAAACAGATACATGACTGTGGTGAAAATGTGCCAAAGAATCAGGTCAACTTTAGGCTAAGGTTTGGCTGGGTAGTTTCAGGTTTGGCTGTCCACAGAATGTTGAGGAGTATTTTCAAAGGAAATCTCATCTATTTAATCTGTGGTCATAATATTTCTGTAGTGCCTATCACTGTAATGTCTACTTGTTGGGTCTGTGCTGCCAAACCTGGTAGTTGTGCATATGGATGCACACTGTCTGCACTTGGTATTTTGTCACTGACACATGGTAATGTTTTCAATGAGCCAACAAGAAAATTTTGATAAGAAGGAGATGGAGAAATCAGAGACATTATTTATTACTCAGGGCAGTATTTAAATCAGAACAGTACTTTTTTCTTTGGTGTACATTGCCATTAAGCAACAATGATGTTATCACTGTGTCCAGAGGTTGCTCACTACAGAGTGTAACTTGAAGGTACATGCCTAAGAAGAGCCTTTTCCATTGCAGATCATCTGCACGAAAGAGTTTATAGCTCAGGATCACCTCTTTATCAGCAAAACTATCTTTGGACCACATAGCCTCAAGTGGCCTTCCAGGTGTATACAATGGGACTGAGACAGAGCCACAGTGTGTGAAATAGCTGGTAGTCTGGTGATCACCAGTCTATCTGTCCACGTTGATATGTATCATGAATCCTCCGTCTGTGAGATCCAAGCAACCATAAAAAAGATGAAAGACAATAAGGTCACAGGCAGTGATGGAGTCTCCACCGAGAAAACCAAACAGGGAGGCCCATCCCTGCTGTGATGCCTATATTTCCTCATTCTGATGATCTGGAGAGACGAAACCATACCCAGCGAGTTCAGAGATGCCATCATAGTGACCATCTTTAAGAAGGGTGACATGATGAACTGTGGAAACTATGGAGGGATCTCCTTGCTTTCAACCATAGGTAAAATTCTTGACCGAGTCCTTCTGAACCTTCTCCTTCCACTGGAAGAAGTTCTTCCAGAGTCACAATGAAGCTTCTTACCAAGGCAAGGAATGGCTCACAGGATCTTTTCTGCTTGCCTAACACAAGAGAAGCACCGGAAGCAACATCAGCCTCTGTACATGGCATTCTTCATTTTGTTTAGAGCATTTAACTACATCAACTGTGAGGCCCTTTGAAAGATCCTGTGATACTTAGGCTGTCTGCCAAAATTCATCAACATTATTTGCCCTTTACACAACAACATGCAGGCCATGATACTCAACAATACTGACACAACTGAACCAATCGACGTAAGGACTGAAATCAAACAAGGGTATGTGACAGCGCCTATGCTATTTAATATGTTTTTGGCAGCCATGCTTCAAGTTATTGGCAATGACCTTCAAAGTGGAGTTGAAATAACCTACAGGATGAATGGTAGCCTCTTTAGTCTGGGCTGCTTCAGCGCCAAGACCACAACATCATCAGTGGTAAAACTCCAGTATGCCATAGATGCTGAAGTCAGTGCTACCTCGGAAGATGGGCTCCAAGCAATTGTCGATGTTTTCATCATGGCCTACCACAGATTGGGAAGGATTCTCCATACATGAAAGACAAAAGTTCTCTTTCAGCCAATACCCACCATACTGTTACCCAAACCAACCATCATGGCATAGGACTAAGTGTTGGAAAATGTCAACAGCTTTCCGTACCTCAGAAGCTATCTGTCCAGCAATGCTGACATTGACGATGAAATCCACCACCAAATTTCCAGTGTTTGTGCGATTTATGGACATTTACAGAGGCGAGTCTTTGATGACCATGACATCAGGATACAGAACAAGGTCGATGTCTACAGTGGTCTGGTCATTCATACGTTGCTATACAGATGTGAAGCGGACTCCCTATAGATGTCATATAAGAGATTTGGAGAAATTCCGCCAAAGGAGAATATTGGACATCATGTGGCAGGACAGATGGACCAATGTTACCATCCTTGCAGATGCTGATTCCTGCATCATCAAGGCAACAGTGACTCACAGGCAGCTATGATGGTCTGGTCACATGGTCAGGATGGCTGACACATATCTGCCTAAAGAGATTCTCTACGCCCAGCTGATGGCTGGGGCTAGGTCTCATGGTGGGCAAAGGAGGCACTACAGAGATGTCATTAAGAGCACCTTGTTAATGTGCATCCTTTATGCTGACACCTGGGAAAAGCAGGTAATCTGGAGACCCACCACCATGAACAGTGCCCAACACTTTGAGATCAAACATTGTCTCTACGAAGAAGACTAGAGAGCCTGACATAAGGAGTGTGCCCAGGCACCCATTGGTGGTGTCAATGCCGAAGCAGAGACCTCACAAGCGGCACTGTGACAGTGTTCCTTGCCAGAAGTGGCCTAATTTCTCATCTTTCCAATCACCAGTAGAGGTGGCCAAGGAGAAGTCTTATGCAACATGAGGGATTGATCACAGAAAGAGAGAGAGTCTAACTCATATGTAAACACAGGCCTTAGAACTCTCCCAAAAGTAGAGCATACATTTTAGAAAAAAACAACAACAATAACAAATTGATTTAAAAATTGTCAGTGACAGAGAATCCACCATAACTCTTGGCAAATTGTTTCAATGTTCAATTACTGTCATTGTTTAAAACTTATATTTTATTTCCAGTCTGAGGTTGTCTAGTTTCAACTGCCAGCCATTTGATCACATTATATCTCTCTGTACTAGACTGAAGAGCCATGATTTAATATTTGTTCCCAATATAGATAGTTATAGAGTGTAATCAAGTAACCTTTGTTAAGCCTAACAGATAGACTCTAGGATGTCAGTTATGGAAAGGCACATTTCCAACACTTGGATCATCCTATGGCTCTTCTATCAATCCTCTCCAATTTATCAAAATCCATCCGGAATATACAGTGTGCCATTCTTCTTCCTGGAATACAAACAGGAGTTCTTCAAAATTGTTGTTCACTGACTGGTGAGCAAACATTACTGTCTAGATACTAGTATATGTACCCTACTAGGATCTGCATCGTAGTGAAATGATATTGTCCAGTGTGGCAATAATACACGGCTGACCCACTGTGGGAGCTGTTAATGGGCAAGAGCATTTGTTTCCTCCATCACAGTTGGTAACACTCCATTCTTCTACAATTCCTTGTATTATCTCCAGGACCTTAACTGTAAGAACATATCCCAGCACGGCCTTGTACATTGCATGGTACCTGTACCACAACAGCTGCAAATAACGACTTGCCCAGAGCAAAGAGCTGTAGTTTTTACATGTATCTTATTTTCACACAGCAAAAGCAATTATCTTGTGTATAGGAATTACAGTATACTGCTGCTGCATTATTAGATTAAAGAAGAAAAAAGAAAGTAGCTTTTCTCATTCTGCCAGTCACTGCATTTCTACTGAGTCAGAATTATGTCAATTCCACAAGGCAGATGAACGAATTTTGGTTCTAAACACTGACCGCCACAATAGCCACTACTCCAGATCATAACTAAAGACCTTTTAATTATTTGGGTTGCAAAGGCTGGGCTAGAACTATCCTGGTACCATCTCCTTTGATATTCAGGAAGCCCTTGAACTCCATCACTGTCTCTTGTACAGCAATCAAGTATCCATCTTTAGCAATCCCCTGGGAATCAAACAGTAGTAAAGATGGCAGGTAGCTGTTCTGTGGAAGCATCCATCCTGCAAAAAGGCCACTTCTCTGATTCAGATATTCTGTGGTTTTGCTTTGGTAACCATGTGATAAAACTTTCCAAACTCTCTGCTCCAGCGACTGTGGCAATAAGCACGCCCAAGAGTGCACAGAAATCAATCAGAAGCAAAAAGCATTAAGTGAGGACATGTGAACACCACCGAGCCAAACCCAGGGCTGACACGGGGCTGTGGTGTATTGCTTTAGGGGAATCCAAATTCAGCTATGGTTTGTAGACACACCATGTCATCTGATACACTTGCAAAGTGCAGGCTTGAGGGTGCCTTCTCTGTATCTTTTCACCTCATATTAGTCTGTTGGATTAGTTTTCAATTTGACCACGCAGGACTTAAATTATCCATTAGGGTAGGATCTGCTGGCCTGGGCTGTCTCCAGGGGGAGGGATGGCTCAGTGGTTTGAGCACTGGCCTGCTAAATGCAGGGTTGTAAACCCAATCCTTGAGGGGGCCATTTAGGGATCTGGGGCAAATAGATCAAAAAAGGGATGGTGCTTGGCTCTGCCAAGAGACCAGGGGACTGGACCTGATGACCTCCTGAGGTCCCTTCCAGCTCTGTGAGATATGTGTATCTCTATTCACAGCAGTGCAGGCTGCACATAGCTATAGATCAGCTTCAAAAAATGCCATGAACTCTCAGTGCCATCCAGACCAACAAAGAAATACGGTCATGACTGACCAACAATGTGTTGCTGCATATACAAATATGACTGGTTTTTTTTTCCATGATCCTGAGAAAGCTTGTGAGACTAGATCACTGCATTAGGAATATTCTTTCCTGAATTGCGGCAGAGAAGAAAACAATACCTAGTATTCTTGCTGCTCTCTACGCAAGTACAACTCTGCTTTCAGACAAGGTTGTTGCACTCTGGCTACCAATTGCATTATTTTTCTCAACAGACACCCTAGTTACAGCAACTTCTTGACTAACTGCTTGGCTTTCACTAATAACATTGAACACCTGCAGCTACTCTGACATTTCATTTTATTTCGTTTTTTACTAGTTCTAAACTGAACACAACACAAGGTGGGAAATATGTCACATTCATATTCTGTCTCCTGTCATTTTAACTACGGGTACCACTTTAATACAGCATACTGAAAACATCTGTCCATGGATTTGAGATAGTAAAATAAGGAGTTGAAATAAGTAAGGCCCTAATTTAGCATTGAATTTAAGTACATGCTTAATGTTAATCCTGGAGAAGCAAGTGAAGTCAATGTGAACACTCTCATGCTTAAAGTTTAGCACAAGATTAAATAAACTGCTGGCTTGGGGGTTATGACAATAAAGCTATGTGTCTATACTAGACATAGCAGCTGACTGCTGATATGAAATTTTAGCTACACCAGTCAACTTATCAGTGGTAGATTTTAATTTTGTTTATATGGAAGAAAGCTAATGGGAGCATTTCTCCCATTGACTTTCTTAATCCTCGCCACTTGTGAGGAGTTTTGGGGTCAACTTTGACTCCAGAAAGCACCATTTCGTGCATGCATGAAACAAAGCTCTGAAAAATTGACCCGGAGTGGGTTGATCTTCCGTGGCAGTGTAGACCTAGTCTAAGCTTGAGGTGATTAAAATCAGTGAAAATTGAGGGTGGTTAGCACTCTACCAAAGTGCCCACAAAGTCTTCACAATTATGCCAGCACAGCTGCAACAACGACAACACTGGCAATAAGAGAACAAAGGGACTGAACTGAAAAAAAACACAGATGCCTCATTTTGCATTACAAAGTGGAATTCTCTTGGTAAAAATGTCCCAGTTTCTTTGTACAGATGTATAACAATTCAGTAATAAATGACAACGAAGGAGACAATACACTTTGCATGCAAACATAGTAATGAATGGTGGATACCTTTCATGCAATTTGCCCACAATAAATTGAGGGACATTTGACTAAATGCAAAACACAGTCCATGAAAGCTGCTACAAACCACTGATATGTTATACAGTGTAAGCCCAACAATTAAAGTGGGTAGGGGATGGAGACTGCATGGTTATATGCATATTCAGGTATATGTTAACAGCTGATATACCAGTCACATAGAATGTAGCAGATCAGAGTCCCTTTTCAAATATCATACATTTCATTTTTGGGGTGAAGAGATCCCGCCCCCCATTTAGTTACGTATAATGTGCACACAGTAATCTGGTGAAAAATAATCCTTTTGTACTAGGTCTCAGAAGTGGCACGTAAAGCAAACTGATGACTTTTCTCTTTTTGAAAGTTGAGGGGTTTTTTTTTGTAAGGGGGGCATTAATAATTCAACTGACTTGTTCTGTAACATACACTCTCTCATAACATACCTAAAAATATCAGGTCATTTGGTTAACCTCCAATTTCCAAAAACTACACATTAGAAGTGGTTGAAATATTGCTGGCAAAATGGAATTTTGTCAAAATATGCAGATTACTTGAAATCAAATATTTTGCCAAGACACATCAGTTTTGACAAAGTTTTTGTTGGGAAAGTTTTTGAGGCCCAGAGCTCTTGGCCACTTCT
Source organism: Carettochelys insculpta (assembly GCF_033958435.1). Lineage (NCBI taxonomy): Eukaryota > Metazoa > Chordata > Testudines > Carettochelyidae > Carettochelys > Carettochelys insculpta. The sequence continues at coordinate 177,516,721 of NC_134138.1, forward strand.
GATGAAAAAGAGGGACAAATCAAAAGCATGAAATGTTTAATCCCAAAACAGATGTTTTAGCACAATTCCATTTCACAAAAACATTTGCAAGATTTTGTTTCTGTTCCAAAAACAGAGGTTAAAATTTGTTGGGAAATTGTTCTCTGGATGCCACCACTACATGTGGTACCTCAGGTAGTCTGGGGAAAAGACTGGGATTACAAGAGAAACATCTTTGCTGGATGTTTTTGGTACAATGATCAGCAGTGTAACAGTTAACACCATTAACATTTAACTAATCATTAATAAGCTTCAGACTCAACAATCCATGGAATTAAGCCTAAATGGGTTGCTACTATCCCCTTGACTTCTTTTAGCAGAGGTTTCTGAAATTTGTTTAAACATTCATCGCCTAGTCTCATGAAAAAGCTTTTAAAATTGGTTTTGCATGTGATAGGCCTATAAAAATCGTGTGTAATGTTTATGGTGACTAAAGAAAAGTTTACCTAGGGCAGGGCTTGCAAACAAAATAGTGAGAAGAACTATTTTTTCAAATTCTGTTAAACAATCAATACTTCATGTGCCACAATGCATGTGAACACGAGACAGTCCTTAATAAATAACATCAAACCATATGTTTTGTAAACCCTATTTTAATACCAGCGCACACACAATGATATGTACCATTTAGCAAGTTTAAGTTACTTTCACCCCTGGATTGGAGAGCAAATGAGGGCAAGGAAAACACTATGCCTGGGGACAAGCTCTTAAGCAGTAAGGAGCAATATTCTCATCAACCCTCCACGCACCTGTCCCAATTCCCAAGCTCTACCTAAATCCACCCCTCCAATCTCTAGGCTTTACCCACCTCAGACCCCAAATCCACCTGCCCAACACCAAACTTTACTTCCCATCCCGCAAAACTGCCCCCCCCCCCATCCCCAGGCTTTACCTGCCTTAGCCCCAAAAATCTGCTCCTATCCCCACGCTTTGTTCCCATCCCGCAAACCTGCACCTCCATCCCCAGGCTTAAGCCCTCTGAACCCCAAACATGCCCCCATCTCAAGGCTTATCCCCTTTCAGCCCCAAACCTGTCCTCCATCCCCAGGCTTAACCCGTCTCAGCCCCAAACCTGTCCCTCCATTTCCAGGATTAACCCCTCTCAGCCCCAAACTGGACCCCAGGACTAAACCATCCATGGCACTGGTGGGGGTGCCTATGCCCAGTGATCACAGCACCCAGCAGAAGGAAAGCTGGCGTGGACGTGTTCTGCTGGTGGCTGTGACCTGAGCCACGCCCACTGAAGGAGGTGTGGCCACTCAGATAGCAGGGCAAACAAGGGGCTCCCTGCGGCTCCCTGCTCTGTGACCACTGAAATAATGGAACTAAATAATAGAACTAAATAATGGAACCACGCTTCCACCACCCTGCTGGCTGTTAAACCAATTGAATTTAGTTCCATTATTTCAGCGGTGGTAGGGCAGGGAGCCACAGAGGAGTCAGCGGCAGCAGTGTCTGGAGCCACAAATGACTCCTTAAAGAGCTGCATGTGGCTCCACAGCTGCAGGTTGCTGACCCCTGACCTACAGAGAGGTGGAAAGAAACAGATTTCCAAAGGAAGCTGCATCCTTGGAGATAATTAAAAAACTATACTAGAGAATCATGAGAAAATAGGGAATAATCCTGTATTGAGAGGGATTAGATGATTTAATGGCCTTGATTCTGTCCTGCATTGTCCTTTCACAATGATAGCATTTCACATGTGCTTTGATGGTTCAAGTGAAAGGCAGCGGACGATCAAGACCAGTATAATTTTCATTTCAAAATTAAAGGCTCCATAATACATGAGTTTCTTCCTTATTTAGGTCAATTCATTTTAGGTGTAAGAATGGTATCACACAGAAGGATTACACAATATGGGACTGCATTTATCTGACTCTTGTTCAAATTTCAGATATGTTTAGGTTTAGATGTAGTATTTTGAACTTCTACTGTTAACAAAGTTCCAAACTGATCTGCAATATATTATTATGTCATTCCAAATCCTGGACCCATCTATCTTATTACTTTTCAGTATTCACATCTGTATGCCACTGGGTGCCTCACTAGGACTCCAGGCAAGAATTGATGATATATTAGTCATGCCTGCCTAAACTATTGCCTTCATGAAAATTTTATGAGCAGTTCTTACATTTCACCTGTTAAGGAAGGAAAACAAATACTTCTTTTTATAATTAATGTAGAATATGAAACGCTCTGGTACCCTCGAAGGAATTGTAGAGTTAAGTGCTGATCAAAGCCTAGCTATGCATTGGTAATGGACCCATAGGAAAACTTCTAAAAACTGCCTTGGGACCAGGGAAAATGGTCTTTCTGAAAAGACTGTGTATGAGTGTAAAGTTACAAAGACAGCACTGCTCTCTTGTTTCACTTTACATAGTCATATAGGATGTGTGACTCCCTTTTCTTCTTGTTGTTGGGCTCATGGAAGTTCATTATAAAATAGCCCTAGGGTGGAAATAGTTCCATTATTCTCTCTCTGACCCCCTTCTGGACCCAATACCTCACCCAGGTCACCAACCAAACCCTCTGCACGCTCCTCTCCCTACCCCAAGTCACAACTCCATCTCAGACCCTGCACCCACTCTTACACACCTCCCCAGGTCAGATTCCTCTCCGACACTCATACCCCCTCCTCGATCTTGCACGTCAATTCCCTGCCTCAGATCACAACCACTTCCTTCACCCAAACTCCCTCCCAGACCCCACACTCTCTCCTGTACCCCTACCCTGAGCTCCCTGCTGCACCTATCCTCCATTCCAGACCATACACCCCCTTCATAGAAAAGTGCAGCCCTTGACCATTAACCAAAGCCTTGGAGTGCCCCCCCCATCAAAAATTATTGCACGCCTCTGGTTTAATGCCTGCACCTGGGATCACAGTGACTGCCCTGTCACATGGTTAAACGGTAAATAAAAGTGTAGAACTGTTCTAAAAATGAGCCCTTATTCATTAGAAAGCAGCGTACTGAAATGGAATAAAGTGGCAGCCCTGCACCCTCAGCTGGAGAGGGAGGTGCTGCCAAAGGGTTACGCCTCACAGATATGCGTAGGTCCAGGCCCTATAATCCAAGTTTGGAGAGTGGCTGGAGTGCACGGAAAATTTGGACTCCCAGAGGAGAAAAAGGAACGTGAGGGCATAGGGGAGGGGTTTGCTGTTAACACAACTCTGAATTGCTGTGAGTGGGAGACCCTGTGTTGGCTCATTGGGCTGCTTCACCAAGCACTTTAAGATCCCAGTTTGTTCCTCCATGACCCTGGATCACGTGTTCTATGGTCTGCTTGGCAAAGTCCTGGTTGTCCTGACCGTTCCTCAGTTTTTTCCCCCCAAGTTCTGTTTCTGACACCTGCACTCACTCGATGATTGATTTAGTACTTAGTGCATCAAATTCTTCCTATTTTTCTGAGGGTACTTCCTTATCTGTTGTCACCTCTCCAAGGCACTGTGCAACAGGGCCAACAAGTTCTCTAATATTCAGCACAGCGTACAAAAAGGAGTCTGTTAATATTGATTCTGATATTGTAACATTTCACTTCCAAAACCCTTGCAAGGAACACTTCTGGGAAAGTACCTCAACCACGGCGACTGAGGGGATAAGGGTGGTGGCAGCTGTCCCTATGGACAAAAGAAATTCCAATTGGGGCTAGAAAATTCACTTTGCAGGTACATAATTCTATGTCATATTTCTCCACAGGCGGGTAACACCCTAGCTCAGCGTAAGCAAGAAAACCAGGGCACAACTTTTCCAGGCTTGTGGCTTTTGTCCTGCTCCACATGCAGCCCACCTACATTCTTCTTTGGTCCCGCATGTCTGATGAATGGTACGGGCAAGTGTCCTACAATGGGGGAGGGGACAAAGCAGCATTGACATGGAATCTTAAGAGAAAATTGACAGATACCTCTCTTGGAAGGATTTTACTGAGATCACAGTGAACATCAACATGCTGCTTTGCCATACAGATTAGCTGCACAAGGGTATGTGCACCTCACAGAAACAGAGCCAGCCTCCCACTTTTCTATGCCTTCAGTTGTGCACCCCACAGCCAAAGCCACTGACCCTGTGTCTCATCCCCTGCTTCCTGGCCCTTGGGAAGCGATTGCTCAGACTAGCTATTCTGTTAGACATGAAGAAGTTTTTGGCTGCCAGACACACTTAGCAATGCTGTGGGGAGCCCCTGGTCCTTGTCTACTTCAACCTCTTCATCTACAATTTTCTCCTTTGGGTTAAGTTCTCTATGCACTGTCTCTATCTTGGTGGGGTCACTGCTGAGGATAGTGTCCAGATCCTTATAGAAATGGCAGGTCTTCAGTGAAACACTGGAGTGCTGGTTCGCTTTACAGGCCTTATCATAGGCTTGTTTGAGTTCTTTAATCTTCACTCTGCACTGTGGCATGTTTCGCTCATACCCCTCGTCACACAAGGTTTGAGACATGCGTCTGTACGTGTCCCAGCACTCACAGCTGGGACTGGACAGACTCTTCTCTCCATACACTGATCAGATCCAATCGCTAGCTCCATGGTGGTCCAAGGAGGGGATCATTGGATGCAATGTCTAGCATGGACAACTGGGAAGACATCATCAGACCACTGCCCCCTGAGCCATCCTGTATGAGGATGGGTCCAGGTGCTCATGTTGTAGGAAATGGGATTTAAATTTTGTGGGTCTTGCAAGAGTAGTTGGTCACCTGGCTGGGTAGCAGAGGTCACACTGCTGATGAGAGCAGCTGCTTGGGAATTGTGGGACACCTTCTGGAGGCCAGAATCAGTGATAAATCATTGACCACAAGGTATCTGCACCACTTGTTCAATGGCAATACAGGGAGGGAAAAGACAAAAGTCCCTCCTGGAGTTGGAAATTTTTTGTTGACAAAAATGGCTGGTTTTGCAACATATTTGTGTTGCAGTGTATATGCTTATGCATTTTTGTCCACAAAATACACTCTTCCTTGACAAAACTTGCCAATGTAGACAAACCCTAAGAATAGGAAATAGTGCTGTCCAGGTTTGGGAAACTTATTTACATGGGCCCCCTACCCTCCACGCAACACGTCTACTCCTACCCATGGAGTGGGGCAATTCTGGTTTTCTGTTTGCCTTCAGTAGACTTTGTCTTATTAGCTAAATAGGGCCCTAGTTAAAGGTATTTGTATCTCCTTCTATGCGCGTAAACAGCTGAGTAATAAAGACTGTATGATTATTGTCCCTTTGATACCTATTTTAAAGACCATTGCTACTCTGTGCTGTCACATTAAAGGTTTTGGATACTGAGAAGGTAATGTTGGTGACAGACGAAGCCTGTGGTGATGACTCTTTAGGGGAATGGCTTTTAAACTCATTCCTTTGTAAGCTGAGAAGCCTGGAACTAGCAAGTGCTATAGTAACAATTTTGTAAATTAATGTGCCTATAATTTGTAGCTCCTGTATCTGTAAGTGTCAAAAATGGTGGGCAGAATGCTGCCTGCTGAGGTCAGTGAGGATTTTTGTGGTGGAGTCTTAATGAGAGCAGGATCGGGCCCTATGCACGTGTGTGTGAATTTTCTTTTTTTAAAAAACAGACAAACAACTACCCCCCCCCCCGACTTTTGTATGGAGGATGGGGGTGAGGCAGGGGCACAGAAGAGAGCTTCAAATATTCAGAGTCAAAATCTAAATTTAAACTTAAAAGCTACAAAGGCATCGACCTTGGTCTTCAGCTTCAAGTATTCTTGCCAGTTCACTAAATTGTATACAGCCTCTGGAGAGAGAGGCAAAGAAAAAGCAAAGTGTCTGTGCCAAGAATTTGGATATGAAAATGGCGCCCTCTCTATTATTTAATAATTTTCCTTAATAGGCTTTCTAGGTATTACCATTAATTAACAGCTAATTATATTATTATTTGTAAACTGATCTACTAAACTTTCTACTCAGTGCTCTACAAAATTGGTACAGATGCCCGAGTCTCTTATTAAGTCCCAAAACAATGTATAAGTTTGGCCGTATCAACTGGCTAGTGTGCCTATGGTAACTATATCTTTAGGAGAAGAAAAACAGAATTGTGAAGGAGAGTCAGGCAGGCAAGAGCGATGATCTGTTTTTGCCCATCAGTAGAGATCACAGTAAATTTCAGTACCATAATGAAGCATTTACAGGGCAAGCAATGATATTGACAGACACTTTCATTAATTTATCTTCTCTTTAGCAACAAAAAAAATAAAAACTGTTACATGTTAAGACCTGACACCTAATAGTATTAATTTGTAGTTGCTCATGAGCTGCTGAGCTATAAAGTTTTGCTTAGTTTGGGTTCTGAGTACCCAAGAATATTGTCTTCTTCCCTGCTAGCAAACATACCAGTAATCAGGTTTGGGCATTTCTGTGGATACTGCTTACGTGTGGAAATCTGTCTGCTGGAGATGGGGCATTTTTGTTAGAGATCCTTTGCCTCTGGAACTCACTTCTCAAGTGGCATTCCAGATGCTGGCTCTACTGGCCTTAAGGGTGTGAAGTAAGGACTTTTTCAGATTTTTGCATGAGTGAGCAATTATAGGTTGAGCTTATAGCTTAATGTCACTGAGTACTGCATTGTCCGCAACGAGTATGTTAATTTAAAAATATTATTCAGGGCCCTGAAACCATATGATAGATGCCATTAGAATATATGAGTTGTCTCATTTTAAGTACAGATGCTCTGTAAAATGGCATGGTTGGTCTTCTGTTCCCTGCATACTTTCTGGATTTACCCTTTTTGTGTCTCAGGAGGCCAAGTTTAGAAATGGAGGAGCACATCATAAACAAATATGACTGATTCTTCTGTACTAACTCTTTAGCCACTACAGATAGGGATTTGTAGGAAGGGACCATCTGTTGCTATCCCCTGAAGAAGAGGAGTAGAAAAGCTTCTTATATCTGCGTCTTGTACTGTTGGAACCACTGCTGAAAATGAGGATCAACCATTGATTGTGTTAATCGCCAAGAGGCCTGTAATTGGGTGATGCTGCATCCACAGCCCAAGACAGTTTGAAATCAGAAATATTATCTGCGGCAAATAATGTCTCGGATCCTCTGTTCACACCTTTTATGGTCTAAGTGTACAGGGACAAAGAGAATATAAAATAGGAAAAGCAGCATCTATTCAATACTTCAGCTACCTATTGAACTAGCAGTGTATCCCTGAACAGCATTTCTGAGACTGGTCCTTGTCATAAGACAATTGCTCTGTCTGCTAACACGTGGAAAGGCTAATGGTCACCCAGGAGAACCTCAGAAGCCTAATTAGCTTTTTTCACTGACAACCTCTAATGCAGCAAAAGCAGGAGATGCCTTTGTTCAAAACAGCCACAATACAGATCTATGAGGGGCTACCTCCCAAGTGAAAGCTTTAACACAGGATGAGTTAACATGTAATTTCCCACACAGTACTGTGTCAAATGCTTTACTGAAGTCTGGATAGATTAGATATATTGCATTCTCTTTGTCTAAGAAACCAACTATCTTATCAAAGACAGATATTGGTTTACTCTGGAAAGATCTGCCACTCTGGTTACTCTGTATTCAGACATATTTTAAAACAACCTTACATACCAAATAAATCAGAAATTGCCCCTTTGTAGCTCTACCACCTTTTGTGTCACTACATGTCAGGATGCAAGCTAATTATGGAAAAATACACTTGTAAAATTGTAAAAACCATTATTTTAAAACGCAGTATATACAGCAGGTAATTTCTACAATCACAATGCTTTGTCCTTTGTAATCTAAAATACCATAAAAGGCTAGACTACATTTTTGACTAATTATTCCCTGTCTATTGAAAAATCAAATCTACTTGATTATCTCATGTGAGCCGAGAATTAATTAAGGCTTGGTAAGGGGAATTGTACTACTGATTTGCTTTGGTTTCATTCATCTTTACCCCTAGTAAGTCAGACTACAGTGGAGAATGACTTGTTGAATTTTACTGATTCACCGTCCCCAGAAAGAATCACCATGGCAACACGGAAAGATGGTGCATTATAAAAATACTCAGCATGCTAAACAAGATAATGTTTTAAGATACAGTTGTTCAATAGTGTGGCAAAGTGCCAGAATGGGGGCTGAAGCAGCATTTTGACTCTGGCAATGAATCCAGAAGGAAATATCAATGCTTATTGTATTAATTCTGAAGGAATACAAATTCAGTGGCAAGTAAAAGAACAAGATTGATAGCTTAAAGAGTGAAGACCTGTGTTTGCCACAGGCAATAGCAGTGCCTGCTTCTCCACCAATGGCTACACCTTCCTTAAGTGCCGTAGGTGATCATGGCCCTCCAGCCCATCTATTCTAAGTGCTTTCTAGCATTTTTACAGTGCTTCCACGCTGTAACCAGGAAGTAATACTGTCCCATAATTTCTCTCGCTGCCTACCCCTATCCCGTTTACCATCTAAGGCTACGTCTACCCTTAGTAAAAAAAATGCAACTCAACCTGCTGCCTTGTGGGAAGGTTTTGGTTTACCAAATGCTAAGGGAGACAACCAAAGATAACCAATGGAAGGCACGGGGAAACCACCATCGTATCATTCCCATATACATTATGACCCAAAATCACTGTTTATTTTTGGAGAACGAAGAAGAGGGAGGTTGTAAAATATCCTCGTCCAGTAGGCTATGTCATGTGCTACTGGTGACACCAGGCTACGTCTACACTTAGTAAAAACTTAGAAATGACCATGCATATTCAGCACCTCATTAGCATGCCAGCGGCTGCAGCACTTTGAAAGTGCAACGGTTTGCTCCCGTGTGGCTTGTCTACACTGGAAAGGACCCCACCAACATCAAAATCCCCTTATTCCTATGAGCTCCTATGAGTTCTTTTATTTCCGGAATGCAACATAGATCAGCTCCTAACTCAGTTCACATAGGCCAGTGAACAAATAAATCTTGGTAACTTCTTTCAGGAATAACCAGTTAGGAGCTGCTCTACGTTGCATTCCAGAAATAAAAGATCACTAGCTTACTTTTTTTATGACAGTCAAATTGACATTTATCTTTGCCTCCTAGAAAATCTGTAAGCTTTCAAATGTCAGCTTGATGGTATTTGAGATGCAAATGCTAAATATCAACCATAGATGCTAAATATGGATCATCTGAAATGCAGAAGAGCATCTTGTGACAAACACAGTGAGGAATCCTGTGGCACATTAAAGACTGACAGATTTAGTTGGGCATAAGCTTTCATGGGTAAAAACCTACTTTGTTTAGTCCACCAAAGTTTATGCCCAAATAAATCTGTTTATCTTTAAGGTGTCAAAGCATTCCTCATCGCTTTGATGCATACAGACTAACAGGGCTATCCCTCTGATCTTCAGACAAAAATCTATCTCCTACACAGACTACATATCACACAATTCCATTCCCCATAGAAGGCTGATGGGTAAGATGTTTTTGCCATTTGTTTAATTCTGTTACAGAGTGGGACTCCTGCTGGTCACTCGGGACTCGATTCTGATCTCACCGTCACTGGCTTGACAGATATATAACTCCAATAGCAGCCTATCTCGTGACTTACACTGGCATAACTGAAATCAAAATTGGTTTGTAGCACTGGCCAGACATCAATATAGGTCTGGATTGCATAATTTGGAAGGGAATGGAATAAACAAATGTATTTAATATTTTATCTGAAGCTTAGGAAGCTAAAATAAAGCACTTATTCTAAACTCAGGACTTTGTATGTTCTTTCACAGGCTGTTACTAACAGCTCATCAGAGAGCAGGATGAACCTGCTAGGATCAGCAAATTATTTTAGTTTCCCAGCATTTTCAGCCTGAGATGAATGTGGTGCTGGCTAATGGGATTTCTCATTAAAGGAATGGCCCAGGGAAAGCAGACATTGTCCGGGTGGAAAACAATTCTGCAGTTTATAAACACTTTTGCTTTTAAAATTAGCTATACTTTTTGGATGGGGCTGAACAATAGAATGTATTTATCAGCACAAACCAGTGCTGAGAAGTAACAGAGAGATAGCCATGTTAGTCTATGTTCTATCAAAACAAAAAGGCAGTCCAGTAGCACTTTAAAGACTAACAAAATAAATTATTAGGTGGTGAGCTTTCATGGGACAGACCCAGTTCTTCAGACCAGAAGAAGAAGTGGGTCTGTCCCATGAAAGCTCACCACCTAATAAATTATTTTGTTAGTCTTTAAAGTGCTACTGGACTGCCTTTTTGTTTTGACAGTGCTGAGAACAACCTGTTTGTCAACCCTCACTTGTAAAATACCAAAGAGGGACCACAACAGCTAGTGTAGGGCTTATGATTTAAACATGATTTATGCAAAACAGAATAGGTGCGTCTATACTTGCATTCCTCTTTCAAGAGGTATGCAAATGAGACAAATAAAATGCAAATGAGACACATTTGCATATTTGACACCTCATTTGCATATTCTAATTTCAAAAGAGATTCTTTTGCAAGAAGAAAGCCAATGTAGACACTGCTCTTTTGAAAGTAAACCCATCTTCGAAAGAATCCTTCTTCCCTTTATTTAGTGGGAAGAAGGATTCTTTTGAAGATAGGGTTTACTTTTCAAAGAGCAGCATCTACACTGGCTTTCTTCTTTTGAAAGAAGCTCTTTTGAAATTAGAATATGCAAATGAGGTGTCAAATATGCAAATGATTGCCTAGTTTGCATTTTTATTTACCTCATTTGCATACCTCTTTCGAAAGAGGAATGCAAGTGTAGACGCACCTAACATGAATAGAAATAGTTTAAGGACTGCTATAACACCCTTAAAATATAATATCCAGAGGCCAAAGACTCACTACATACTTAGCTGGTACGTAAGAATCAGAAAGCAAAATGGACTACACACCAACATGAAACAGCCCAGTAAACCTTCATTGTCTAATGTCACTAAAATGCAAAAAGCAAAGAGCACAAGTATACATTGCAAAATCCGCATTTTCTAGCATGTATATGCCGAATGCAACGAGGGGCGGGTTATTTCTCACCTGACCTGATAAAGTAAGGATGCTAGAGAGAAAGACAGACACATGGATATGCACTCCTGCCCACCGTAGGGGACACACATTAATACTTCTCCACACCTTACTCATATTTTTTAAAAGCCAGTGATAAATCCCTTCCTTTCTTTGTTCTGATTTTGTCTCCCTTGTAGAAGTCATTGTTCTGTGTTTGTAAACTTCATCCGGTGTTGTTTTTTCCATTTTGTATTAAATCCCTAGTGCTTTCCCATGCAGTCAGCCCCCACACTCCTCTCACCTGAATCTAAATGCCAGGGGTCAGTAGCAGCAGACATTGGTGGGATGGTTAGTGGAGATGCTCCGCAATTGGATTCCACTAGCTCCCCTTGAACGTGGACGTGAGAGGAACTGTTTGTAGGTCTCAGCGCTGCCTTGAGTGGGGCAATCTGGTTGAACTGCACTCTTGACAAGCAGCCAGTGAATCCTGGTGTGTTGTATTGATAAATATCTTGGTCAATCTTCCCCGTTTCTAAGAGAGAAAGAACAGACTCGTCAATTGACCACAGTGAAAACAATGTTGTCAGGCTCAGCAAGCTTGGTTTTAAACAGCCATGCTCAGGAGAGCCTGTACAGTTCAGATCTTGCCAGGTTTCTCTACACTGTAGTACTGATTAAGGAAGGAACCTTCAGGTCTTGGTCCCTCTTGGTGACACAGTGCTCTACTGTTAAAATAACTAAGACAAGTGGGAGGGATAAACACGTGGGCTAAAAGCTCTTCTCCAAATAAAAAACTGAAACAAAGAGCAACTTTGAGGACTCTTCCAGTCAGTTTCTCTTTTCACTTGCGAAGAACTGCTGCTGGGACTGCTTCCTTTCATTTATTCTGGTCTGTCTCTCTTCATTTCACCCTTTGTCACCGGCTACTCAGACAGCATTGTCACACATTTGTGTTTACCATGAATAGTCATTGCTTTCTGTGCTTCTCTCACCATTTGCTTTTTAGAAAGATCACGCGCTCCCATGGCTTATGGTGGGAAATACCCTCTCTAGTTTCCTGTCAGTGGGCATTTTGAAAAAGCTGCATAAATACATCTGCCAAGACACAGCAAATTCTCCACACTTTTGTTAAAGACACAAAGGAAGTGGTATGTTCTCACACACTCATCGTTGCCCTAGTAGTTATAAGTAGTTTAGTAGTTTATGCCCACAAACGTCAGTTTGGAAGTCAGACAATATTGCATCTTGTTGTTGTGAATTAATAGACAAGATGCTCAGCTGAATTTATGCACAGATTGTAGAGCTCCATTAGGTCTTCTTGAGCTTTCTACTTCCAACAGATTTGGTTAAAGCCCCCCCCCACCAAAATAATACCTACGAAAAATTAGCACATGGCCTTCAGTTCTGTCAGAACATGAAGGTTAGGTACGAGTGACTCTTTGCAGTACATCAATAATATAGTAACAGCACTGGTATTACATATCAGTAGTCTGCATTAGAAAGCTGATTAACATTTCAAGGCATTATTGAAACTCCAACAAACATTACATTTTCACAGCAGTGAAGAACTCAGCTTCATCTGCTCTTTGATTGTGTAGAGTAAATAAAAATGAAACATGACAGGATGATGTCTGTGCTGCATTAAAATGCTTTAATATGGAGCCACTGAGAGAGTGGTCAGATGTGCATCTCAGCTTCAATTTCATTTTGTTGGGGTCTCATTGCCTGGATCAGCAGGGACAGGGTGGAATTTCTGGCCTAAGTGAAGTCAATGATAAAACTCATATTGACTTCAGTGGTGCAAAATTTTATTTGTAGGGAAGGAAAAAAGGAAACACCTCAGGTTGCTCAGCAGCAACCATTTCAGACAATTAAAAAACAGCGTTAATGTGCTCCAAGAAGGAGCCAATTAGAGACAGCATAAAAAGTTATACAATGCAGATAACAAAAATAAAACAATTCAGTTCTCCCAGCTGTGTGAAACATTAGCAACAAAACCTGAACAAAATGAAACATCTGCATCTCACCTTTGCTCTTCCCTTCAGTTTTGGAACTGTACAAGAAGACTCTGATGCCTGGCTGGACCCTCTCAGCACTACTGTGATACATATGAGTACTACTGTCTCTAACATTCATAATTCATTCTAAAAAAGGTGTGATTTACAATTTCTCTTAGGCTATGCCTACACTATGGTTGCTATTTCGGGATACATTTGTATCCTGAAACAGCAACTCTACAGCTAAACACCATGCTCAAAATAGCAGCACTATTTCGAGCATGGCATTCCATTTCCACTACCCCTTGCTGTGAGAGGGGTAGCGGAAACTTCAAAATAGCCACTTATTTTGAACTTTGGTGCCATTTGGACAGCCCTGAGTTCTAAATAAGTTAACTTGAAATTACTTACACAATGCTTCGCGCAAATTGCATAAATTATTTCAAGTTACGGCTCCAGTATAGCCGTAGCCTCAGTGTCAATGTTAGAAACCAGGGAGAATGTGGCATTTGAGATTCTCAGTGCAGAGGGAGTTGGGCTGGAATGACTGAAGAGACAATATGGATCAAAACTGGAGAGGTTTGTGAACCAAGAATTGAAGTTAGCACAGACCTAGTTTATACCTGTGTCGCTTTTGGTTTGGAATGATAAACAACAAGACACACCACATATTTATATAGATATAGCCCTTAAAGGGCCTACAGAATTGGGATGCAAACATAAAGGCAGACAGAATACTTGTCCTGAAGAATTTCTAGTCCAAGAAACGTGGGCAGTAAAATATTATCCTATATTTACATTAGATTCTTACATCCATTGGTACATGCACTATCCTTCCCATTTCATCTATTCCCACCCATCTGAGAGGTCCCTTCTTTATGTGCCAATTCAAATCTAGACTTTATTGGCAATAAAGCTATCATTCTTGAGTTATCACTGTACAGTGGCTGTCATCTGTGACAAAATGGATATATACTCAGAAGTAGGATAAGGACTAGACTAAGTCAATTATAATAATTGCATTGGTGACTTGGGTCCTTCCATTCAGCCCTCCCATAAGCAAAATGCAAATACTAGGCTACCACCGAACCATTTGCTACCATTGAACCCTTATGCTTTCTAAGAATTTTGTTTTAAATAAAAATATTAGGGCTGTTGACTAATTGCCATTAACTTAAGCTATTAACTAAATTTTTTGTGATAAAAATTAATTGTGATCAATTGCAGTTTTAATCACCCTCAAAGAACAGAAAACCAATTGAAATTTACTAAATATTTTTGGATCTTTTGCTACATTTTCAATCATACTGATTTCAATTGCAACAGAGAATATGAGGAATACAATGGTAATTTCCTATTATTTTTATTACAAAGATTTGTACAGTCAAAGTCATATAAGGAATAGTATTTTTCAATTCACCTCATACAAGTCCTGGAGTGCAATTTCTTAATCATGGAAGCATAACTTACAAACTACTTTTTATATAACTGCATTCATAAACAAAACCCAAAAATAATGTAAAACTTCAGAGCCTATAAGTCCACTTAGTCCTTCTTCTTGTTCAGACAGTCATTAAGGAAAACAAAGTTTGTTTACATTTATGGGCGATAAAGCTGCCTGCTTTTTATTTACTATGTCACCTGAAAGTGTGAATAGGGGTTCACATGGGAACTGTGTAGACAGCATTACAAGCTATTTACATGTCAGATATGCTAAACATTTGTATGCCCCTTCGCACTTTGACTATCCTTCCAAAGGGCATGATGCCATGCTGATGATGTTTGTTAAGAAAATAATGTAGTAATAAAATTGGTGAGTCAACTTCCTGGGGGAAGAATTGTACATCTTCTGCTGTTTTACCTGCAGTCTGCAGTATATTTGATGTTATAGCAGCTTCGGATGATGACTCACCATGTTATTTGTTTTAAGAACCCTTTCACTGCAGATTGGACAAAATTCAAAGAAGGTACCAATGTGAGATTTCTAAAGAGAGTTACAGCACTCAGCCACTAGTGACATCTGACTCAGATGATGAAAATGAACAAGTGTCAGGCTGCTCTTCTTTGGATCATTATTGAGCAGAACCTGCCATAAGCATGGATATATGCTTGTGATGAGGAAACTAAAAAATACAGTTTCTTTTGTCTTTTATAGTACAAATATAAAATAAACAAAGTGAGCACTGTGTTGTAACTGAACTTAATTCGTTTTAAAATGTAGGAAACACTCCACATATTTAAGGAAATGGCACTCTGTTAAGCTATGTCTACACAACAGCCTAAACATGAATTAAACTATGCAATTTTCCCTACACAAATTCCATAGCTTAGTTTGAGTAAATTTCAAAATAGGCTATTTCAGCATGTGACGCTGTCTAAATGGTGCCACATGTCAAAATAAAGCACTTCTTTGAGACATCCCTTATTCCTCCTGTGATGAGGTGTATAGGGATGTCGAAATAGCATGCTCTCTGTTTTGAAAAATATTTTGAAATGATGGGCGCATTGCATAGACGAGGGGCAGCTATTTCGGGATACCGCAATATCCCAGAATAGCTCCTGCTGTGTAGAGATAGCATTATTGTTTAGCTGTGCTATTAATCGCATCATTAATTGTAACTAATTTTTAAAACTGTGTCATTAATCACTGTCAATTTTTTAAATCACATGATTAATTGTAATTAATTTTTAACCACTTGACAGCCCTAAAAATACACATTTTGTAGATAGCATCTAGAAGTTATACTGAAGGCAGTGTTAGTGAATTTCAATTGATTATTTGTAAGCCCTAACACTCTTAAAAACAGAGAAGATTTATACTTTCCCTGAATATTAAGGTGTCCCTCACACTAACACAATATATCTTGAAATAGAACAGTTTACAGAATGCATGCACTTTATTATTAGAAATCTTTGTTTCTTTAGAAAAGGAATCAAGTTATAGTCCAACCTCACCGCTACTTAAAAATTGTAACCACTATGCAATGAACTGTTCAACAAATGGATCTTGTTCATATTTATATGACTCCTGCAGAACTTAATCTAGTGACACCAATAACAGAATCTCAGTTAAAATCTTAAATGAAATGATGCTGATAAAAGAGTCTAATAAGATGGTGAAGTGAATATATTTGTGCTGCCTTAGCAGATTCACTATCTTTTTTCTCCCAATCAGTGAATTGCTACTGACAAATATTAGCTCCAGTGGGCACTTAAAAATAATAAAGCACAGTGGTAATGACATGCATATGTGTTTAAAAAAAATCCAAAAAACCCAGGTCTTTGCAAGATGTCTCATTAATCTGTAATTGTTTCACATCACATTAACATTATAAGAAGAGGGATTAAATGAGTCTTTTTGTTTTATATCTATGCCCAATTTATTTCCTTATGAGCCAAGGTGCTCTTTGTACTGATGTTCTCTGATGTTAGGGTACTGTACTTTATCTGCCATCTCTATTAAAGTTTGTTATAAATAAATTCCTTCCAGAATGTAACCTTTATCAGATGAGTTGCCATGAATAGATCCATTTGTCCCCCAGAAAATATGAGAAATACCAGGACACAGATTTGCATAATTTTTTTTTAAAGAAAAGAATTGCATCGCGTAACTGTATTCCCCTTTTTAAAATAATCCAGCTGTTAGACTGGTACAAAGTCACACAAATTAATGTCACTAATTTTATCGCTTTTGAGACTGGTTCTGCAACCCTTACAGGGGGAAGCCCCTTACTACACAACAAATCTTTTTTATTTCAACGGGATTGCTCATGGGAAAAAGTGTGGGTTAAGTTTTACTGTCAGAATGTTCACGTGTGCCCAGTCCTGAAGTCCATACCCCTGAAACCAATTGGAGTTTGGGCCTATCTTATGTAGTAAGGGTGGAATTTTCGTAAACCCCTATGAGATTTAGGAACAAAAGTCAATGTGAATTCTATGGGACTTTTATGTGTCACTTAGGCTACATCTACACTAGCCCCAAACTTTGAAATGGCCATTTTGATGTTTACTAATGAAGCGCTGAAATGCATATTCAGCGCTTCATTAGCATGTGGGCGGCTGCGGCACTTCGAAATTGACGCGCCTCATCGCCGCACGGCTCGTCCCAACGGGGCTCCTTTTCGAAAGGACCCCGCCTACTTCAAAGTCCCCTTATTCCCACCAGCTCATGGGAATAAGGGGACTTCGAAATTGACGCGCCTCATCGTCGCACGGCTCGGCCCGACGGGGCTCCTTTTCGAAAGGACCCCGCCTACTTCGAAGTCCCCTTATTCCCATGAGCTGGTGGGAATAAGGGGACTTTGAAGTAGGCGGGGTCCTTTCGAAAAGGAGCCCCGTTGGGACGAGCCGTGCGGCGATGAGGCGCGTCAATTTCGAAGTGCCGCGGCCGCCCGCATGCTAATGAAGCGCTGAATATGCATTTCAGCGCTTCATTAGTAAACTTCGAAATGGCCATTTGCGTGGCCATTTCGAAGTTTGGGGCTAGTGTAGACGCAGCCTTAGGCTACATCTACACAGCAACATCATTCCAAAAAAACAGTTGCTATTTTGAAATAACTTTGATAGTATCTATACTATGTACACTCTATTTTGAAATAAATTCGAAACAGCAGATGCATTATTTCAAATTTCATAAACCTCACTGAAGGAGAAATAACTCCTGTTTAGAACTAGGTAGTTTGAAATAGGTGCTGTTAAGATAGGCTGCAGCTACACTAGCCCCCTCCTTTTGGAAGAGGCATGGTAATGAGGGATTTTGGCAGATGGTAATGGGGTGCTTCCAAGAATATACCAAACCTCATTAGTATAATGGTGGCCACACGCAATTCAAAAGTGCTGCTTTCCAAATGCGCACCGCCCGTCCAGACAGAGGCCTTTCAAAAGGACACCCTGATTTTAAAGCCCCTTCTTCCCAAAAACCAAACAGCACTTTCAAATCATGGATGGCCACAATTATGCTAATGAGGTACTGCATATTCCTGGAAGCCCCCCATTAGCATCTCCTGAAATCCCTCTATTACCATGCCCCTTCTGAAAGGAGGGGGCTAGTGTAGACGTGGCCAACCTGCAACAGCGCTATTTCAAAGTAAACGATAATGTCGTCCAATGGCACTATTTTCAAATAGGCACTGCGTGTCCAGGCATGCTATTTCAAAATAGCTGGGTGCTATTTTGAAATGCATTCTTGCATGAAGCAGTGTTATTTCAAAACAAGCTATTTAGAAATAGCTATTCCAGAATGGATTATTTTGAAATAATGCTGCTGTGTAGACCTAACCTTAGAGTGCTGCTGAAAAATCACATCCTAAAAGCATTTTTGCCCTACTAAGCTACAGCTGTTTGTTTATTTTTCTGTCTTGTTTCCCTTCACGTCCTTGAAGCAAGATGCCAGCATGAACTTTTACATGTAGAAATCTGTATGTTTGGGATTAAGACTAGAATTATATAGCAGATGGCCCACACTGTAGAACTATGGATGGACATATTACAGTGCACAAACCTATCACATTGTATTTGGAAGAAATCTGCATGACTAGGTGCTTATACTAGGGAATCAAAATGAAATACAATTTAAAATCCCATAAATTCAGAGCCTTGTGGACTGCATTACATTTGCCAATTTTTGCAAAGACCATTTCTCCTGTAATGAGAATGACCAAATATAGTAAGGTTTTTTTAACATAAAAATCAGGAAAACATTGGAATTTAACCTTGGTAATTGCTTTGTGTTTCACAGTAATACGTACGTGCAGCTGTCATAGAAACATGACAAAAGTGAAAACAGTACTTCAGTATTTCTACACAAACCTAGAGTTCTGCTGACAATTCAGAGGCTCTTCCCTTCTAGGTGAATGAAGGATGAGTGTGCTTCATTCACTGTAGGCATTACAATGACAGAAAACACAATTAGACCACGTATTCTTGGAATTCGCTTTCTACTCATTATTGAAGAGCCGTTCCAATGAGAGATGAGGAAGGCTTTAAACAATCAGATTAGGTAAAACAAAAAACTATGAGTCCATCTCATTTTTGCCATATTATCAGATCACCTGCTGCAATTCAAATTTCACAATTCTCTTTGAACGATCAGCATTTAAGATAGAAAAGCCGCTGTGAGTCAGTCATTTGGAAAGATTTCAGAATGATTTAATTAGAAATAAGATAATAGGATATATTTTCTGTTTGTGAGGTTAACTCCTACACATTAAATTCCAGTGAGCAACACACAGACTTTTCTAAAAGGAAGTTAGGCCATAAACTTCCGAGAGCAAAGGTTTGCCTAAATCATGCCTTAGTTCACAAGAAGTGGTGTGGACCTTGCTGGAGTGCTGTTCCCCATGGTGCATTAAGGGCGCCCCTTTACAAAGGGTGCACATGACGCCTACTAGAGAACTTTTAAGGTGTGCCATCAGGGTCCCCACTAGTCACTTGTTGTGCCACATGCTGATGTGCATTAGAATTCACACCCCAGTTGGGGCAGACTAAATAAAGAAGTGAATCTCAACCCATGGGCTGCCTGCAGCCCATACAGCACACAGCTGTGGTCCTTGCGATATCCTCAGGGCCATACGTGTAGAATACATATTGTGTGGATGTGGCCCACATAACACACAGAGAGCTGTGGATGTGCTCCACAATGGTAAACAGATGGAGAACTGCAAAGGAAACAACTCATTATACTAACTGTCTACCTTAAGACTAAAAACACACACACTATGGGATTGACAAATTGTGTCTGGGGATCACAAAGGTACAAACCAACAGCACCATCATAACAACAGCGGGAATCAGGCCATTTAGATTGTAAACTCTCTGGGACAGGGACTATTTATTTTGTGCTGTGTTTGTATAGCGCCTAGGACAATGGGATCCTAGTCCATGACTGATGCTCCAAGGTTTACCGCAATATAAATAAAATAATAGTAATCACTGTAGGAGTCAGCGTACTGTCAGTGCACATTTGGCAGAACACCAGGTGAAAGCCGATGCACTAACAATAGCCATATGTTATCTGCAGTAACTAAGTAAATTATCACACTTTTAATTCCCTTAATTTTTACATTTATTTGCAATGTTTAAACCTCATAGGTGTTTGTAATGTCAGTGGAAGACACCACCAAAAACAAATACTCATTTGATTTCTGCAGCCTGTGCCTGTCTCTGTGAAGCTAAGTCATAGCTTTTAATAGTAACACTTCCTCCATGTATGGAACTCTCCATTCTGGATCCCTCAGTGCTACAGATTTAGCCTGTTCTACAGATGATGAAACTAAGGCACAGAGATTAAGGCCAATATTTGCATAAATGTCCCCTCATTTGGGTATTTCAGTTTTTGAGTGCCCAACTTGAGCCTCTATAAACATTGTATTAAAAGATACTTAGCATCCACAGCTCCCATGGGAAAAATGTATCACAGGTGCTTGAACACCTTTGAAACAGCTGATAACCAAAATCATTTGCCCCTCTTCAAGGTTTTGCCCCTTCTGACTTGCCCAACAGCATAGAGGGCTGTAGCACAGTCAGGAATAGAAGCCAGATCTAAGACTTAGGCCATACTCACAAGACCATCCTTTAGGCTTATAAGCCACTATGGCTATTTTCTATACACAAAAAAGCACAGAGTTACTATACCATGAAATACAATGTATGGTCATCTCTTCTGCCCGGCAAACCAAGCTGCACTCCTGAATACAACTGCACATAAGGTCAAGTTGGTATCCACCTGTTATGTCCCAGGAATAATGAAACACAACAGAACTCTTGAAGTACGTAGGACATGGATTAACAAGTAAGTGCACAAAAGAATGCAAACCACTCTCCTATCTTAGGTTTTTGTATTGGTGCCGAATGTTATATTATCTGAGCAGTTCCACAGTCAAATATATAGGCATAGCAAAGTCATTAACGGACTTGATGGTGTCTTTTGCACTTCATTCTTTGGGATTGAGAATCTCTACTTTGGGTAGTTTTTTAGGAGTAAGAGAGGAGAGGGAGAAATGGCTGCTGCAAATAATCATTGGCTGTGGCTAAACTGCCCCTCCCTTTCAGAAGGTGGCATGAAAATCTGGCCAATTGGAAATGCAAATGAGGCACAGATTTAAATATCTCATGCCTCATTTGCATACTCATGCAGAATCTCGATTCCAGAAGAGCAGATTTCAAAAGCCAAAACAGCTGTGTGGACAGGGTTCCTTGGAAAGGAAACCCCACTTTTGAAAGCACCATTCTTCCTAATTTTTTTCAGGAAGAAGAATGCTGAAGAATGTGGAGTTTTCTTTCAAATGAACCCAATCTCGACTGCTGTTTTGGCTTTTGAAATGAGCTCTTCCGGAATCAAGATCCCATGTGAGTTTGCAAACGAGACATGAGATATTTAAATGGTGCCTTATTTGAATTCCTGACCAGACACATTTGCATGCCCCTTCTGAAAAGGAGGGGCAGTGCAGCCACAGCCATTCTGCTAATGGTGAAAACATTTTTACCACGGAAGCAGGTCTTGCATTATGACTAGAAGTTTATTGAAATGTCTTTTAACATATTCATTTAACTTCTTGACTGCTGTCTCCTATAAAAAGGAAAGAAGATGGCATTCAGGCTCTGTTTTAACTGTGCTAAAGAATAATCCAGCTGCTGGATTAGAGTATGGTGGTATATATTTAAACATACAAAAAACAATCCCAGATATAGAAAAGTGATAGTTTATTCTGGAAATATGACAGCCATACAAATAGTGAGGAAAGCTTGAGTTGCCACAGAATGATCTTTCTAGCT
This sequence comes from Carettochelys insculpta, assembly GCF_033958435.1. Classification (NCBI taxonomy): domain Eukaryota; kingdom Metazoa; phylum Chordata; order Testudines; family Carettochelyidae; genus Carettochelys; species Carettochelys insculpta. The sequence goes on from NC_134138.1 coordinate 177,538,469, forward strand.
CTGAAGTGCTGAATTACTATGCTATTTTATTAAAAATTCATAATCCACTCATTGGATAGATAAAAAGTAATCCATTATAAATCCTATTTATGACACTTGTGGTAGCTGTATTAAACTGAACCTAACCTATCTCTATATACATTATAACAGACTGTATAGGTCAATTCATTGATTGGATTAAATAAATGTCTAACTGCTTTCAGGTCAATCTTAACAATAAATTTTCTCCATGAAAGAGTACCAAGCATTCTCTTAGCTCCTCAACTCAGAAAGATATCCTATTACATTACTCATTTCTCACAGATCAACCCTGTAAGCACTCTGTAAGCATTACTGCACTACGTACTTTACTGTACCATATACAACATTACAACAAAAAGCAGTTTGAACTCCATTGCAAGGAAGCTATTGATTTTCAAAAGTCTCAGTCTGCCAAATGTCCTAGAGCGCTTGCTTGTTTCCAGGATTTGACATTTACTCTAGATGGCATGGCTCAGGATGGTCTAGACTGCTGCCACTGGTGCTTCAGTACCCTGAAGAAGGGCATGGTATAAAAGAAAGAGAGATTAGATAGGTAAGATGTGATCACATACAGTGGGCAGTTAGAGGAAGATCTGATCTAGTACGGAATACCCTTTCCCTAGAGCATCAAGTAGCATACAGCCAGAACTAAAGCACTGGAGGAAGGCAAGAATCCATAATCACAGAAATGCAGGCCAGGAAGGGACTTCAATAAGTAATTTAGGCTATCCCACCATCATGATAAAGGAGCAAATATACATATACCTAACCTGTTTTTTTAAAAAAGTCAGCGACTGGGATTCTACAACCTGTCTTGGTAACCCTGTTCCAGTTTTCAACTATCCTTAGAGTTGGAAAGTTTTTATAGTTAGAAAGTTCTAATCTGCAACCTACATCTCCCTTGCTGCAGGATAAGATGACAACTTCTTTTCCTACCTTGAGCAGACATGGAAAACAACTCATCGTTGCTCTGTTTATAATATCCTTTAGGTCCCTCCTCACTCCCTCAAGTCTAAATGTGCCTAAGTTTTTTTAAACTTTCCTAAAAGGGCAGATTTTCTGATCACCTTCTGATTTCTTTGCTCTCCTTTGGACTCTTTCCAGTTTCTCCAGATCCTTTTCCAAGTGTGGAACCCAGAACTGAATACAGTAGCCCAGCTGAAGCCTCAAAATACAGAGTAGAATGGAACCACTACCTCCTGTGTCTTACACATGACAGTCCTGGTAATATACCCTAGCATGTTAGCCTTTTTGCCTCTGCATGACATTGTTGGTTTGTATTCAATTCATGCTAACTGTAACCCCCAGATCCTTTTCAGCAATACCACTGCCTTGCCCCGTTGTTTCCAATTCGTAATTGTACATTTGATTTTAACTTCGTAAGTGCAGCACCATGCTCTTATCTTTATTTAATTCCATCTTGTTGATTTCAGACATACTCTATGGCTATATAATTCACCTGGCCAATTGCATTCTCTCCAGAAAAAGAAAGTACTTCTTCCTGTAGAAAAATCCTCCTCTGAGGTGATTTATGTGTCCCTGTCCATGAGCTGTGGTGTCTGTGTGGTTGCCCTGCATCCTGACCAAACAGCCTTTAAGCTAAGCATTTAAATTCTATAATCTGCTTTGTCAGCAGTGGGACATATTTCCCTCACAAACCACATCAAAACTAGATAAATTATAAAATGCATTTACTGTTAAAATGGTGTTTAGATACACAAAATGGCCGCTGGAAAATGACAGTTGGAGAATGACAGTTACAATTAATATTCGGCGGGCTATGAATATGTATGAAGTTATGGTTTGAAATGTTTCAAACTGATTGGTCAATTTAGAATCCTTATACATATGTAGTAGTCAAATGCCCCTTTGATACATTGTGGCACTGAGGAGGACCTAGCAGGCAGAAGTTGTCAAACAGGTCCACCCAGGCAGCATATATTCAGGAGACCAGCCCTGCTTGGGGCATTCCGGACCTGACCTCGGAGGAAAGCGGACAAAGAAGAAAGAAGACTACAGAGAAGGACTGAGCTAAGAGCTGGACTGAGCCTGTAGCCGAACATCGCTGGCGGAAGAGCCGAAGCTGACCTGCGTGTCAGTCATCGCTCGCTAGCTGCCGTGGGCCGACGAAGAACAGAAGAGTCCCAGTCTACAAAGAGCAAAAAATCACTAGTAAGGCTCCGGTTCTTTTATCCGGAGGGTTTGCCCGGCAGATCGCGCCGCCTAAACAATGGTGCCCTGCACGTGGAAACCGCAGCAGCGACCCTGCCCTTCCAGTCACCGACCTTAGCTCGGGCCGGTGTCTGAAATATCATGGTCGTTCCTAAAAAACACAGGAGGTTTTTGTTAACCAAGCCGGTTTTTCCTCCTGGCTTTCTTTTTTCTTCCTTTACTGTGACCTGACGTAGCTGCCGTACAAGCGCGCCGTGAGGGTCATAACTTCCTAGCTCGAAGAGAACTACAGGCCCAGCGCCTGGATTACAGAGCAGGAATAAGGAGGTATTTGTGGTCTGGGTTTAAAGCCAATATAAGTAATTTGGTGAGCAGTTAATGTAAGGATAGCTTTATATAGTTTTGTAACAGAGAGTGGATTGGGACTTCCCCAAGTCCATGATCTGCGTCTTATATTTTGTACCCCTTGTCTCTTTGTAAAGGCACAGGAGGCCAATGCTATTGGTCTAGCCTAAAACTATTACATGCAAACAGAAGAGTAGTTAGGTAATCTGCTTTATAATTAAAATCCAGAGCTATAAGCTCCCCCCCTATTTAGGAGGGTAGAGCGGTCAGGGATAACCCTATAACGGGGAAACCCTGGTATTCTTTGTAACCCTTTAAGGGTAACGAGGGTCTGCAATAAAGGGCTACCATAACAAGGTGGTCGAAATAGGCAGCACCATTTTAAGGGGATAACCTCTCAGAAGGAAACCCCGCATATACTGGGCTCTCCCCTGCTTGGCCAGCAGGGCAACCCACTTAACTAGAGAATTGACCTAGCTTAGCGCAGGCAAACTCCTATTCTTAGTAAGATCTGCTCCCCGCGGTAGTCGGCCAAGGGTCGAGCGACCTGGTGAACCTCAGGAAGATCCAGGAATAAATAAAAACAATATACAGCTCTGAAGTTATCCTTTCCATTTTTCAGCACGCATCGAAGACTGCACGGTCCGTCCCGGAAGCACAGTAAGTAGCTAAGGGGTTAGATAGCAGTGCTGTTATAGCAGTTACCTGTTGTTTAAGGCTATAAGCCAATTAGTATTCAAATCCTGTGCTTATTTCAGAAAAACAAGGGTCCATATATTCTGTGTCACCTAGCTTACCATAATCCACACTTTTGCTTTGTTAAATAAACCCTTTCTCCCTGTTTGAACCTAACACCTTGTCCGTATTTCTTCCTTGGGTAAACACACTGTAGCAGCGCAGTTCACACACCCTGAAACCCCATTGTGATTAGACCCACCGTAGATGGCGAGCAGGGTCGTGGGGTAAAATCCTGGGAGCATTGGTAAGGACTCAGTTTTAGTCCAGTCCATTGCTCTGGTGTGACTGACTTAGCCTAATCAATATTCAAATTTATTCTTACGTCACTCACATCCTCCATACTTCCTGGCACCAGTATGTAGAGCACAAGCTCTGAATTCCTTTTTTTTTTTTTTAAATATCAAGCATCACTAAAAATGTCACACAGCAGTGAGTCTTGAACTCTGTTAGGCTGGATTACAACGTGGCCACTAATACCACCCAAATTAGCAAAATGTCTGTGAAGGCAATGAAGGTATTTACTTTTTAGAGATTTATAATCGCAGCAGTTACGTCTCTAGTTAGGTATGTTTGGGAGATATCTCTTCTCAGAAGGTAACACTATCTCTACCACAGATCGCATGATTTTGTTTCTGAATAAAAATTCAGTTAGTGGTACCAATGTAGTTTGAAACGATGAGAAGCTTTTTTGTCATTCCTGTAAATACAAGCCACCCTGTATTTGTCATAGTAATACCAAGGCCTATGGAATCCTGACATTTAATCCGGCAAACAAGAATTCTGACTGATTCTGTGACATTTTATATAGCTTTGAACAGAAAGAATTAACCCTTTGAAGGCCAGCATAATGCTCATAATGAACATAATTTACAGCACAGCTGCAAAACTCAGTGGAATCTGAGGATCTCAAATATATAGTATAATCTTGAATCTTCAGAATGCCTTACAGACATGTAAACTATCAGAAAAACGCAGTTTCAGTAAAATGCATAGGAGCCAGTATTGTTAGAAGTGACTGATTCACAGGCGCACTTACGACAGATGCACTCTATTACTGCAGAGAACACAGAAGGAATGGATCACAGATTGTTTGCATTTGCTATGATGGGACTATACAAGAATGTAAGTTGATACTAGGTTGCATTATAATAGCTTACTGCAAGCCATTAGACAAATGACAAAGCCATTTCACTAGAGATATCTGTTGTGGAGGTGTACTATATCTGTAAATTTGTAGTAAACAGAGGTTGAACCTCTCTAATCCAGAACTCCCTCATCGGGCAACATCTGTAATTCAGTATGATTTTAGTTTGCCGTATGACCACTTGTTGTGGGTGTGGCCAAGTTTCCCGTAGTCCCATAAAGTTTGTTTCCATCACCAGTCTGGCTCTCAGTGTTCTGTGCTGTTATTTAGCTGTAATTTACCCCTAAATATCTACTAAGAGCCCAGAAAGCAGTGAAAGTATTGGTAATGCTGCTAGACAACATTGACCTCCCGTGGTCCAGCAAATTCTCTCATCCAACATCAGTCAGGTCCCGAGGGTGCCGGATTAGAGAGATTCAACCTGTAGATAAAGTACCAATACATGACATTCATAAATATATAGCACAGATCTTGGGTTCTGTAAGACCAATACAACTTGCTATGCCTGGCAAATGGCTTTCTCAGGATGCTCTTTACATCAGCTCTCAACAACATTAACTTGGTAGATACGTGTGGGCTGAAAAAACAAAGGAGTAGCAGCTGCCTTTCAAATCTTCACAAATTAAGTACGGCATGCGACTAACTAGAGCTACTGCAACACTCACAGTACCATAAGAAGAGACTGTGTAAATCTTACTAACTTATATTGGATATATTTCATATATAAACCCAGACAACAGAGCAGGGCACTCTTCATTAGTTCACCTCAATCTATTACTGTACATGAACTTTTTTTTTTATATATATATATTTAAGGACAAGTTTTCAAATAACCCAGGAGTATGGGACCCTTACTAGGGCCCAAGCTATTCAGCGGGTTGCATGTGCAGTCTGGAAATTTGAGATTTTAACAAATCACATAAATATCAAAATTATCAGGTCCTCAAAATTGATGGTTTTCAAGCTGCTCTTCAAGATCAGCTCTCCTAGCAGAGCAAATCTAACATTCACTGCCCTATTGGAAGCACAGTGTCAATATGCAATGGCTCATCAAAGCCAAATGTTGCAAGAATGGATCTGAAGTAGAAGCATCCAACTCCTACGTCATGGTAGGAAAATTTCACATAGCATCCTAAAATTTGGAAGCTTCTCCAAAGTTGTGGAAGCCCCTTCCCCTCACAGTAGTTCCTCCCCTCAGCCGGGAAGGATTACCCCATGGGGGGTGTACTTGGGCTGGGAATACAATTGGAGAGGGCTGATGCCTTATACATCTAACACCTGATACGACTGGTGGCATCCAGCAGGCCTGCTCTTTCCTCAGGCATAGTTATGGGGAATAGACCCTTCTCTTTTTTCCTTCTACCTCACTTCCAACCCTTCCAATGGTGCTTCCTCCACTCCTGCCTTGACTCTTTGTGACTGTCCTCATTTTCCTCATGTGGTGTCTTCTCCCACCACCACTGGAAACTTCTTTTCTCCCCGTCCTCTTCCTCAGCCATGAGATCCTCACTTTCTATTCTAGCCTGGTGCTTGCTCCCCACTTCCTTATTCCTTACCTGGCTGTGCCGTTCTGAATTTGAGGGAGCTTTGCTGGTGGTGGTCTCAAGGCATCTGGCAAGGAGGGGAAGGAGGACAGCAAGAAAAGGAGAGATGCAGCTTAGCCTCAGCTTGAGCACCGACCTCTGGTGGCCAGTGATGTTAACGGCAAAGAAAAGCTGTTATTTTCTCTGCAGCACCTTGTGCTTGTGACAGAGATGCAGAACTGAACAGGAAAAAAGTCTGGCTATTTCAAATATTGTTTTCCTTGTGAGATTACATCACACTGTAATATCTAGAGGGTACAAGAGCATAGCTGACTTAATGTAACTTGTGCCTCTAAGCCTGTGTCTACACTAGCACAAATCTTCTAAGTGGCTATGCAAATGGCCATTTCGAAGATTACTAATGAGGTGCTGGAATGCATATTCAGCACCTCATTATCATGCTGCTGGCCATGGCTCTTGGAAACTGCTGTGTTTCACTGTTGTGCGGTTCGTCCAGATAGGGGTCCTTTTCGAAAGAACCCTGCCAACTTCGAAATAGGAGATAGGAATATGGGGATTTCAAAGTTCCTGGAGTCCTTTCAAAAAGGACCCCTTTCTGGATGAGCTGCGCAGCAGCGAAATTCGGCAATTTCGAAGAGCCCTGGCTGACGGCATGATAATGAGGCACTGAATATGCATTTCAGTGCCTCATGAGTAATCTCTGAAATGGCCATTTGCATGGCCACTTAGAAGATTTGTGCTAGTGTAGACATAGCCTAAGTGACTTAGATTCTTTTGCTAATCTCACCCCACCATTTGTAGGCCTTGATATGTAGCCTAAATGTTCCCTTAAACAATTTAATCCAGTTAGTCTATGCAGATCTTCCCCCGATCCTTATTGTGCCCTCACTTTTTAACCTTGGCACCCTTCAAATCCTTTTTTACTCACCCAGCGTTTGGCTAAATTGTACGTGACCACATGATGAAGTAATGTGCTACTGGGTATGATTTCTATAGTGTACTTCTGTATTACATATTAATTGGTCCATGTAGACCTGGCCAGTGCATACTGAAGATTCCTTGCTATGTTTAATGCTGTTATTTTAAAGCACACCCAGGAACTTTTAGTGCATACCAGAAGAGTCCTTGCAGAACAATTAATGCAGAACAAGTTAGTACTCTTAGAAATCACAATCCATCTTGTGCATTAGCCCATTGTATAGACGTCACATTTATTTTAATTAATATTTCTTCAAAAAATCTGTTCCTTGAACCAAAGTCCATCCAATATATACAGATCTTTCTGTGTTCAAAGCTCCCAGAATTGTACATAATATACTGGGTGTGTCTACACTAGGAACTAACTTTGAAGTTAGGCACAACTTCTAAGTAGCCACCACAGAGTCTACACACATTTTCCTTTACTTCAAAGTTAGTAGGGAGCCCAACTTCGAAGTCCTTTCTCCATTCCTGGGAATGGAGTAGTGCCCTACTTTGAAGTAGGGTGTGTGTAGTTCGAAGTTCTTTTTGTAGTGTAGACACAGCCACTGTGTTCTTATTGAAGAACATCTGTGAAAAAATATTCTATAACAGTGTTTCTCAACCTTTTTTTATAAAGAACCCCTTTTAAAAAATTATAAGTACCTCCAGACTTCTCTCACCACACTGATTGATAATCAAGGTAATCCAAGGTCTTGAAACAAGTGCCATCCAACCTTTCCAGATTACGCTACCCTTTTCAGGGGTCAGATTTGTTTTGCATATCCCCAAGTTACATCTCACTTAAAAACTACTTATTTACAAAAACATGCACAAATATCACAGAAGACTGCTACTGAAAACTTGCTGACTGTCTACCATCTTATTATCATATAAATGAATTGGAATATAAATATTGTGCTTACCCTACAGTGCAAGACATGTGAAGCAGTAGACACAAGTCATTGTCTGAATGAATGTACTTTTCGAATGTACCGACTTTACAAGTGCTTTTTATGTAGCCAGTTGTAAAACTAGGCAAATATCTAGATGAGTTGATGTACCCCCCTGGAAGACCCTGGTGTACACCCAATGGTACATGTACCCCTGGTTGAGAGACACTGTTCTATAAGACTTGGATATGTTCTATTAAAACTAACTTTGACTACGTGATTTATATTTGGATTGCCTTGCCTTCCTTAATTTAAATACTCAGTATGTATTTTGAAAAAAAATCCCCAAAAACAAACAAACCCTCAAACACAAACAAATCTCCACACATACAGACAGGCAATTCCACCTCTTGGGAGACAGCGAGCAAGATAAAATGAATCACACCTGGCAGATGTTAGTCACATTGTGGAGTGCACTAACGGAGAGTGCTCAGCTCTGTCACTGGTGAGAGTGGGAAAAGGACCTATACAGAATAGCCGGGATTAATTTGCACTCCCAGAGTAACACAGGGTTCTATGTCTACCGATGTGCGTGTGTTTTTAATATCAAAGGACAGAGAAGACTCCTATTTCCCATATGATCTTCCAATTATTTTTAAAAATTGCAAATATAGCCATACTTTTTCTACCAAGCTGTATCTAAGCTTCTCTCTCTACAACACCCTTCACTAAAACTGAGTGAACAATATAAATTCTATATCAGCAAAGACTGTATCAATAATACCAAATAAACTAATCACAATCAACTGTAGTGCATAGCCTCCGAGGGGTACCCACATTAGTCTGTAGCTTCACAAAAATCTGCTCCAGAATCTGAAGTGGGTTTTACCAATGAGAGCTCATTACCTAATGAATAAAGTTGTTAGTCTTCAAGGCACTACACAACTGTAGTGCACTGAGTACTGAATATTTTAACTTGGTTTTTTTTTATATTGACAATGGCTTAGAATCACAGAGTCTTAGGGCTGGAAGAGACCTTAGGAAGTCATTGAGTCTAACCCCCTGGCCAAAGCATAGGCTTCTTATGTGTTAGTCTGGCATCTCTCTCTGCCTTGGACTTCACAATCTAGCTCTCCTCAGAGAATTTATAACAGAACTGGCAAGCTTATTGATAACATTTAGTTATTCCCCCAGTCAATCATAAAAGAGCATTTTTCCTTGGGTATCAAAGTATATGATGTTAATGTGGTAGTCCAAGCATTGGTTCTCTGCAAGTCACTGGGCTTGTCTACACTTGCCCCCAACTTCGAAGGGAGCATGTAAATCAGGGCGATGGGAAATTACTAATGAAGTGCTGCAGTGAATTCCCCCTCATGTCAAACTTTGCACTGCTGGCATGCATGTAGCCTCAGGCACTTTGAAGTACCCACACTACTTCAAAGTGCCTTTATCCCTCAAACCACCCCCCTTTGAAGTTGGGGCAAGTGTAGACCCATCCATTATGTAACATTCCCAGTGCCTGCATGGCAAGAAGTGGTAATGCATATGGCATTGAAACCACTTCCTTCTGAAACCATTTGCACCATTAAAACCATTACGGATGAAATTCTTCTGTTACAGCCAGTATAAATGGATACTCATAAAACAGGACAAAAATCAGGGGCAATAAAGAAGTACAGTACATGGAAAACTGAAAGCTGGGTCTAACAGTTTTGGGATTACAAGAGGGAGAATGACCAACTGCTGGAGGAAATGACTCAAAATACACTAAATAATGGAGATAACAAATCATGGATTTCAAATCGTGAGGTACCAATCAATAATGTGAAACTTTATGACAGAGATAATTGAAATTAGCAGAGGAAACTCTTTCATATCCAGCAGCCCCAGGACCAGAAGGTTGCTGGATACGCAAATATTCTGGATAATAGTGAGGTGTACCTAACAGTGCATAACACTGAAGGAAAACAAGATATTAAGAAACAAACAAAAATGTATGTAGAGTACTTTATTTACCAACATTAGTATTAGTTAGTAGTAAAGTTATGCTGTATTTGATAAGTATCACAGAGGTAGCAGTGTTAGTCTGTATCTTTGAGAACAACAAGAAGTCCTGTGGCATCTTACAGACTAACAGATATTTTGGAGCATAAGCTTTGGTGGGTAAAGACCTGCTGCATCAGATGCATGGGTCAGGAAGCAGGGTTCAGAAGGGTATTAAAAGAGTGGGGTCCCAGTAAAAGGGAGGGCCAGAGCTGACAAGGTCTATTCAGTCAAGGTGGAAATGGCCCATTATAAGTAGTATAGATCCAGAGAGGAGTAAAAACAAGTCAGCTCACTCAGGTGGGATATAAGTATCGGAGGGGTAGCCATGTTATTCTGGATCTGTAACAGCAACGAAGGGTGGGATGTGGCCCATCGTCAGATTCTAATGTGGAGGTGTGAACTTCCATCACACAGAAACTGTTTTTGTAAGGGGCCAGCCCCCAGTCTCTGTTTAATCCCTGGCTTATGGAGTCAAATTTGCAAATGAATTGCAGCTCAGAGATTTTTCTCTCCATTTTCTTTTTGAAATTTTTTTGCTGTAGGACCGCTACTTTTAAGTCTGTTACTGAGTGTTACTGTATTTGATGTATTCATTTGTATTTACTTTCACTATACTGTACTTATGGAAAATGTAACTAAAAGTTACTTTTGCTTAAAATGTTACTATTTAAAATGCCAGTTATTTGAGGTTCCCGATGTTAGAATGCTGATACGAAAGAGTTTATTGCACTGGACTATTTTTTGTCATTCGGTCAAGAACACCAAGAAGAATGTGACAAAATAAAGAAATTCGGAGCCATAAACCTGCTTTGAACCTCCCAGAAGTAGGGTTTATGAGAAAAACAAAACACACTATTTTCACTTCTCTTTATTGTAAGAGGCACAGCATTGTGAATTATGCTTTAGTTGAGAATATGTTCAGGCTTTCCATTTAATACTTTAATTCCCACAAGTTTATCAGGGCCATTTAAAAGCTGCATATGGTTGAAATGCAATAGCAGTCGTTATCCTGGAATTTGCATTTTCTTTTATGTGAAAACTGTGTAAATTGGGAACAGGAAGAGTTAATAACAGAGTTGTGGGGCAAAAAAAACAACTACCCAAAACCCCCTGAACATTTATGGTGGTTGCATTTTTTAAAGTATATTTATTTACTATACAAAAAACATCTTTCTAGGAAAACTGCACTTCCATATGGTGCATGTGGAAATGGTGTGAGCCAGTGGATCAGATACAACAGGGCTAGGCATTTGGAGGAGACCTAGCCTCTCTTTTCACTCTGGTGTCAAGTTGGTGGTAATTCTGGCAAGTCACTTGCCCCTCTGCTTAGTTTTTCACTTGAAAACGGATAACCACATTTGCTTCTCCCTTAAAATGCGTTGAGATTTACAAATAAAAATGTTTTTACAATTGTGAATGTTACATCTTAATTTCAAAGGGAAATAAAGTCAAATACACAGTTTTCTCTCTCAGATACTTCCCATGGATGTTGGAAGGGATCTAAATTAGTTATGTCAGTGGAATTATCCCATATGCATCAAATCCACAGAAAACTTCCCCAAATACCTCCTAAATCCCAGCAGAAGCAAGACAACTCAAGCTTTCACGGGGATCACATTTCAGAGGACTATATACAAACATTTACACTATTCTAGAAGGTCCCTTTTTTACCTGAGTACAAAATGAATGGTAAACGATGCAACTATGGAAGCCTTTAATTTTGCCAAATGCCAGAAAACTCTGTTGATGTCAATCAGTTATAATTTGCTTTCCTGGGGGCAGAATTTCAGCTCAACTAAATTGTCATTGCTACACTGAGTTCAATGGTGCTATGACAATTTAGAACAGACGAGAATCTGCTTCTAGAAATCCTCTTTGGAGTAGATATATTTCTTTGGACACAATTATTTGCACACAGCTATACAGCACTGTATAAATATATAGTATTGCAATATTTTTATATCATATGTAATTGTTTTGTTTTTTCCCTTGAAGTCCAACCCTGCTACCACTGAAGTCAGTGACAAAAATGTAAACTAAAATATGAGCATTGCCCTGGATGAAAAAAAAGTGATAAACTCAAGTTACAAATAAAATGCACAGATTGCAGTCATTTAACCCATAGATTTCAGCAGTTTTCTGGCCAAATTGCGCCAAAAATAATTAATGACCACAGTCTAAAGAAATTTCTTGACATATTCTCCTTTTCCATATGCCACCTGGGAAAGGGGTAGAGATGGACAAACATCTCACTTTAATCCCGAGATATCAGCTAGCAAATATTTTTTCTCCTTTCTCTTCAGGAAGATCTCTGAGAAGACAGAGGGTAAGTGAAAGACAGGTCAGAATGGAGAACTTCATGATGAGAGGATATAAAATAATTAAATGGACAAAAACCAAACCAACCCCCTCCCCCGCCAAAAGAGTGAAGTGAAATGCAAATCCAAACCATCGATTAAAAAGATTCAATTCCTTTATCACTAGGGATTAACTGTTCTTATAGGGATTTTGACTGAAATAGGAGGCAAAAATTTCTCAGGACTTCCTTCATAGAATTCAAAGTTAAACTACACCAGAATCTGGGTGCTGGCTCTAATTTAAAATTTATGATAACTAATGATTTTTACAATGCCTTTTGCAAATTTCAAATTTCAAAGCAGACCTGCAGGTTGCATAACATAGATTATGCTTAGACCTATGTTTCAAAATAGACCTGCAGGTCTACTACTCAAAACTATTTAATAGACACGGTTTGTGTGTACATGTGACAGGTATTATGCTTTCTGGATTTGACTTCAATACAACTTATGTACAGAAATACTTTTGATATAAGAGAAAAAAAATCAACTCCCTGATTACTTGTGATCAAAAGTAAGGTAACCTGGCCAAATTTCAACCCATGTAGTTAAAGTGTGCATTCTTAAAAACCAAGCCCACCTGTGGTTTGAATTGTAAAAAACAGTCCTTAATTTTATTCAGATAATAACTGTGTAGTTTCACTAATTTCACTTATGTGGCTTTTTTGTGCACTCTCTCATGCCTGGCTCTGTGGTTTTTCTCATCACCAGCTCCACATACCATTAATGAAATTGCAGTTGCATCATATGGATACGTAGCATATATTTTCTATTGTCTCTCTTTGAAATGAAAATAAAATTGCAGTAACTGTTTGGGCCAGACACTTGGTATCAATCTAAAATTTGAGTTACTTTCCTATGTAGATTTTATTTTCATTTACGTACCATGATGCTTCCTGGTAGGAGGTACCCAGAACGGTGATGCACATCTCTACCATTTGCCCTGGCAATGAGGAAGCCTTGTCTGTGCCCTCCGGAGGTGGATTCCCTGACTTCACTAGCCATGAGCAACATAAACAGTCACTTCATGATCAGATAGGGGGAGAAGCGCCTCTTGTATGAAAGAAAACTGTTCGAAATATGCCTGGTTATCCTCCTTAGGAAAATAATTTTCAGTAGGGACGCAACTTTTTAAATATTATCCATCCACACATTTTGCACTAATTATGATGCCCAGTGGGCTCCTGGCTATTGGTAGCAGGGGTGATGACTTGGGAAGCACATGGGGTCATTCATTTCATTCCCCCCCCCATGCCCCCACATAAAGGTTTCTTCCAGGGTTTATACATCCTGCCCTGAACCCCTCTACATACCAGATGAACATTTAAACTGTGCCCCCCATCACTAACAACAGTCACATATAATCTCTGATTGCTAGAGATGTGTCTTCTGTGCTTTCTGCCAGTACAAAGACGTTTCTTGATCTTACACATATCACTTGCATCCAGAGTACACCCTCCTCAGTAAAGATAGCTTTTAATTAAAAATTACCATCATCTGGAATTTGATTATTTTATACCTTCATTGGTGATATTGTACATCGACTTTGCCCCACTGAAGTATGTTTTACCATTTAACAATTTTCACTTACTGTTTGTTTCAACTTAGGAAAGCCATGTCCATACTTAAATTCCAATGTGGCTTACATGATAATTGAAAGTGATTTTGGTAGTCACCTCTCATTTTCTAATGCCCGAAGGCCAGATGGCCCCTACTTATAAAATGTGCATTTTTGAAAAAAAGAGAAGTACCCCAAAATATGTGAAAAGTAAAGAACTTCTGGAACAAGATTATGAGGGAGAAAAAAGGTAGGTGACATAAGTAGGATTAGCTGATGACATTATGAAAAATTAAAATAAAAAAAAATGAGAAAATATTCACTGATATTGACTGACTTTCGACATTTCCTTTAAAGAAGAAGCCTGCTTGTCATTTAAAGCTTGAATGGGCAAGACAGCAGAAAATATTTTGTACAGTACACAGAAAGGGAGCAGTTGCCTAATAGATTTTCTTCATTCCAAAAGTTATGATTCTTTTCGTTCATTCTATTTCCAGGTTTTGAATGTTCTACTTTCTTGTGTCGAAGAAGACACTGTTTTATATGATGATATGGATATATGTCTGTTGCAGAAATGAGACTCGATTTATTTAATCATCTGAAAAGATATTGTAGGATATCTAGTATTGTGTGTCTTACAATATTAATCTATGCAATCTGTATTTTGAACAGTTTCTCACATATCTAAACACAAGTGGTGTGGTTGACATGAAGATCTGAGAACAGAGCAAACAACCCTGATGCTTTTGGTTCTAGGTTTCTGAATTTGTGCACAGTGTGGAATTTCCTGTTGAATTTCCTATATTGAACACATCTTGTGGAAGAGATTGTGAATTTTTTATCCCCCAAATCTGCTGACAAGGCCCTTCTAAGCTGCTGTCCTGAGATTCAGAGCCAACACACTGACATAGTGGTTCAATATGACTGGCATTTTTGATTCAGATGAAGTTTTGGTGCACATCAACAGCGAGTAGCAGGGACAAAACTGTGCACAAAAGCATGGCTAGCACAAGCTGTTAGGCATTAAATTTTACTAAGAATGAGAAGTGGGGTGATTACGTCAAGATTTAAAATCCCCCAACCCTTATTTTGGCTAATCATGTTGGTGATTTACTAAGAAAAATGTACATAGTTTGATGCTATGAAGACCAACAGCTCAAAATTGTATGGGATTGAGGATTTCTATCACAGACTTTGATTCTCGGAATTAATGCAGTAACATTACTGTTGGATCTTTATTTCTTTTGTGATTGGAGCTCAAATGTGCAATCAATCATCCTAGACTGGTTATTGTTGTGAGAACTGCGATGTGTTCTTTTACAGCCTTATTCGGAAGGTAATACATTACATTACTCACACTAGCTGTCTTGATAAAAAACAGAACTAGATAAAAGCATACAACCACTAACTCAATGGCTGCATTTAGGTCCAATTAGATCATGCCAATCAAACCCACATAATCAGCCAAATCCAAACCAAAGACTGCCAAGATTTTATACCAAACTGAAATGAGTGTGTATTTGTGCATGGGCGGGGGGTGGGGAGACAAACAACCCCAACAAGCAAAATAAGTTATCAGTAATATTTGAGCACATATACTGCCAATTGCAGTAGAGTGACTTTGTTGACTCGCTATAGCAAATTATTTACTTTTCCCCCATTCACATGCTGAGACTAGGATTTTTTTTTCTAATTTGAAATCAGCTGGGATTGTGCTGGGAGGCAGGGGACCTTTAAGACGGAAAAAAGAATAGCTGCAGAAGGCTGAAGGTTAGAATTAAAGCCTTTTATTTGTGTCCTCCTCATTAGTGGCACACGTAAAAACAATGCACTAAGTTAACTGAGGTGGCTACAATCAGCCTAGATACATTTCAAATATGCATCAGGCTGGGTTAAGAACCTTCTCTTTCATGTTTATCAAACGGGAACAGACACATATGTAACAATTTCCTCTATTACTTCGCTTCCCTTTGCCACTTTAAAAACTCCCCAAATTACAAAGAAACCTTACAGGTGTATTGAGACCTTGGCATCAGAGAGGATGAATGGAATCACAGATTACTATCCTTTTGTTTCTTTTGAGACGTCTGTCCCACCCACCAAGCAAACTGATCAAATCTAATTAGAAGTGGAGTGGTAACCCCGCCCCCCCCAAAGATAATGCAGCTAAAACAAGGTTTTACAACCTGAGTGCCATAGAGGGTATCTAACAAAATAGAGAAACCTCAGCATGGGACTGAGAGCAGATGAATTAACATTTTTAAAAACTGTGGCTGGCATCCATACAGAGAGTAGCATTGTTTGCCCCCCTCCCTCCCCCCGCTGCATGCACACATTCAGCTTTTGGTGAGTGGGCTCCGACTGACCCATCCATATGCAGAATAAAAAGTGCTAACTGCAAATGTCACAGAATCAAGAACCATCTCCTCCCACGTACCTTTGCTGGGGGATATTACATCAGGGTATAAACGACCAAAGCAAAAACTGAACCAAGGCTACCGGATTGACATCAGTAATGTAACCACTCTGGTGTTTGTTTCTGCCGCTGTAGCAATACCAGGCATGCATCCAAGTCACCTCAACCCTCCCCCCACCTTAATGTTACCTTTTTTTTCTTTCTTTTCAACCCTTTCTTGGATAATTCCTTCTTCTTTGTGAAGAAGGTGGATTGTCAACTGGCTGACTAGATTTAGGGAGCCTGTGGGAACCTCCTTTTGTCAGCTGGAATTCCAGTCCTCTGCTTTCAGCCAATAGCATGCGGCACAAAACACTGGACTATACAGACATGCAGGTAAAGAACAGATGGAAAACATGGTGTGGAGTCCTGACTGCTTTCAGTATCGTTTTTCTATAGGAATGCAGTGGAACACATAGAGGGAAAATGAAATATATGGACTGGATTTCTTTATTCATCAACACACTGTATGACTACAGCTAGTGGATTTTTGGCCAACATAGGAAAACTGGACCAGAAAGTGAAAATCTGTTGAGATTTAAGGTAAATTACTCTGCAGCAGAGATTCAGCGGGGTGTAAAGTGTCTGAAAGCCTCTGAAATCAATGACAATGTAAACTAGCCAAGGACAATGCCCCTACGCCTGTTGATAATTGTGCATATATCACACACTGTGGTTCATTAATGTTTGCAAGGCATGTTGAGATCCCAAAACAGAATAGCAGTCCAAGCAATCCAAGACATAATAGTGTTTTTTCTTTGTATTTCTTGCACCATGACTATTACTTATTGTAAAATGAAGTGTTAAGGCATTGGAAACATCCTGTAAATCACACTTCTTAACAGCATTGGGATTGTAGAGAAGCCAGGCTTAGTGAAAAGGCAACCTTTGTTTATATTTTAAGATTATTTTAATTTGAGCTTTATGATGTTTCATTGTATTAATGGGTTATGTTTGCTTTTGCTTTTTAAACTTGCTTAGATACTGTTATGATGAGTATTGTATAAATAACCCAAATAGAAGAGTTGAAAAGTTAGTAAGTTTAAGGGAATTGGGGCTGTGTCTACACTTGCATTCCTCTGTTGGAAGAGGCATGCAAACAGGGGGATTTGAAAATACAAATGAGATGCAGATTTACATATCTGGCACCTCATTTGCATATTCTTCTTTTGGCAGAGCTTCTTTTGAAAGAAGAAAAGCAGTGTAGACTTGCCTCTTTTGAAAATAAACCCCACCTTCAAAAGAATCCTTCTTCCCTATTTTTATGGGACTAGGCTATTTTGAAATAACACTGCTGTATACAAAAACTCATTTCAAAATAGCAATGAGCTATTTCGAAATACAGCATCTATGCACATAAAGCCTATTTTAAAACAGAGCCTTTGGATGTGCTATGGCTTATTTTGAAATAGGCTTGAATACGTGTCTTAACAGCACCTATTGGCCTTTTCTATACAGGCTACTTTCTTCGAAAGTGGCATGGTAATACATGGTCCGAAATATGCTAATGAGGCGAGGATGCAAATTCCCCATGCCTCATTAGCATACAGTCACATCATTTGGAGTCCGGAAGACTGTTCTTCCGGACTCCAAAACGCCGTTTAGAAGTGTGGCTCCCGGGGGGGTCTTCCGGAAGGAAGTCCTTCTTCTGGAGGCCCCTTCTTCCCAAAAGTTTTCGGGAAGAAGGGGACTCTGGAAGAAGGACTTCCTTCCGGAAGCTCCCCGGGGGCCGCGCTTCTACACTGAGTTGCAGGGTCCAGAAGAACTGTCTTCCAGACTCCAAATGACGTGACCGTATGCTAATGAGGCGCAGGGAATTTGCATCCATGCCTCATCAGCATATTTTGGGCCATGTATTACCATGCCACTTTCAAAGAAAGTGGCCTGTGTAGAAATGGACATTTTAAATACCTCTTTCAAAATAGGCACTATTCCTCATAGAATGAGGTTAACCAATTTCAAAATAAGCTATCTGCTATTTCAGAATTGTTTCAAAATAGCCATTGTGTTGTGTGCATGCTAGGATAGCTATTTTGAAATAACAACTGTTATTTCAAAATGACTTTGCTGTATAGACCTATGCTCAGAAACCATTATCTGTGCAATTTGAAGGTAGAAGAAACAGTGGAAATGCAGCACAAATGTGCAAAGGGGATTGTGGATTTCTGTACCATTTGTTGCTATGCTACCTGGTTGAGGGGGGTATCTTAGTAGCACCTTTCCAGCAAATATGTTTTTCAAGCCTTGATGAAGAATGCTGCATCACAGGACAAATCAGCCACATGAAGGACAACACAAAATCTACACTGAGGTGAAAACATCAGCACAGGAAGCAATGCTGAAGAAGGTTACCAGCTATGATTTTTTGTCAACATTTTCCCATGTATGTTGATATATGTATCTCATAGAACTGGAGTAGACCTTCAGAGGTCATCAAGTCCAATCTCCTGTACTCAGGGAAGGACTTATCACCAACCCTGACAGCTTTTTTTAAATCTATTGACCCCAGATCCATAAATGGCCCCCTCAGGGATTGAATCTTCAATCCTACATTTAACCCATCAATGCTCAAACCACAGAGCTATCCCTCCCACTTTCAAACATTCAGGAAGTATTCTTTGATGCCTGCTTAGTATGACCACCTGAGAGATGCATGATGGATTGAAATGCTGAGATACACATGAATAAGTTTGCTGTCTACACGCCTTGGATGCACAGCAAAAGTACCCATTGTGGTACTTGTGAGAAGCAAAACTGCTACATCCTCTTTGTAAAGCTGCTCTGTTTTAAGTATTTGTGACAAAAGAAAGGGAAGAGAGGGGAACAGAGGTTTGCTATTTGCCTCTAAAGAAACAGTCCTACTTATTACTCCCAAGAGACTCGTGTGCAAAATTACCTGGTGACCCTTAAGTGAACGGCCACGCTCGGGCATGTTAGGGTGAATTGCATGGGCACTTGAACAATGCGGTAAGGTACGTGGGGTGGAGGCAGGGTCCAGAGACCCTTTTAAATTGTGATCGGGAAATGTGCCTTAGCACAAAAGGCTAAACCACAAACTCCAGACCAAGAACTGAGGAACCAAGTGAATTGGGGAAGTCTAACCCAGTTAGCAATGGAATTTACTGAAGTGCTTGCAGACTGCACTGTCTGCAGCTCCCCCCCCAAGTCTAAAATTGACAAACAGGAAAACCCTATACAGAAAAGAGCCATGGCCTCTGACCTAGCAGCCCAGAGGTGCCAGCTGCGTACCTTAAAAGGGAAAAAGAAGTATGGGATGTATGGTTGTGTAAAAAGGGGAGGGGGTTGAGAGGGGCAGCAGGCGAAGAGAAGCAGAAGCAACCAGGATGTGGTGTATCAGGCCTCGGGTGGAGCCAGCAAACGGCAGATCATAAAAGGGGGCAACAAAGTAAGAAGGAGGAGGAACTCCCGAATCCTGGAGAGACCGGATGCTGTCTGTGACAAGGACTGATCACCCTTCGCCGCTCCTCCCGCCTGCTCATGAGTTAAATAGAGTAGTGTGTGAAAATCTATTGGTACCACGAAGAAATTTGTAACAGTATAGCTAAGACACCCAGATGCAGTGTTTTATTGTTTTGTTCCTGTACGTGCTCAGCTATGTAAGTAAAAGTTAGCAGTTGCATTTTATCTCTGCTTTTCCTTTTATATGCTGCCATAGCTATGTGTATTGCTGTGTGTATGTCTTTTGTTTTATGAGTCTGTAAGGGTCATGTGCAAGGCTGAGGCAAAGACACCCCAGGACCCCCGAGAGGGCTTTTACCGAATGACCGGGAAGTTCTGAACGCAAGCTGCCTCAGCTGGGAAGCGTGGTCCACTGAACCTCCGTGTTCTACAGAACAGAGTGTAGTTTGTATCTAGATGTCACTTTCTCCTATTAATCCTTAAGTCCTATCCCCTGAAACTCAAAACTCACACTTCTTGGGGATAGATAACAGCTCTTAGAAATCAGGATAGATAACAGCCAATGAATTCCACCAACCCATGGGCTATTTTAGAGAACTACTGGGAGTTAGAAAAACCCCAGGGGGTGTTTCTTTTCCTTTTGGGTGTAATCCTATTCCTCCTATTAGTAGTGTGGTGTAAGCTACAGCTATAACTACATCAGTTTCGTAGTAAATAGCACAATCACTCTCAGTGGAGCGGGCCATCACTGAGAAGCAGCCCTCCCTTTTCCCCAGTTCAACACTTCACCCACCTCTCACCTCCACCCTTATTTAGGACTTGGAGCACAGCATATTTGCTCCTCAACTCTGAGGAGAGAAGCAACACCTCTGGAAAAAAGTGATACAAAAGATGATGGAAGTACATTTCTTTAAGGACGAGCTGTTCTTTCCCATATTTGTGGCATATGAGTCTCCTAGATGATGTATTTTAACCAACAGAAGTCCCTTGTTCTTCAGAGAACCGAGTCTTATGTTGCTGTAGTCAATCACTTCCATAAATGCAAGTGTGGTTGGAAGAGACAATTGATGCTAATGAGAACAAGCATTAAATTACACTATGGTACCTTTCATGCATATAGTTTCCTCTCAGAACTGATTGGGAAGTGCTTTTGTTTCTATGGAGGAAAAAAAGTTGCATAAAGGAAAGTGAAAAGATTTTGCTTCAGATGTCCTAAAGCCTGCTCTTTTCAGTTTGGGGCTATAAATTTTCAATATTGAGATGTAAAAAACTGAGTATTTTTGGTTGTGCATTTATGATTGGTCTGCCACAGACTTTCTCTGTAACTTTGAACCAGTCAGCTGTGCCTCAGTTCCCCATCTGTAAAACTGAGATGGTAGTGTTTCCCTCCTTTACAGAGGTGTTGAGAGGATATATACATTACAGATTGTGAGCTGCTCAGATTTTATGGGAATAGAGGCCAAATAAGTCCTTAAGATAGACTGAAGAGAGCTAGAGCTTCCAAGACCCTGGAGTGAGGGGCCAGTGACCATAGCAAATCAGGGTGGAAACACAGTGCTAGAATTGAAAGGCGCAGTTTGAGCTGAATCCACTGCTTCAAGCCAAAACCAAACCAAAAACCCCGCAGATCACTAAGTACTCAGAGTCACTCAGTGTGTTCTGGAAGAGGAGGGAAACCTTGGGCTGACTATTTTTGCTCTGCTTCCCATAAAATCAGGGGAATGATGTTAGTTAATAGCAAGAGCACAAAGGTGAGTGGGACTAGTGGGCCAAGCTGTCCTCTTCTGAGTAAAAGCAAGACAGTAGCTCCAAGAGTTTAAACTCTTCATCCCCTTAAGGGTGAAGGGTTTAGTGCCAGCAAAACAGGACAGGAAGCTCCTCTCTGGTTAGCCCCATTCACCGGGTGCATTCATTTCAAACGGCAGTTTAATTTCTCCCCTTCTCATGGAAGAGCTACCAGGTTGGTGGTCATGTTGTCAGTTCCATGCTTTGTGCTGCCTCTGGAGCAGTTCACCGAGCTGAAGTTAATGCAGCTCTAAAGAAATTTTCCATTAGCTCTCAGCTACTTCGGAGGTAGAGCTAGTCCCAGTCAGTTAAAAGTGCCACCTGCAGGATTCATTTCTCATCTCTGGGCTACAAAGACTATGAATACAAGCCCAAGACAAGGACTTTGTGATATATGTGTCTAAATGAGACATGAGCTTACTAGGTGTCTCTGGCAACTGTTCAGGTATAGGTTAATGATCTCACAGCTCTTCCATTGGAACCAGAATTCAAATTCCCTTTTAGATCACAAATCAAATTGATTTTCCTGGATAGCAGAAATTCCAGGGAACATTTAAAGGTCAAAAGTAACCGTATCCTTTGTAGACAAAATAAAATCATAATCTGTAACTGACATTGCTTTTTTGTGGTTTATATGCTTTAGCTCATTGCTTGCAATGGTCTGTACATGCAGTGTAATGCATGGGTTGATAGCCATCACATATTTCAATTGAATTTTGATAATATCATAACAATATCAGAGCTAGCTTTGAGCTGTTTATACACGTCAGAATTTAAGAGCATATTACTGTCTTGTGTGAAAGCATATTTCTTCTCATTTATAAACAAAAAATCCATCCAGCTACCATAATCATGAAAATAAAAATGATTAATTTAGACATATATAATGAATGTGATGTGACTTTCTGGAGATACATGATCATTATTGTTAGCACTCAGTGTTTGTACATGAGACAAGTTATCAAAGGTGTGGAATAAATTTCACAAGTAATTCATATTTGAATTAATGAGATGTGATCACCCCCACTTTTACTATAAGAAATTCAGTGCCCTTTTACTATAAGAAAGTAAATAACTGATTCTTGCATGCACACGCATGTGTGCACACACATATACTGCAGTCCCTGCAATAGCTATTGTTCTGCAAATGATCAAATGTAGGACATCAGTCAATAGCCTTACTTACCAACTCTAATGACCAATTCATTTGTCTCATATTCAATCTGCTTCCTAACAAATTGTTTACAAAGTCAGAGAACAGATTTTCCGATACATAATAAACCTCTACTAAAAAGCACATCTTATTAAGAAGTCTACCATTTAATTTTCCTTGTTTTGATAACATTTGGGAGCTAATACAAATCAGTGATTCATCCTAATGCTGAATTGGGCTGCATTTTTTCCATTTTTAGTTGCCTTGTTTTTGTAGCCCACCTAACATAAATCTCTTGTCACCTGGAGCTGCAAACAAAGATGCAGCAGGAGGCTGAATCTTAATGAGTTTCTGACTACTAACTGAGAGAAATGCAGAATTACCTATTCAAGCCATGGATTACATTTGCAAAGGTTAATACTGTTCATGTAACTTCCATGACAGGCGTTTTGCTCTGTTTAAATATGAGTTAAATTTTTAAAACTTTCTGTTGGAGGAAGGAGGCACCTCCAGGTCACAACCTCCAAAAATCACCATGACCCAAATCTACACATCAATCCTTTGATTCATTTTTAAATCTCGCTGCCACTTAACTGAGCACATTGTTTGATTGTGCATATATTCAGTATCTTTTGACCTGTACTATTCCCTCAATATTTGTTCTTCCCTCACTATCCAGTCCCATTTATTTATTGCCTACAACAAAGTTTTGTTATAAACCCATTCAAAGCAGCTCCACAAAATGGCTTTAATTATTAAAACACGTCACACACATATTGGAATGAACATTCACATTTGTCTGAAGCAATACACAATTTTCTTTTAGCCAGTCAAGATTTCAAGACCCTGTGCTTCCATCAGCAGAAAAGGCAAGACAAGCAGAGCCCTGCATCTCAAACTGATGAATTGGACTAAATATTCCCAGTCTTTGCCAGGTCTTGAACTTGGTAGCGAGCTCAAGACTCAGACCAAGTTAGTTACCTCAGCCTGGGTTTGAGCCAATCGCAAGTGATTTATAGATGATACATCCGAATACTTAAATTTGAACTCTCAATGTTTTGATGCAAAAAGCGCATAACACCCTAATTTTGAAGGACCACCACTTTGAGGGATTGCCCAAAACTGAAACAGTGCAAAACGCAAGGATGAAATACAAGGATGGATCTTTAGCAAAAGGACTGTCACATACTATATGCTTGAACAGCAAGTAGCATAGAGCAATCCTTAGTCGGGTGGAAGTCAAGCAGCTACTACAAAATAAATTATTCATAGTAGTAATTGAAAGATAAGAAAATATGAGTATGAATCCCTGCACAATAAAATCAAAAGAAACTGGCACAGTTCTGTTTAATAGATTTACGAAAACCCAAGTCTTCAGAGCAGACTGCATCAGTTTTGGTCCTGCAATCTTGCCAATGTCTCTAATCGGTTCCTGTAATCAAAGAAATACTGCAAGGCTAATATCCTTAGGAGTACTATGCAGTACTATTTTTTGTTAAAAAAAAAAAAAAAAGAGCTGGTGCAGCTCCTCACCTTCTCCCACCAGTGGCTGGATTCCTGTGGCTGGTACTGCTGGAGTGCTGGAAGGGCAGTGGGGCTCCGGCTCCCAGCCCCGCTCTGCCACAGGACAGGGTCTCTGCCTCCCAGGCCTCTGCCTTCTGGTCCCTTCAATACTGCAGGGCTGGCATGGGCTCCAGCTCCCAGTCCCACTCTGCCACAGGGTCAGCAGGGGCACTGGCTCATGGCCCCACTCTGGAAAAAATGGTGACAGGACACCGTACCAGAGCCTACCATCACAAAAAAAGCACTGGTCCTATGTAAACCAGGGCCTCTCAATATAGAGAAAGAAAAGAAGGCAACAAGAGAGAGAACCTATAAGACTGGAACTGCAGTTACTCAGCCTCAGATTTAGGCCTGTGTCTGGCTGATGTAAAACACTGTATACATTTGTGTGTGTCTCTCTCAAGAAACTTTGCATGGTGGCTGTTTCACACAAAATTGTCATGTGGCAGGTAGAGAAAAGAAACCTGTCATTTCCAATGGCATGGGTTTTTTTTTTTTCGATTTGTGGAAACAATGAAAAAGAAATATCAGAAGTAGAACTGTTTTCCCGATTGCTTACAGAACTCCCAGAGGAAATCCATGAAACACAAAATCTCTCTTGTTGGAGTACTGTGAAAATGAAGCCTGAGTTTAATTTAATAATAATTGGCTACTTCAGTTCATTTGGAGCACCAGGAGTCTCTTGACAAGAACAGAAAAGCTGCACGCCACTATGATGTAGGGTTTTATTTCCTGTTGATTTGAGATTTTATTTTTCCTTGGGTGAATTTCCTTCAGTTTCTGAAACAATGACTCAACAGAGAGGGAGAAAGAATTAATTAAGGCATGATGCCATATGAGAGAGAGAGAGAGAGAGAGAAATGAAATTAATTTTTTTTCAAAGGAATGAATATTTATCCCTGAATTCTCAGTTAGAATTAAGACTTAAATGCCTATCTTATTTTCACCCAAAGGATAATATTAAAATACGATGACAAAAAGTAAAATTAAACATAAATGAGAGGCCTAACTGGAAAATGAAACAGTTTAATAGGAAGAGAAGGACAGACAGACATTTCAGCAAAATGTCTAGGATGGCGAAAGATGGGGATAAGAGCTCCCTGGAAGATAAAAATTGTTATATGAACAGATAAAGAAGCTGCTGTCTTTAACATATCATGCACATATCCTAGGAGGATATCATTTTCTTCCACAGATTGCATGGTATCCTATGGCCAGTTTACTGAGAGAGAGAAAGAAAGAGCATTGTGTGTAAATTCTGTCTCTAGTGAAGGGTTAAGATTAATGAGGCAAATCTGAAGTGACAAACCACAAATTGTTTAAACTTTTCAGTGCCACGGATACCAAACTTTCCTGTGCCCTATGGGTGTGAGTCACTTACAGTGCAGACAAGAAAAGAGACGCTAAAAATCCTGAGGAATAAGCCTTTCTGTGAAGTTATTTGCAGTCTAAGTTTTGTTTGTTTGGTATTTGCAGCCATAATACTACAGCTCATTCCCAGAAGGCACTTCCATTCCTGAACTCTCTTTTCAGTAATTTATAAACAAAACCTTTCACTTGGAGTTGAAGAAAAACACTTGTGGTCCAAGCCCAAGGGCATAGTGCTTTGTTTTTTCCTAAAGCGGGGTTGGATTGAGAAAGGCCCGCTGATGGGTTTGGGGAGGCTGACCAGGGGAGCAGATGCATAGGTGCTATGTGTTTCAAAGAGCAGCAGCTGGGCACATCACTCCACTGCTCCATTTTGCTAATGAGGGCTGGGGTGGCGGGGAGCATCACCTTGGCCCTGACTCTTCTGTCTGAGGTTCCACTCCTTCTGGGAGCATGGAGCAGGGTCCTCCTACACCTTGCTCACCCCGGGACTCCTGGGGGCTGTCAGCACTGCTAAGGTTGGCAATATCTGCACGGCACAGCAGGCTTCAAGACAGGGGTCTCTAACCAACACAACCTATTCTGGGCTCAAGCACTGTATCTTTGGCATTGTATGTGGAGATGATGTTTTTGATGTGCATCAGTCTTACAAAGATGTGTATCATAGAATCTAAGAGTTTAGTAAAGTACAAAGGCCTGGAAAGAAATACTCACTTTATCCATCTTCTGGAAAGAGATGCTCACTTGGGTAAAACCCAGCCAGTCAACTTTGATTTGGAGAAGCAAGAAAATATTAATTTACTAATTCTTTTGCCCTCTTCTTGAAAACTGCTGCACACAAACATTTGTGTTTGTATTTCTCAGAAGAATATGATTCTTACTTAATTTGAAAAAAAGAGGGGCATTATTTTCTTAGGATTATATTTGCAAATCCATAGATTTTAAGCAGTCCTAACACATAATTGCTCTTGGCGGTCACTTGATAATAAGTAGGATATCTTCATGTCACCATCCAATTTGTGAGTCTGTTGATGGCTTATCAGCCCAATTCCTGGAGCCTCAGATTTTATCACAGAAGTTGCATCTGTTGGTAGCTGTTGGAGGGGCACAGGGCAGTTTTTGCCACTCTTTTTTTCTTCTCTGCCTCTTCTTGTCTGCAGTGCGGCGGGACTGCTCATATCATAACCACCCCCTTCACGGATTAGCATTCTCCACTGGGTATGGTCTTGTGCAAAGTTCTCCCAAGTGTCAACACCGATGCTGCACTTTTTCATGTGTCTCTTCAGCATGTCCTTTGTATTGCTCCCATTGGCCCCCAATGCTCCTCACACTTTCCTCCAACTCAGAAAACAGAATTTGTTTTGGGAGGTGCTGATCAGACATCTGGACCATGTGACCAGCCCAATGAAGTTGTTGATAAATGATAATGCCTTCAATGCTGGTCATGTTCGACTCTTCCAGGACACTAGTGTTTGTGCACCTGTCCACCCAAGAGATATTTAGGGTTCTACTGAGGCAGTGTTGATGATATCATTCATGTGCCTTCAGATGATGCTTGTATGTTGTCCAGGGTTTACATGCAGACAGAGGTATTGGAACAACCACTGCATGGTATACAAGGAGCTCTGCTTGGGCTAGATGTCCCGGTTCTCAAAGACCCTTTGTCTTGAATGAGCAAAAGCAGAGCTTACTTGGCTCAGATGATGCTGGATTTCCACATCAATGTTGACTTTAGCGGAAAGATGACTTCCATGGTATGGAAAGTGCTCAACATTTCCCAGCAGTTCTCCATTGACTTCATTAGAAAGATTGTCCAGTCGGAGAGGGTTGGTGGAGCACCTTGATCTTTTTAATGCTCAGTATGAGACTGAGATTTTCGTATGATTAAGGGCAGTGGGAGAAAGAGCAGCAACCATGTTGTCATCCACATACTGGAGATTCATGATTGAGATGCTTTTAGCCTTCAGTCTCCTGAGACTGAAAAGCTTCCCGTTTGTTGTGTAGACAATCTTCATGACATCTGGAGTCTTGCCATCAATGAGGTGAAGGGTCATGGCAATGAAGGTGCAGAACAGCAATGGGGCAATGATGCAGCCTTGTTTGACTCCCGTTTTGACCTCAGAGGGGCCGATTTGTGAACCTTTGTTGGTCAGTACTGTGGCAGTCATGATGTCGTGAACCAGCCTCAGGATGCTAATGATTTTTTTGATGGCAGCCAATCTTTGAGAGAATGGCCCACAGGGCGCTATAATTGACTGAGTCAAATGCTTCAGACAGGTTGATGAAATTGATGTATAAGGAATGGTTGTGTTTACAACAAATGGGTGCTGAGTAAAAGCATAAGGGGCTGGGGACAGAGGGGTTTTTTTGCCTCAGAGGCACATCCACATGGCATCTTTACTACTGTTAGCTCCATCTGCCAAGAGTGAGGTTTCACGCAGCTATACTAATTAGCCAAAAATTATGCTAATGAGCAGCCATTTGCAATTGGGAGACTGCTCATTAGCATGGAGCTGCCAGGAGAACAGCTTTGTGTAGATGTGCCCTGGATATATTGGTTGTACACTGTGCTTATTGTGTCTTCCCAGCACAGGTCACATTCACAAGGGAAAGAGATGGGCTTGGATCATTGTTGCAGCTGATGATCACTGGCAGCTGGGCTTAGATTACAGTACTCAAGAGTGACCAGCTCCACAACAGTAGTGGAGGAATGGATACGTGCTCGAAGACATGTTTACACACGCCGTCTTCTCCCTGTCCTACACTAAGACAAAACCAAAAAAACCTGGCATCTTTCCTGGAATGCAAAAAGGAGAATCTAGTGACTATCTTCTCATTCTCTATTAGTGCATTACAATTTATTAATAAATAGAAATGCTCCTAAACAATGTGCACAAAGATGTACACTCATTTAACTTGTCAAATTTGACTCAAATCTTCTTAAAAGTCTCTAATAAGTAAGGTGAAGTCTAGAGAAGTTTGATAAACTGTGCACTGACCCAAACTGACACCATGTTTCCTAAAGCAACTCTGAACGAGAGGGGCAGCCATAACTACCCTGAAGTTAATGATCTGGCATTAAGCAAGTTTCCAATTAAGCAATGCTGTTGCTGTATCACTCATGTTCTGTGCGTCACCTTTGATCTTGCCATGTAACCTCCCACCAAGCCTCCACATACACTTGTCAAGATTGCTGGATACTTGGAGGCCAAGAATACTGAAAACTATGGATTTATTATGGCATCCTGGCATGCACAAAAATATGCATTTGTCATCTGATTTCTTAGAGCAGTTAGTGGCTCTTGCTGGTAAACATGCAGATCAATATTTATGTCTGTGTTCAGTTACAGTTATATTTGTCTGGGTGGCAGACGGTGTTTTAATGGGCCTCTATTACTCAGCACCCATTTGGAGTGGAAGACTGATTCAGCAGATATGGTTTTTTTGTTTTTGTTTTTTTTACTTTTTTGCTTTTGCACCAAACTCCTGGAGGTCATGTTTACTGACCTCTGCCTACTCCGAGCTTCTATTGCTACTATTGGCAGAACTGGAAGCATCACTAACAAAAAGTTGTGGACACTTTCCATTATCACGGTTTTCAGTTGCTTATGATTTTTCCAAATTCTATCTGTTCAGGATGAATTTTTTGTATGCTAAGTGTTTGACGGGCTGATTTTTGGTGAGAATTTTAAGGAAAAAAGGTCCCAGTCTTTTCGCCAAATCACGCAAAAATATGTTAATTTTACCAATGTTAAAATCAATTTTTACAATTCTGTCTATGAGAATTTTTACTGGTTGCACCTCCCTTGTCTAACACCCTCATGACTTGACCGGTCTCAGGTGAGGAAATTTGACAGAAGAAGGGATATCTCCCTAGCTCCCCCACCGCCTGTTGCTCCCACTGGCTGCCATGCATCTGTCTGTTCCCCCCAAACTTGAACCCCTGCTGCCCCCTTACCACCAGCTTGACCTGTACTGGCCCTGATCCCAGCTCCAGCCAGGCTGACCGCCATGGCTCCAGCCCTGTGGAGGAACTGGTTGCTGGCTGCAGACCCAGCCAGGCTGTTGGCCATGGCCCTTTGGAGGAACCCACTACTGGCTGTGGCTCCAGCCCTGCGAAAACTGGTTCCAGACCCAGCCAGGCTGCCAACCATGGCTCTAGCCCATGGTACATGCTTCAGCTTTGGACAAGCTGTCAGTACGGCTCTGAATCCAGGACACCAGCATCAGCTGTGGCTGGGCTGCTGATGTGTCCAGCCCCATGAGTACTGGCCCCAGCAAAGAATCTGCACCAGGCTCCCTTCCTAACACCCTCATGGTTGGGGGCGGGGGGCAGAAGTCCTAGCTAGAAAGTTAGTTTCTCCTTTAAAAAAAAAAGCGTATAGCCCAAAATGCTCTGGTCCTGTAACATCCGTGGTCTTGCCAGACCAGAGATGTCAGTTTTGGCAGGTAGAACCTGTACTATTTCCTATTTGTTTTCTTGCAAGCAAATATCTGTCAAATTGCCACAGAATTCTTATGGGATGCTGCGTAAGTTATGCAACCCAAGCTTCACAGAGGTGGTGAGTAACTGGATGTTACTTGTTTTCCAGGAGCCCAATTGGAGCCTGTTTATACTGTTAAAGCGAAGCAATATCATGTCTTGGGCTGCGTCTACACTAGCGGTTCCCTACCTTTTCCAGATGGGGATCCATGTTGGCAATTCAGGAAGAATTGGTGACCCAAGGTAATTCAGAAATGGCTGGGGGGTGGCGGGGCGGGGAGAGCAGAGCTGTAACTAGCTAATTTTGTGCCTGAGGCAAGGATATAAAAGTGCAGTCCCTCATGTTTATATATTCATAATAGTTATTTCATCGAAAAGGGGAAATATATTAATAAAATAATATTGCATTTACTTTAGTTAGTCAGAGCTGTGATGGAGGAAAGAGACTCATCCCCAAACTGCACCCCCCCCGGCTTAAACCCCACAATAAGTTGCTTGGAGAGTCACACTCAGGGGCTAGAGAGGGTGAGGGGAGTCACATTGAGGGGCTAGGGGTCACTAGGGGCTGGAGGGCTGTAGATGGGGCTAGGGGAGTCCCACTCAGGGCTAGGAGTCACTCAGGGGTTGAAGGGGGCTAGATGGGACTAGGGGAGTCACATTCTGTGGCTAGGAGGGGGCTAAGGGTATCTCACTCAGGGTCTTCAGGGGGCTAGGGAAGTCACACTCAGGGACTGGAGAGTCACACTCAGGGGCTGGGAGTCACTCAGAGGCTCTAGGGGGCTAGGGAAGTCACACTTAGTGGATGCAGGGGGTAGAGGAGTCACACTCAGGGGTTAGGAGTCACTCACAGGCTGGAGGAAGAGAGGGAAGGCACAGGGACTCCCATGACTGGAAGCTGGCTGGGGCGCAGAGCCCTGGCCAGCAGCACGAGCTGTTGGAACCCTGCTGGGGTTTGTGGGGATCCCATATCCTGCAGAGACTGGAAGCCAGGGAGCTGATGAGCTCTGCCCTCCCTCCTGAGCTCAGCCCCAGGCTCCCACCTTACCTGAGCTGGGTGCTGCTCTTCAGGTATGCATGTCTCTGCCCTGCAGTTCAAATGGCTCTCAGCATAATGGACTGGCTTAGTTGCCTGATGGCTGTTAATCCAATTAAGAAGTTGAGAACCACTTCAGGAGTGTGAATGGCTTCTTAGTAGCCACCAGTGGAGCTGCCCAGCCCAGCTGGCAACCCTTTGGAAATGTAATCGTGACCCATTTTGAGTCCTTACCCATAGGTTGGGAAACCCTGGTCTACTGAGATAAATTCAAGTTTAAGGCAGTCAGCTCAATATTACCACGACTGTCATCACTGAAAATATCATTAGCTCGATTTAGGGAGCACTAATCTCGAGATTGCAATATCGCAGTTACCTGACGGGTATAGCGTCAAGCTCGAATTCAGAAGTTCAATTAAAAGCCAGTGTAGAAGCGCCACATCTTAAAATCAAATTTATTATCCTCCAGAAGTGTCCCCTACCCATCCCAAAAGCTAAGCATGCCACACCTGGCTCCCAGCTCTGCTACTAGCAGGACCTGGGAAAGTTACCAGGCTGCTGCACTCCTGTGGTGAGGGCTGGGCACCCCACTGCCGAGCTGCTTGAGCCAGTGTGGGCCCAGGCACCCCACAGCCAGGTGGCTTGAGTTGTGCAGTGCCAGACACGCATGGGCAGGCACCCACTCCGCAGGTGCCCTTGGCCACCTGTGACGAGGTACCCCGCAACCAGAGGGATCCAGCAGCTTTTCCATTGGAGCCAATGAGTGGCAGGGCATTGGCTTTTTTTTGGAGAGGATTTTTATTTTTGTTTTTTTTGGGGGCGGGGCAGGGGAGTGGTTTTGGGTGGTTTTTTTGGGGAGGTTGTTTTTTGGGGGGAAGTTGGGGTGGGACTGGGGCTGGGGGAGCCAGTGAGGAGGGGGAGTAAACCTTCACATTTAAGGGACTCTGGGGAAAAACAGACAGACGTATTTGTCCAGTAAATGAAGGGTTTCCTGTACTAGCGGGAGTGGAGAAATTGACTAGAGCTGCTGTGCCATCAGTTTTCTGGGTCCCCCAAGCTACTGAACCCAAGAAACTGACAATGCTGCTGCTCCTGGCTCAGAATGCGGGACAGAGGGAATTGTGGGATAGGCTCCCACAACGCATTGCTGCAACACTCGATGTTTGGTGATTTCAGTGTGGAAGCAATGTGCCAAATCTGTTGGAAGCCTGTGAGAAGTGAGGATACTCAAAAATCAAATTTAGAAAAATTGACATGATAAAATCAGTTTTAATAAATTTGAATTTATGTCGTAGTGTAGACGTAGCCTTGGAGAAGGCTGTCTGGTCACTGTGGATTAATTGCTGATCATACACTGAAAGAGAGGCATGCAGAGACTGGTCACAGTAGAGCTTGTGGAGTCATCACAGGAGGCTGCCCACGGGGGTCACAATGTGAGATGAGGCCAATTGTGAGAGATCATGAAGGCAGGAGGCCTGTCATTTGGAGAAGTCCATTGAAAGAGACTAGAAAGGGGTCCAGGTTCAGCTAGCTCAGTAACCATGTCCATGATCGCAGGGTGTCATTGTAGAGGCACCATCATGTAACCAAAACAAAAAAGCAGTCAAGTAGCATTTTAAAGACTAACAAAATAATTTATTAGGTGAGCTTCAGTGCTACTTGACAGCTTTTTTGTTTTGATAGTATATAGACTAGCACGGCTCCCTCTCTGTTACTATTCATCATGTAACCAGTTTGCTTAGTCAAAGCTGCTCATCTGACTACTTTGCCAGCATCAGTGTGTTCTTCCACATATTTCCTATAATGGAACTTTTTTCCCCTGACCATCTTCTATATCCTTACCCTTTTTTCCTTCATGTGCCTCATTGAAATACATTTCAAAGAAACTTGGAAATAATTTGTCTTTTAAAATAATTCTCCTCCTCTTTTTACCAATAAAAACCAATGAAACATTAGCTCTTCTGTATCACCACTGTAACTGACCAGTCATCATTTTCTTGTTGCCCTTATCTTCCTTTTTCCTCAGTTACTTCTTATTCCTTTTTAAAATTAAGATTAGAGATACTTAAAGTATAATGGTAGTGGGTAGAACAGCAGGTGTAAATTGGCACAGCTTGCTGAAGTCAATGGAGCTCCTTCAATTTACACAGGCTGAGGATGGAGTCCATTAACTCAAAGAACAGCACACTGTGTTTGCATAGTCTGAAATTATTGGAAATTGTCTGCAACAGGTTAAAGAATGACACTGGAAAAACAGAATCCTCACCCTTTGACTGCTGGACTGCAGCCTCTCCTTTTTCCACGCTATTCTGAAAAAGGTGAGGTAATGAACATGTCTAACTTCCTAAAAATCATCATGTACCTTTCTCCTTTACTGTAAAAAAGAAAAGCCATCTTCCCCCATCAAAATTAATTTATTTTGCACAAGACATCTACTATTTGAACTCTGATTTCTCCAGAAAGCTAAATGATACTCACTCATGTTCTTGGATAACAATGGGCACTATGCATCATAATTTGGCTTACCAAAATGTGAAGGTCTGAATATTTGCAAACCTTTTGCAAACTTAGAGTTGGGCTGTAGTTATTTGCAAGGATTGTAACAGAATATAACCAGGTTCAAGCACTGCAAACTATTGTAATACTTTTTCGAACAAGGCATGTCTTCTAAGGTATCATTGGAAAACACATAATTTGTGCACCAGTCTCATCCTGATAAGATGTGTTTGGCAATATTGTATGCCAAGTTATAAGTTTCCCTGTATGATGGTCTTAATTTGTGTTGAAAACTCCACAACCTTGACCAAACTGACACTGGTAAACAGGACTGTCCTATGGAACATGTGCTCTGCTTAATTTGGATTTAAGCAGTAAATGAAGTCATCAAGCAGGAAGGAACACAAAGAAAACTCAAACAAATTAGAAAAAGCTAGCAGGGGACATCCTTCCACACAAACTCTTTGTCTCTTATAGGGTATACCTATATCCTCTGATGAATTCCACCT
Organism: Carettochelys insculpta; assembly: GCF_033958435.1. Lineage (NCBI taxonomy): Eukaryota > Metazoa > Chordata > Testudines > Carettochelyidae > Carettochelys > Carettochelys insculpta. The sequence continues at coordinate 177,572,509 of NC_134138.1, forward strand.
TTGAATTCACATTTTAAAGTGGGACTAAGAAAGATTTTTTGACTACATTTTAATAAATAAAACAATACCACTTAACTTGGTGAAAATATTTTTTAGATAAATGCTGAGAAATTAAACACTAGAAACACTTCTGTGATACACTCATTAGCATCACAATTTTACAACTGGGAAAACAGAGGTAAAAAGTAAGTAAATTGTTTACAATTACATGGGAAGACAATGGCAGGACTAGATGCACGTACAAGAATCAAGCCCAGTTCTGTACTGTAAATATGTCTAGTGGTTATTGGAGATCTTCTGGATGTCAATTTAAATGAACTAACAGACCTCATATCGTAGGCCAAAGAGAGCACTCACACAGTGGTTACAGTCCTAGGTTTTCTAAAGAATACCTCTCCCATAACTTCTTTTCATCGCCAAACCATATGTAATCCCATCCTCCTCTGTCTTAGTAATTAATCAGCCTTCTTCACTTACCCCTTCATTTGATAGCATCCCAAATATTTCAGGAAAAGCCTAAAGAAATTATTTTTCTTTCTTTGTAGAGTGGTCCCAAGTTTAGGACACATCAAAGAAACTCCAAAGCTAAGGAACACCTTCCAGCTAGAGAGGACCCCACCGTCAGTACCCCTCCCTTCTCTTTTACATCAGAAGGGATTGCTCATCTAGGTACCTCAGACAAACTCTACAGGTGCCACAGTAGTTGAGAAAACAGAGACATAGATAGTTTCTCAGTCACTGGGAGCCAAACCATTACAAATTGTTGAATTGCTTATAAATCGTATTAAATGTACATCAGCTAAAAGAGGACATTTTCTCAAGTACACGTTGCAAAAATGAGTCGGTGAAATTAAACATGTTCAATACAGAAGTCACTCAAAATAAATCAGTTCCCAGAATCTGAAAGTAGGTTAGCTAATTTCTCAGCCTCACAGGTTAAAATCACCGCCTTCTACTAGATTTTGCTACCATTATAACTCCACTAGAAACTCTAACAAGCAAAAGCCAGAAAAAATGGAGCCTTCTGAGGCTATGTCTAGACTGGAGCAATTTGATGGCAGAAGTTTTTGTTGGAAGATATCCTGTGACAAAACCCTCATCGAAAGATCATGTCCACACAGCAAAGTGGATTAAAAGAGCAATCCACTTTGCTGACAGAGAGGAACCAGACTGCCCAGCTGCTCTACTGGCAAAATGGCCACATGGAACCATAGCAGACTGGGTCACAGGTCACCATTTCATTCTGAGAGCCCGGGCAAGATGCTCCCTTGAAGAGACCCACAAACACCTGTTCCCTGTCAATGTTGCAGGCATGTCTACCTCCTTGAGGGACAGCACAGTTAGAGTAGGGATTTGTGTCTTTCTGGGAGGCACAGCTCATTCCAGGAAGCCATGGTTCCAGAGCAGCCCCCTGGCTTGAGCTGGAGCCACACTAAAGTGCTTCAGATGCTGCTGAATCTTCTAACATCTGTCCTGACCCCACGTGCAAGGACCACTCTGTGGCTACAGGATGGTCACACCTGCACTTGCCCTCCCAGCTGCACAGGCGGATCTGGAGGCACTTCTCTTCCAGAGTCTCGGCTGCCATATGCCTGACTTCTTTGCATTCACATTAAGTGACTGTCATACACCATCAACAACCATGACCTGTAGCAACTTTCTGATCAACTGCCTGCTGAAGAAGAAATCAGAAAGAGAAGATGGCGATAGATTGGACATACTGTTAGAAAACCAACCACCAACATGACAAGGCAAGCCTGAAGTGTGAACCCACAAAGAAGAAGGAAAAGAGGGCACCTAAGAAACACCTGACATAGAGACCTGAAGGCACACGCTAAAAAGACGGCTATACCTGATTAGAACTGGACAATATCGCCCAGGACAGGGGACACTGGCAAATGGTTGTCAATGACCTATGATCCAAGATGTAGGAGTGGAAGAGGCTTACTACTACTTTGTCTTTGAGGTGGGCTCTGTCTGGACATTTTTCATAAAGGAGTTAATAGACCTCCCAGCAGATGTAACAAGGGTGATCCAGTGGTGGGCTTTAGCCTGGGACTCAGGAAAGCCAGGCTGGAGTCCTTATTCTATCACAGACTTCCTCTGTGACCTTCAGCAAGACCTCCATCTCTCTATGCTTCAGTTCCTCATCATAAATTAGTGATGATTGTACTTCTCTATCTCACAGAGGTATTGTGAGGAGGTATGTTATAGGCTGTAATGTGCTAAGATCCTGTGTGAAGGGACAAAACAGAAGTACCTAAGGGCAGACAGAAACCAAAACTGAATCACTCATGCTTGAGACCTGCCAATCTTGTTGGGCCAATGCTCTTTGACTCCTTTTCTAGGACACAGTGAGAAACCCCAGCTATGATAAGGGCTATACTTTAATGCGGGTACCACACTGATTCCTCTCTTCTGTGGAGAATATATTTTGTTTAAGCTTCCTATTTAAGGTACCCTCCTATTACCTTCTGCTAGGACATCTCCTGCACAACCGTACCCACCAGATTCAGAAAGTTTTATGTGACCCTGTTACACCTAAAAATTGCAGTCAAGATACAGCAGCACAGGTTGCACCATTGCTATTGCAGTACAGACATAGCCTTCACTGCCCTATAGACCATGGTAAGAACTACCAAGTGGGTAGTGCAGTGATCAAATTCTGTACTCAGTTTTTTTCTACTATGATGATAAAAATAAATCTATTCAGTGTTTTTTTTTGTGTTGACACTTTCCAGTACTGAGTACCGGCACCTTGGCAGCCCCAGCCATGGGATTGGCTGGGAGGAGGGGGTGGGGAGCCGCCTGAGTACTGGCACCACTTTCTTTTACACAAAAGGCATTGAATCTTCTAATGTATTAAGTGTATTGTGGAGCTCTCCGTTCACATTTTGGAGGGAGAGAAGAATCCTGGTGACATCTGTTCTCTATATGGGGACTGATCCACTGTCCCTACATTTGACCATAAGCAGATACAGACTGAGTCTGAGGTCTGTGAAGCAGGGATTGTCCTCCTCTTCCTCTTTAGAAAAGAAAATATAGTTGTGTATTTCATAGAACACTAGAGCTGGAAGGGAACTCAAGAGGTCATCAAGTCAAATCCCCTGCCCTCACAGCAGGACCAAGCACTGCCCTTAACGTCCCTGTTGGGTACTTATCTAACCAGTTCTTAAGTATCTCCAATTATGGAGATTCTACAACCACTCTAGGCAACTTATTCCAGTGTGTAACCACCCTGACAGGCAAGAAATTTTTCTAATGTCCAACCTAACCCCCTTTGCTACAATTTAAGCCTGCTGCTTTTTGTCCTGTCATCATTCTTATTACAGTAGCAGTGAGAGGCTCCAAATCTAATGGTAATGCACTGCACAAACACCACGTGAATGAGAGCTCACAATGTAAACAGATGAGACAGACAAATGGTGGAGTGCAAAACAGTGGCACAGAGGATTGAACTGATTTGTCCAAGGTCAGACAGAAAAAGAACCCAGATATCTTGATCTCAAGACCAATTTCCTTTCCACTACCCTATACTACCTGCCCAATTTTGATATTGGATACGCTAAGCTGTTGTTGCACAGCTATCGCCATAAACAAACACATTTATTTTAAGGAATGGAAATGTCATTGTAACCAGTTTTGTTAACTAATTCTCAAAAACGGTGAACTTAATTGATTTCCAATGATTTATTAAACAGTTGTAAGTCGATAGCAACCACTGTAAATGCATTTACTTTATTTTTAAGGGAGTATCCATTTCAATCTAAGGTGCCTAGAACGGAAAGGGCTACCCTTAAAATAAAGTGAATGCATCTGCAGGGGTTACTGGTTGTTCTATTACTCTTTTCTGCTGTAAGTATGTGGTGAGGTATTTGCAAGACATCACTGCATTACCGTACACACTGGAGAGAGCACTTTTATTCAGCAGTGATACCCTTTAAAAACTTTGATCAGAAACCTTCAAAACAGTCAAGTTTTATTTTGTGTTTTAAATAACAGAATAATTTCTATTAAAATAAACACAGAATGACATAACTTCAAAGACTGGCCGAACAAAAATATGTAAAAGTATTTCTCCATAATTTATGTTCCCTCTTTTGTATGTAGTAACAGGAGCTGGGCAAATAATTTGCAGGGACTAACTTATTGAATTAATTTTTATTTTTGCTACATCAATAGATGGCCAACTCTTCAAATTTATTCATTACTTAACATTATTTGATGACTATCTTTCATTATTTTTGCTGTTGGGCTTGATGGTAAATATACAGAACATGTGACATTTTCTTCTGTGCAGAGAGTCGGTAAGCTATGTCTACACAGCAGCATTATTTTGAAATAATCCATTTCAGAATATTTTATGTCAAAATAACACAGCAACACACGAGAATGCATTTCAAAATAACACCAAGCTATTTCAAAATAGCATGTCTGGACACATAGGCCATACCTTACCAGCCCCCTTCTTTCAAATGGGCATGGAAATGGCACAGACCAGGAAATATCAATGAGGCGCTGCCATGCATATGCAGCGCCTCATTAGCATAATGGTAGCTGCACAAATTTTGAAGCTGCTAACTTCAAAGTGCTGACAGACAGTCTAGACATGGGCACTTTGAAATATGCTCCCAACTTCAAAATTTCCTTACTTTGGGAGTAAGGGAATTTCGAACTTGGGTGCATATTTTGAAGAGCCCACATCTAGACTGGCTGTCAGCACTTCAAAGTTAGCAGCTTCAAAATTTGTGTGGCTGCCATTATGCTAATGAGGCACTTCAGATGCACGGCAGCATGTCTTTGGTATTCCCTGGGCCATGTACTTTCCATGATCCCTTTGAAGAAGGAGGGTAGTGTAGACACAGCCTTAGTGTCTATTTTCAATTAGTGCCATTGGACACTGATTATTGCTTATTTTGAAATAACGCTATTCTGTGTCTTAAGAGTCCCTATTTTGAAATACATGTTATTCCTCCTGCAGTAAAGTTTATGAAATTTGAAAGAACACAATTTATTTCAAAATAGTGTGTGCATAGTGTACACACTAACAAAGTTATAGGAGACTCTTTCATATCCAGCAGCCCTGGGACATGGAGGTTGCTGGATATTCAAATATTCTGGAAAATAGAGAGGTATACCTAGCACTAAAGAAAAACAAGATTAGATGTTAAGGGATGAACAAAAATATATGCAAATATACTTTATTTACTAATGACAGTAGCATTGTACACTATAAACTTATACTGTATTTGCGGTATTTATTTGTATTTACTTACATTACACTGTACTTATGGAAAACATAACTAACTTTTACTTAAAGTTAAGATGCTGGTTATTTGAGAGTTCCAGATGATCATATGTCAGATATGAAAGAGTTTACCGTATTCCAAAATAACAGCTGTTATTTTGGAATAACCTTGATGTGTGGACATAGCCTAGAAGATCTATATTCCACTTATGCTGTTGGGTAGAGTAGGATTTAAATAGTGCAGGCCCTGCACCAGAGTAAATTTATTTTCAATCAAAGTGAGCTGTGTTGCTAAGCTAGGACTGGTTAGATTGTATACTTTTTCCAAGTCCCTTTTAGGCTGGAACACTCCTGGATTTTGAACATGCAGACAGGAACGCTCATGTCCTAACAAAGTTATGTGACTCTTGGTGAGTGGCAAAGCTTATACATGCCAGAAGTGGTGAAGTCACAGAAAGGTAGCCATGTTAGTCTGTATCTCCATAAAACAAAAAAGTAAGCGTGGAACACTTTAAAGACTAACACCATAATTTATTAGGTGATGAGCTTTTGTGGGATAAACCCACTTCTTCAGATCTGGAATACAGCTGAAAATGAACTGGCATGATGAATATGTAACAGAGAGACAGTAAACAAAAAAAAATGAAATCAAAATGGACTAATCATCTGGAGAGGGTAGAAACTAGTTGCTGCAGTGTCTATTAAGTTGAGTGACTTGCCTGAGATCACTATTAATATCAACAATAGGGAAGCTGTCTTTGTAATGTGTAAGGTAATTGCTATCTCTATTAAGGCCAAGGTGCAAACTATTGAATTTGAGAATAAATTCCAGTTCAGATGTCTCCCTTTAACAGCAGCTTACAAGGACACTTCTGGGACAGCACACCAACTTTAAATCAGACTGCAAGCCAAAAGAATTACTTGAATAAATATTTGATCTCAGCCTGTTGACTATAGTTCCTAATATCACAATTGCACTAAGTATTTTTTGTCAATCTCCTTGCATCAGTGGCTTCAGGTGAATGAACATTCAACATGCTAAAACAAGTAAAGAACGATCATCACTCTACAGTGGGACAGGAGCATTTGAATGAGCCGAAAATGTTTAATGCTAACAATCATGTTGCACATAAATTAGATTTTTCTTCAATTATAAATGAGTTTGCGCAGAAAATGCCAGAAAAGCATTCCTAAAATGAAGAGTTTTGCTTGCAGTGGAAACTGACAATTAAAGTTACATTTTTATATACATGCCATTGGTATAACGACTTAATTGTTAATAGCTAAATGTCTCATGTGTTAGATACATTGGGGTCTGGGGCCTCTAAATTCAAAGTGGCCCAGGCCTTTGTCTGAGAGGGCCTGCATGCAGTGAGGTAAAGGTGACAAGATTCAGTTTCCTAACACTTAATTTTGACCCTTTGTTATATTAGGGCAGTTGCTTTGGATTTGCACTTGGCATCCAAATATATTTAATGGAAAATTAAAGCATGCTCCTTCTTTTCTCGTATATCTTTGTATGACTTCGTCTTTCTTTTTCCAGGCCTATACAATCATTGATTTTATGACATGAGAAGCAGGGGTGCTCTTGACTCTCTGAATTAGCTCTCCATGCTACTGTGATTTTACAGGACTGGCACTTGTGTTTACTGCTGCCCTTTGTAAACTTGTCATGTTTACTCCCCTTCTTTGCCCTTTTGAAGCAGCAGCATGAGTAATAAATTGGTACTAGACATGACATGGCAGCAGGTGAACTAGCTCCTCTCCTTTATGGTAAGAGAAAAAAACCCTAAAATTGCCTAAGAAATTATAATTTCTTAAAATGCAGAGGATAGGAAAAATATGTGGAACATAACTGCATTTTGTCAAGTTATACGTAAGTGGTTTCTATGAGATCTATCAACATGCTAGGGCTTGTGTCTCTAGTTATTTTTGTTTTCTTTTTGTTTGTTGTTTCAGATTGCATATAATGTTACTATGTGTATTGTTTTTTTAATTTCTCATTACACTTTTAACAAGGCACTAATTAAAAAGCATTTTGCACTTCATTATAAGAAAGAAAGTCCAGGAACAAATTTCTGTCCATCTTGCATTCTATGCAATCACAACAAATGATCTAATTTTTCTGTGTGTCTCCCCGGCTATCCTATGGAAAGAACTCTCAAACTATGGCTTTTTTACTAAAATGACTATTTTACAAAATCAGGGACAATTTTCTGTCGTTAGTTCTCTCCCTATGAGTGAAAGGGACAGATATTAGCTAAGTGAGATAACACAACCAACACCATGCTACCTGTAGTAGTTTTCTAAAGATTCAGTGTACTGAAAGTCATACAGAACTCATGACCAGGGATGGGCACGGACTCAAAAATCACATCCAAAGCGCTTCACGCTTTGAGATCTGCAACTGAACCTCACTGTTCTCTTTTGTTTCAATAATGGACACAAATGAGCGCTTTGACTCCAAATAACCATGCAACTCTATGGCTTAGGGCCATATCTGCTCACAGAATAACCTTTAATTGTTCTATTTTTTGTTCATTTTATCTTTCATAGAGTCAAGAATCTTGGCAGTAACTTCATTGCTTTTATCTCATTGTATTATTCTTCAAAGTCTTAGTGTTATTAAATAAAACATGAAAGCTGTGCTGATGTCTACTGGTACATTTTTTGAAAACTTGCTGTTTAAGGACTATTCTGGTTATAAATATCCTCTAATTTTCCTTTGCCATTTTTTTACCACTAGAGACATTTACATAAAAATAGGATCTTGTTTCCAACTATTTGTTGGCTCCTGCACCTTTGTTGGCCACCTAAGTTATGATCTTGCTTTGAATATCCAGAGGGTATACAGCCAATAAAGTATCAGTTATGTTTAACCATTTTCGACCAAGTAAGGAATACAAGTTTAAGCTCCTGAGTCGCAGGCTTCTGGAAAAGAATAAATGCTGTCTTCCATTATTGTATTTCAAATCTCTGTACATTTGCTTTTAACAAAAACAGTCACCTCTATTTTCTAGGATTTATAATTGCAGGGACTCAGTAATAGTTTTTGGAGCACAGAGAAATCTTCAGTTTAAAGAGAAAGATATGCTCTCTAGTTACATTTGCAATTCAATAGATTTTGCTTGTTTCCATGTTTCTAATATAACTCTCCTGACTTAACAGCACACAATATTAAGGACAATTATGAAGAAAAGGAGGCATTTGCTGACTATTTTATTAATCATTGCTACTGTGATAGCCCCTTCAATCGAGGCCATGTTCATGTTGTGTTAGATGCTGTCAAAGTAATGGTTGCTTTGACTAGTAATATATAAATCACAGATATGACAGTATCCTTCAATATCCAGGCCAAGTCTTATGGAATTAGGTTAAACCACTGAATTACAAACACCACCTTGGGGTCCATTGTATTGGAAATTCAAATATTTGTATGCTGCTATGAGACTGTTTGGAACCTGTTTAGTAGGAAGAAGGATTAATTCAATCTCTGGGAGATCACGTGAACTTGAGATGATTAGGCTGAACAACATAGCAGATATGATTGACATTCAGAGACAGTATGTGTGAAGTGGAATTCCTCACAAGAACAGGGGGAGGAAGCTTTGTCTTGAGGGGAGACCTTTTGTTTGCTGACCACCTGTCACAGGAAGACAGTTCAAAGACTCACTCTGGATTCTGCAGGGCCAACAGGTAAAGAAAGGACTTTAGATCAACAGCTTCATTTTAAACATGCCCAGGGCCTTCTTCCTAATCCAGCTATCTGAAAGAACCTCTGGTCCATGAAGGGCCCCAGTCCCCCAGGAAAGGTTGGAAAGACTTGGCCTACTTAGGGCCCATAAGACGTGGTGCTAGTTCAGATTCAAGACGGTAATGAACCTGTTACCATAGAATAACTGTTTTATGGGTTTCAAAGACCTAATCACCTGCCAGAGCTCATGTTGGAGTTGGGGGGTGGGGGTAGTCTCTGGTGAGCTTCTTGGCCTGCATGTGGGGTCTTTTATTATTCTTATTATTTTCTCTCTAATGCTTTTATCTTAAAAACACAATATGCCTGTAAAGGAAGTGCTGTGTGCTAAATTATCTGGTACCAATTATGCTGTGTACCATTTCTGAAGGGGAAGGTAAGGCAGGAAGCTTAGTCAGACTGTATTTTGCAAGGAATAATGCAGTGAAGGTAGAGACTCGTCCAGCCTAAAGACCATCAGCATGAGAAATAGTGCTATGGAGGATGCTGCAGCACCATGAGGTTTTGTGCCTGGTGTCTCAACTACTGGCCCCATACTGGGGTTGAGCCACCAGCCTGTACCTGGGGTCTCACTCCTGGCCACCGTCCCCAGCTATGGCTCTCGCTTAGGATGATGACGGGCATGGATGGGGGAAGTAGGTGCGTCTCAGCACCCCAACCCTAAAAATTGTTCTAGTAATACTGCTAGAAAAACCCAGTCAGGAGGGAGAGAGAGGCCAATATCCATCCAAGAAAAGGCAGAGTCAGAAGTCTGAGTGGGAGTGCTCCAGCTGAACCACTACAGGAAAATACAGGTGCAGTTGCCCTGAACTGTGACATGGGCATAGGAAGAAAAACCTGCAGGATATGCTGTTTCTCCGCAAATAAAGATAGTGAAAAAAAAAAGAGACAGAGAAGGGTTAAAAAAAGACAGGTAGAGCTGTTTCTCAGTAGGATGCTTCCAAAGTACACCACAAAAGCGCAAACCTGGAAACCCTAGACGCGCTATCATTTCGGGTATTGGCACTCTTACTACCAGACTACCCAGTTATGCAGACTCCCTCCTCAAACCCTACACCACCAACACTCCCAGCTATCTGTGAGATACCACTGACTTCCCAAGGAAATTACAAAACATCGGAAAACTTCCTGACAACACCATCCGTGCCACCCTGGATGTAGAGGCTCTCTACACCAATGTTCCACATGAAGATGGATTACAAGCAATGAAGAATATCATCCCTGACGTTACCACAGCCAATCTGGTGTCTGATGTCTGTAACTTTGTTCTCACCCACGATTATTTCTGATTTGGGGACAACGTATACCTCCAGATTAGTGGCACTGCTATAGGCACCTGCGTGGCTCCACAATATGCTCATATATTTATGGCTGACTTGGAACAATGATTCCTCAGCTCTCATCCCCTATTACCCCTCCTTTACTTACAATACATTGATGACATCTTTATCATTTGGACCCATGGTATAGAGACTCTATAAGAATTCCACAGAGACTTTAACAATCAGCACTTCACCATCAACTTATGGCTTGACCACTCCACACAAGAGATACATTTTCTGGACACTGCAGTAAAAATCAATGATGATCTGATCAGTACCACACTCTACCGGAAACCCACTGACCGCTATGCTTACCTGCATGCTTCTAGCTTCCATCCTGCACACACAACACAATCCATCATTTACAGTCAAGCCCTTAGGTACAATCGCATCTGCTCTGATCCTACTGACAGAGACCAAAAACTACAAGATCTCTACCAAACATTCATAAACCTGAATTACCTACCAGGAGAATTTAAAAAAACAAATCAACAGGGCCAGATGAATACCCAGAAACCAACTACTCCAAGATAGGCCCAAAAAAGCCAATAACAGAACATCCGTGGTCATTACCTACAGCCCCCCAACTCAAACCACTGCAATGCATCATTAAAGACCTACAACCTATCCTAAATCAGGATGCCACACTCCAGAAGGCCCTAACAGACAGGCCTGTTCTCTCCTTTAGACACCCTCCCAACCTTATGAGGATTCTCACTAGCAGCCACAGGCTATACACAATAATACCAGTCCTGGAACTTTTCCTTGCAAAAGCCCCCCTGCCAACTTTGTCCACATACCTTTGTCTGGAGGTACCATCACTGGACCTAACCATGTTATTCATAGAATCACGGGCACATTCTCCTGTTCCTCAGCTAACACCATATATGCCATCATGTGCCAACAGTGTCCACATACCATATATATAGGACAGACTGTAAACACTTTTTGACAAAATATGAATGGACACAAAACAGACATAAAAAAAACTCCTAATACACAAACCTGTCAGCCAGCACTTTGCTGGAGTGGGCCATTCTGTTAATGACCTGAAAGTCTGCGTTTTACTGAAAAGGAACTTTAACAACTGTTTACGGAGGGAACGCTCAGAACTGTCACTTATGTTCAAATTCGACACATTAACATGTGGTTTGAACAAGGACAGCAATTACTTGCTCCATTAAAAGGACTCTTTTACCTAATTTGTTTGATCTAATTCTTAACTTCCCCACCCCACACCCCTCTCCTGCCACACCTCTGCTCTTCTGATTTGCCAACCTTGATAACAATTTTTCTGATTTGTCAACCTTGATAATGATTTTTGGACCTCTGTGATTTATATATTGAGTCTGTTCTGGTATGGCTATAATCTGAAGAAGTGGGTCTGTCCCAGGAAAGCTCATCACCTAATAAATTATTCTGTTAGTCTTTAAAGTGCTACATGACTGCTTTTTTGTTTTGATACAAACTGTTGTTGTTATTGTTGCAAATATAGCTTCATGTTCACTTCAAGACAATGCACATGGATGGGGGAAGAGATAATTAAACCTGAGCATTGCGAATTAAAAACAAAACAAACACCAAAGCCTTTTCCCAGATATAATGTAGGACATTAAAAACTGTACCTATGGTACATATCAGAGACAAAGCTGAGTTAGTCTGTACCTTCAAAAACAACAAGAAAGCCTGTGGCACCTTATAGACTAACATATTTTGGAGCAGAAGCTTTTTCAAAGTACCTGCTTTGTCAAATGTACTTTTGATAACATATAGGTGGTCACCTTTGTATACACATCCCTGCTCTGCTTGAACTCTTCGCCTAAGTTAACCAGAAGCTCCTCTAGCCTGGATAATGTAGCAGGGAGAAGCTTTAAAAACACTAGATTCTGCCGGTAGCCTGTCCTTCAAACTGTGCTGAACACACATAACAGTGATAACCTTGACTTCCACTCCTTTCACTCAGCCTTCCACTGAGAGTTGTTATTCAGTCAGATCAATGGCAATTGGCTGTGGTGCAATAATTATACCAGTGAATTAGGGTCTTGCGAGAGATTGTGTTCTGTTTTGGCATGCACACCAGAATTCTGTTTTTTTGTTTTTTGGGCACTCAGATTCTTTTATTTAATAAAATGTCCCACTTTGAAGATACAGTGAATCTCAATAGAATAAGCAAAGAAAGCATGAGACTCACGCTCTTACAGGCTAAAACCTAAGTGTAAAACGTTAAAAAGACAAAGCAATGCCATCAATTGAAGGATGCAGAATAATTTGCACAATAGCATTTATGATGGATGATGCATAACATTGCAAAAAACAAGGAAACTTTTTGATTCTCATAAGATCCTGGGAAAATATAAACCATATATGCTTCATCTGACCCCTCTATTTTCCAGGATCTTCCAGGCACCCTGCCTAGTCCTGTTCTGTAATATTTCCTCACTCTACTGATTTAACCAAGGTTTGTTGTGCCTGCATAATGCCCTGAATGAATCTAATGAGGAGGAAACTCTGTGGCTGCACCACACACACATCTGCATGGTGGATGTTGTCAGTATCGCGTCTACTAATCTGTACTCTAATGAAGAGAGCTAATTCCTCATTTTGGAACTTGGCTTAATTCCGTGCACTTAGCCTGCAAATTTGTAAGGCAGGAAAAGAAATCTAAACTAGAACCACTTGCAGGTAATATGCGCTTCACTCGACCCGTCCCAAATACGGTCAGCCCAGGTTACTTTGAAAAATACCAGCGACTGTAATGACACTGCAGCTATATAACAGGAACATCATGGACAGAGGGAAGGTGGGCTTTCCCGCACTATCTCAGCAAGATGTCTCAATACTGACCTTGAAGGCAAGCATGCACACGTCAGAGGGGTAGTAATGTCCATCCCTCCTAGTCCTTGAACCCTCTGTTACTGTTGGCAAGGAAACCAAACATGGTGGTGATTTTTGCGATGCGAAACTTGGAAACTGGCTAAGTCCTTACAGCTTTTCATACACTTCAAACATTTGTAAGGTGGTGGTAATGATTTTCTAACTTTGGCAAGAGAAGCGGGATTCAGGCACATGATCTATATGCAAAAGTTTTCATAACCTGCCTAATTCTTGCAGTTTGTTCTAGAGGAACTCTAAGAAAAAAACTAAGGCGGACAATATTAAAACACACAAAGAGAAATAATACTGATCCTCTAGCACCTGTGGGATAGTGCTGTCTGGTGTCTACAGTTACCTAGGTCAGGTCTACACTAGGAGGTAAAACTGATTTTAGATATGCAAATCCAGCTAGGAGAATTGCCCCTAGTATTACTGGCAGGGCTTGGACACTTTAACTTTCATTCATCAGCCTTAGGACTAAGGCCACTAAGTACAGTGAAAAATACTGCAATGACACATCCTGATCCCTGCAATTTAGCGATAGAAGAATATTTCCAGTTTATTGGGTATCACTAATGCACAATGTTTTTAGCTGTCTTTCTCTTTGTGGCTTCAATCCAAGTTTCTCTTCTCACTCCCTCTGCAACAGCATATGGTTCATGTCTTCTTGCAATGTTTTTACTATCTAAACTCTTCTCTCCCTCTGCTGCTTTATCTTCCTTTTTCCCTACAATTTTGATGGTATTTCCCTCTCTATATTTTCTCTCTCATATTATTTCCTACTTTCTCCCCAAGCATTCCCCATATGTAAAGAGGATGAACACCCCCAGGGCCATATAAGGCTTCCTTGTCCAGCCAACTTTTCAGGACTAGAGTCAGGGCTTTAGAAGATTGCACTGACAAGGGAACACCAGTCTAGTCTGGTGGTATCCTAACTCTGAGCAGCCCATACAGCTGACATGTCTGGAAATAGCTGCCAACTCAGAGAGACAATGGATCCATTGTGGCAACAATACACTCACATGAAACAGTCAGGGTGGAGTGTGGAGGCCCAGCCTTTCTCCTCCTGACATCCTGATCCGCACCTTATCTCCCACCAAATTTATATCTTTTATCAGGTACTGGTCTTGTTAGGGGAACCTCAGTAGGGCAGGTCTAGGGAGAAGAGATGAGCTCTCAGATACTTTATCTGAGCCACTCTGTGGCTGAGTTTACACTACAGGAATCTTTCAAAAGATGATCTTCCAGAAGAGCTTCTTTCAACAGAGCATGTCCACACACAAAAAAGTGCATTGAAAGATTGACCCACTCTTTCGATAGAGAGCATCCACACAGCCCACTCTCCTTCAAAAGAATGGGTCAGGGATTGAATAATCTGGTGCCATGAGGACTGCACTTTTGAAAAAAGAGTCCCTGGGGAATCTACACATGCTTTTTTTCCAAAATAAGCTTTCAAAAGTAGGCATTCTTGCTGATCTGGGAGTGGAAGAATGCTTCCAGAAGAAGTCCTGTAGTCTTTTGATTTTGGATTAAAAGGGTGCATTTTGTGTGTGGACGCTCCGCATAATCTTTCAAAAAAAAGGGCCTGATTTTCCAAAGGAACTTGGTAGCATAGACAAAGCCTAAGACTACCGCTGCTAAGTGAGTACATCTTATCTCCTGCATCTTTTGCCCATTCTTATGATGATAAAATGGACCTTGAATTTGTTTAGTAGAATGGGCACTTGGTGCTTTAAATTTCATATTGTCCTTAGTGCCATAATTCAGTTCTATATTAAAGATATATTCAGAGAGCAGTAAAGCCATTCAGGTTTCATATTATCAGCAAGATGAGACATATTGCACTCATATGGCTGACTACAAAATTATCATTTATGTCCCATTTCACAACTTATAGTTATTCTGACTGTACACTTTTATTTTGTTTTAGTGGGGCCTAAGAGCAGAAAAAGTAATAAAACCTGAATCTGAATTCAGCTCCAATCTTAGCCAGGATTTATTTAATTTAAACCAAAGGGAACCTTATACTGATGTCCACTTTCACAGAAAATCACAAAAGAAGATAGCCTAGACTATAAATGAAGCAAATGTAAAAAATATGTCATTACAGAGATCCATTTGCAAAATAGTTTGTTTTTTTTTCTTCAAAAGTCTAAAGTCCCTTTCTCCCCCCTTTGGTCTTCAAACATGTGAAAGCTAGGCTATGTCTACACTAGCCCAAATTTCTGAAATGGCCATGCATATGGCCGTTTTGAAGATTACTAACGAGGCGCTGAAGCACATATTCACAGTGCCTCATTAGCATGCTGGCAGCTGTGGCACTTCGAAATTGCTGCAGCTCACTGCCACACAGCTCGTCTGGATGGGGCTCCTTTTCGAAAGGACCTGGGGAACTTTGAAATCCCCTTATTCCTATCAGTAAATAGGACTAAGGGGATTTCCAAGTTGGTGGGCTTCTTTTGAAAAGGAGCCCTGTCTGGACGAGCCACGGCAATTTTGAAGTGCCATGGCCGCCGGCTTGCTATTGAGGCACTGAATACGTATTTCAGTGCCTCATTCATAATCTCTGCAATGGCCACTGATAATTTCAGATTTGATGTGTGCAGGAAGCTTAGGGTATGTTTGTAGGGGACCTACATTTCACGTGGCTTATAAGTTGCTATTTAAATTGTGTTGTTGTAGAAAGAAAACTTAAGTTCACGTTTTGAGTCTGACTCTTCACTGTAATCCAAACTGTTGTGCCCAAGTAGTCACTTGAATTTCAAAGGTGTTGAGCCCCTGAAACTCCCATGGAATTCAGTGACATTTTGGTTACCTATTACTTTTGAAAATGAACCATGAAATTGTGAGTAATTAGTTCACAATAAAAGATATTTCAAATTTCCTAAATATTGTCCATACTTCACTGCAAAGCAGCACCAGTCCTAATGACTTCTGCCTCCAGGCAAACTTGGGATATGAATGGTTACAGAACTGTGCAATTTTACTGTCCTGAATGATATCCCCTAGAACTTAATATATGGGCTACGCCTACACTTAAGAAAAACTTCGAAATGGCCATGCTAATGGCCAAATCAAAGAATACTAAGGAGGCACTGAAATGAATATTTAGTGCCTCATTAGCATGCCACCAGCGATTCATTAGTATTCTTCCATTTGTCCCTTAGCATGGCCATTTTGAAGTTTTTCATAAGTGTAGACATGGCCATGATCTGCATTCTGTGCATATTAACCATAGCTTACTCTATTCTTAGTTTAGCTATATGAACCCTCATCCTTTGCAATAGCAAAACAGTACCCCCACCTGACATATATTCCACTTAACCAAAATATAATGTAATTATAAAATGTAATCTCACCTATAACTTTTCCCAGGAACAGTGCCTTTGGGGAGTTGAGCTGAGTGTCAGATGCTGTCGGCAGGCTGTAACTTGCTGGAGGATAGTGATCAAGCTGGGGAAAGTCAAAAACAAGAGGACACTTTTAGACTCAGATCCCATTACACTGCTAGCGAATCAGAGCTTCGTTTTAGATCTCACTTTCTGGATGCTCTTGTTTTATCTGTGATAACAGTGACCGCACCCTCAGGAGCCACAGTCAAACCAATATTTTGCAGGGAATTCATTGCAGCATCAGTGGTTACAAATAAATGAAGGGTAGTTGGGGACATGCCTACTAAGCCCTTAGGACCCTGCACAAAAAAATAAAATGAGAGGTGTGAATGGCCCCAAAGGACACAGCTTTCTAGAAGATTCTGAGCTCATATAAGTACAATTATTTCTACAATGTGACTATATATAGGCAATACTCTCAAAAAACTACAGTTACTGGTGACCAGCTTCTATATCTTCATTATGCAAACTGCCCAAGCAATAGCTGCACTGCAGAATTTCTCGTAGTTGTTAAGTTCAGCAGGAAGAAAATGCATTGGAGATATCGTAAGACCTGTAGAAAACCTCAGTGAGTATGTTTAGATATGCTTTTCAACTGTATGTACCTTTGTTGTCCACCCACTCTTTAAAGCTTAGTCATAGATGTACACACCACATTAAAATCTTAACGTTCAGCCATTTTTGAATCATCTGTATGGAAAAGATTGTAGCAATATTTCCTTACTTTAGGCAAATTATGATTTCTTTACATAATTCAAAAATGGCTGAACAGATTTCCTCAGACTCGCAACAAGAAAAAAGTTCATCTTTCAGCTGAGATGGGGAATGTAACATTTCAGTCTACATGAAGATTTTTTTCAGAGTTATAAGCAGGTGAAGACAAAGAGTTAAAAATAAAACTGGATTGTGACATTAAACACAGTAGGTGCTACAAAACACACACTAAATTAAATACCTGATATCAGTTTCCATGGTAAAAGGGAAACTGGCATGTAGCATCACATGCATAATTTCCATTAACATTGCTTTGAATTAGGAGTGCATCATGTGAGGATGCACATCTTTTCTTTCAGGAGACAAAATGGTCTTAAATCTGAGTTAGGAATTCAAAACAGTGTAGGACTCAGTATTGTCGTCAGCAGAATCATCATGATTACTGAGCTAACAAAAATTTGCACAAGGCATGTCTGGAACTGACTGTTGAAATAATTACCCGGGGCCTGATTTTTCTGTCTTTCACAACTGGTTTTAGATTAGTCTAACACCATAGACTTCAAGAAAATTATTTCTGATTCATTCTTGTGTGGGAGGAGAATCACACTCATCTTTGTGGAAAACCAGAATAGAACTAATTTTCCTGTCTTTTTTTCTCTGATATTTGTACTTCTCTAAATCAGGGATAATTCCACTGAAGTAAAACTACTGTTAGTTGGAAGATAACCAGGTTCAGAAGCACTGAACTTTGTTTTGAAATTGGCTTACATTTCCTTTGAATGCACGTATCTCCATCATCCACCAACGAAGAGCTCTGTCTAAATATTTATTTTTACGGTAGCACAGAATTGTAGCCATGAGAGCTCTCAGTTTGAGATTACTAGGACACCTGTTACACTTATTTGTACTGTGGGAGCACCCCAGAGCACCAATCATGGGCCCATTATGCCAGTAACTGTACAAACATATAGCAAAAATACGGCTCTTGCTCCATAAATATCATTACACCTGGATAATGAACCTGGAAAGAAAAGGCAAATTAAATTATTATTCAGTGTGAGCATCTTTATCGAAAGACATTAGGCACTGATCTCACCCCTCTGTTGTATGGTGAAACATCTTTTGACTTTAGCGCGAGATCCAAATGTGTAAGAATTGACCTCAATGAGCTGGGCCAAGTATATTTAAAGGCTGCTTTGTGCTCTGGGATGAAGACTGTATTCACCAACTCTGCTCCTTAGGCAAATTGACACTCTCTGAGGAGGGCCACTATGGAGCTGTGGAATCAACTCCCTCAGGAACTACTGACCATCAAAGACCTCACCAGCTTCTGCACCAAATGCCAGGAAACTTCCTTAACTTTGCCTTCTCTAATATAAACACATTAGAGTGTGTACTTTTATGGCAAAACACCTTCTCCCCAGCCAAAACCCCACTAAAGCACAACATGCTGAAGCATGGGGTCATGACAGCTTCTCAATGAAATGTCTGCAAGAATTTTTTAACTTAGGCAAAATAACCTATTTTCCCGCAACCATCTTAGCTGAAACTACCCCAGGGATTGCTTGAGGCTGACATGAGGCATGGGAAATCTCTCCCGGAACAATTTAAGTTTGGCAAAGTTACAAATAACTGAGAACAAGGATGTGTAAGGAAACCTCAGTCACATGTAGCACCACTTGTGCTGCCTAGAATGAAAAGGAGTGACAAATTACTCTTACATCTCTGCCCCAGCTACCTGTAGCGAGAGCAGTGCACGGGGGAACTTTTCATTTGGAGAAACTCAAACCTCAGTTCCACTTCTTCCATACAGAAAGCTGGCCAGTGTATGCTAATATGAGGGGAAGCTATGCTATATCAGGGACACAGTAAATCAAGTATCGGAGGGGTAGCTGTGTTAGTCTGGATCTGTAACAGCAACGAAGGGTCCTGTGGAACCTTATAGACTAATAGAAAAGTTTTGAGCATGAGCTTTCGTGAGCACAGACTCACTTAATTAGATGTAAATCATCAGAGTAAATCAAGAGGCAGCTTGTGAGTCTCTGAATCATAATCTGTTTCTCAACCTACAGAATGCATGGGGTTTGTGGCAAATCTACAATTGAGCCCACACAGTTTATTCTGAGCTGATGAAATGTTGCTGTTGGTATCTGCATGGAAATGCTCAAATTAAAGCAAAATCTGACACAGGAGTTAAAAAAAGCTGAAAGTACAAATTTCAGATATCTTCATGGAGCTCCTCACAGATGCTCAAAACAGCTAATTTAAAGCCCCATTAACTTCTCTTGAAAAGAGGCATATGGAAAAGTGACTAAAACAGACAGAATGAACCTTCGCTTTAAATCCAGAGAAATTAGATGTTGTGGTTCTTTCATGGGTGCAGGAATAAGGAAAAGATCTGCGATGACGCATGAAACCAGCCCATTACACCAGCTATTGCACCCCTCGAGAAATTTCTAGGCTGTAGCCAGATCAAACATTTGTGAGTTGTGCCCTTGCCCAGTTTTGATACAATGCATTCAAGGGAATAATGTTCAACTGTGGAGAAATAGTGACTATACACAGTGCTTAAGGAAGCAAGGGTAGGTCAGTGGTGAGATTTCTTCCCTCTTCTTCTTCTTATTTGTGTTATATTTGAAAGAAGTAATAAAAGAAATCATAGTTTTAGAATAATCTAACTGAAGACATATACAGGTGAGTGAGAAAAGGAACACAGGTGTTCAGGACAGGATTCTTTCTAAAAGTCATGCTCCACTGCCACCCAGTGGCTGCTCAAGTATCAGCTGCTAGAGCTAAACTGCTTGCAATCAGCCTGTGAAATACAGCAATATCTCAGCCTAATGTAGAGCAAAGATTCATAATAGCAAAGGAAGTATTACTTTCACATGACATTTGAAAAGGATATTGCATTATTTCATGAATACAAAAGAAATCATTTGCATACATACAGGATGGCTTCATGAATATGTGTTGAATTATAGTTTCTTCATTATCTTTAGGAGTTTTCATTACAGCTTCGTTTTAAAAATAATTAATTTCATTTGAGCTGGACGTGAGCAAGACTGTGTACACAGTACGAACCAAAATGGAAGAAAATGTTCCACTTCAGTTCTCAAGTCACATCAGGCCAACCTGGCTGACTTTATCTGATGTTGCTGTTGCTCAGGGAGATATCCAATTCCATTTCTTTTCAATCACTACTCTTTTTGATAATGTAGCTAATGTTTTGTGCTTCTTGTGGGTACATTTTTACTGGTCTTTTGCAAAAAGCAATGAGGACACCTGGCTCGTTCATAAAATAGAATGCTGTATAAGCTAGTTGTTCAAGTACTGTAGTCCATATCGCCTTGGGGCTGGCAGAGGCCAGGGTCACTACCTACTGCTCTCTTGAGCCTTACAGAGAGTCATTCCTCCAACTTATTCCATGTGGAGGAGAAGTGGTTGCCTATATCTTCTTCTGATGGTAAGTTTTACAGTAAACTCTCTTTTAACTGGTATTTGGTCTACCAGAATTCACACACAACTGGCACCAGGCACCATCTCTATACCTAGGTCTCCTCTTCCAGGGCGCTGCACTGCTCACAGCTGCCTCCCTCTCCTCTCCCACCCACTGGTCACACAGGAAGCAGAATCCAGCCACCACCCAGGGAACGGTGCGTGCCCCTGAGCCAGCGGCCTGGGACAAGGCAGCCCCGCTGAGTGGAGGAGCTGTAGTAGCCAGGTGCGGCAGGCTGCTCCAGCTGGTGTGGGGCCCTGGAGGACCCCCATGTGCATCCCTGACTGAGCTGGAGCTGGAGGTGGCTGGAGAGCAGCGCACTGACCTCGGGAAGGGAAGAGCCCCCACCATTTGCGGCTGGCACAATGGCAGCAGGAGTGGTAGGTATGGTGAGGCCCCACCATGGGCTGCCCAGGAGAAGGGAGGCATCGGTGAAGGAGAAGGTCAGCCCAATGGCGCAGCTGATGGCTTGAGGAGCTGCTGCACAGGCCAAGCCAGGAGTGGGAAGAGCTGCCACCCGTCATGAGGCAGAGAAGGGGGATCCGAGCGAGATCAATGTGCTGCAGCAGGAGTGGGATGTGAACCCCTGCAGGCAGGCACAGAGCTACATCAGAGACAGAGGGAAAACACCTCTCCATCGTCCAGCACATTTGAATAGCCAGTAACCTCCTGGTCCCTGGGGTGCTGGATATGAGAGAGTTTACTGTAGCTAGTTTTGTTATAATGTCACCTTTTCTTGGGTGTGTTATTGTCAGCACCAAGAGCAGAATCCAGGTGACCTGACCCCAACATGGTGCTCTAATCACAAAATTATCTTGAATCTACTCAGACACATGACTATTTACTACCATATACCTGTGTGTGCTCAGGGAGTGTTGGAGATTTTTCCAACAAATAGTCCAAACCCAGAAGTCCTTACCCTTCCTTTTCCTTTCCCTGAGTGAGACCTGAGCAAAAACTGAGTGAACACATCAAGACCTGGCCAGGGTTAGAATTTCACAGCCACATTTTCTCATTATGGTCTAGTAAGTAGCTTGTTTTTTGATAATAGCTCTACCACTGATGTAAGCCCTGATCTTGCAACTCTGAAGATAATGGGGTTTTGCCAGGATCTCTCTAATCTGGCACCCTTGGGGCTTGACCAGTGCGGGATGAGAGAATTTGTTTGACCACGGGAGGTCAATATCGGCTAGCAGCATTACCAAGCATGTCCACTTCATTTGGCTCTTAGAAGACATTTAGGGATAAGTTACAGCGAAATAACAGCACGAAACACTGAGAGCCAGGACTGCTGTCGGGAAAGTTGGCCACACCCAGATAACTAAAATCATGTGGATTACAGTTGTTGCTGGTCAAGAGTGTTATGCATTAGAAAGGTTCAACCTGTAGATACATGCCTGTATGTGACTGAACCTAGGAATTTGCACTGTGACTGTGTACATTCCTGAACCTCTGCGTGGCTCAGTTTTCCCATGTGCAAAATGCATATGGAACAAACAAGGAAGTAGTGAAGCTTAATTAACATTTACATTAGATATTCAGATGAAATTTATCATATAGCTGTAATTATTATTTGTTTTAAGTAAGACTCCAAATTTTCTTCTCTAGGGCAATAGACTGATTTAAGAACTACTGCTTAGGCTATTACAGTCTTCTTCCAAAGGGATTAACTGCATTGAGTCATAATATAAGCTTTTCACATTGATTTACATTAGAAATGCAATCAGCCCAAGATGCAGTTCAGTTAAATGTAAACTCACAAGGTCTTCCATCATTCCCTTAAAAAACCCGAATAGATCCTTAGCTTCTGTAAATGGCTGGAGCCCCATAAAAGCCATGGAGTTATGGAGTCACACTGATTTACAGCAGCCTTACTAAGGCTCAATATGAGAAACAATGCAAAGTCAGATGAAGGCTTCATGGAAATTAATCTGAAATAGGCCAGGTTTACATGTGGGGATAAGTTCAAGTTCAGATATGCAATTCCAGCTACATATCTTGATTTGAACTTTGGTGCCATCCCTAAAGCGGAAGTTCAACAGAAGAAACGCTCCCATCAACTTCCCTTACTCCTCACAACTGCAAGGAGTACTGGAGTCAATGGGAGTTCTCTCAGTGTTTGATTTAGTGCATATATACTAGATACAATAAATCAAACCCCTGACACTCTACCTCCGCACTTAAGAATAGACATGCCCATAGTTAGGGATGGTGCTAAATGTTGGTCTCAAAATGTAACAGGAGCATTAATGTGAAAACAGGTTCCTGTTTTTTCTTAAATTAATTTTTAACTTTGGCCACCATCAGCTGAAATAACAGGATGGGCTTGGCTACACTACCACCTTCCTTCAAAGGAAGGATGGTAATGAGGGTGTTGGGAGTTTACTAATGAAGTGCTGCCATGCATAGGCAGCACTTCATTAAGCAAATTACCCCACCCCCCAGCAAATCCAAAGTTTTAGACTTCGAAGTACCAGAATGTGTCTAGTCGCAGCGCACCTGCTGGTACTTCGAAATGCTGCGGCATCTTCGAAGTCCCCTTTCTCCTCAAGGCACGGCACGGCACGGCACGGCACGGCAGCACTTCATTAGCAAACGCTGAACACCCTAATTGCCATCCTTCCTTCAAAGGAAGGTGGTTGTGTAGACACAGCCTATGGGAATTTCAGATCATCGTGGGCTCTTTTTCCCTATGTTTAATTAATTAACTCTAAAAAGCCGTGTCTACATGTGCACGCTACTTCGAAGTAGCGGCACTAACTTCGAAATAGCGCCCATCACGGCTATACGTGTTGGGTGCTATTTTGATGTTAACATCGACGTTAGGCGGTGAGACGTCGAAGTCGCTAATCCCACGAGGGGATGGGAATAGCGCCCCACTTCGAAGTTGAACATCGAAGTAGGGCACGTGTAGATGATCCGCGTCCCGCAACATCGAAATAGCGGGGTCCGCCATGGTGGCCATCAGCTGATGGGTTGACAGACGCTCTCTCTCCAGCCCCTGTGGGGCTCTATGGTCACCGTGTGCAGCAGCCCGCAGCCGAGGGCTTCTGGCTGCTGCTGCTGCAGCTGGGGATCCATGCTGCATGCACAGTGTCTGCAACCAGTTGTTGGCTCTGTGGATCTTGTGTTGTTTAGTGCAAGTGTGTCTGGGAGGGGCCCTTTAAGGGAGTGGCTTGCTGCTGAGTCCGCCCTGTGACCCTGTCTGCAGGTGTGCCTGGCACCCGCATTTCGATGTGTGCTACTTTGGCGTGTAGACTTTCCCTCACAGAGCCTATTTCGATGTGGTGCTGCGCAACATCGATGTTGAACGTCGACGTTGCCAGCCCTGGAGGACGTGTAGACGTTATTCATCGAAATAGCCTATTTCGATGCCGCTACATCGAAATAAGCTACTTTGATGTAGGCTTCACGTGTAGACGTAGCTAAACAGATGTTAACAGAAGCATTAAAGCAATAATAGACTAAATCCAAATTATTAAAATTGAAGAGTGAGACCTCGTACCCAAGACAACATTAGTGGGTCATTAATTTGTTCATTATATAGTATTATATAATGTAAAATGTCAATTTATTTCTGGTTAAGTTTCTTTTATACATTGTTTTTTTAAGCTTTTAACCTTATTTCTGAGAATATCATAGAATCATAGAAACGGAGGACTGGAAGGGACCTCGAGAGGCCATCAAGTCCAGCCCCGCTGCCCTCATGGCAGGACCAAGCACTTTCTAGACCATCCCTGAAAGCCATCTATCTAACCTCTTCTTAAATATTTCCAGTGATGGAGATTCTACCACTTCCCTTGGCAATTCGTTCCAGTGTTTGATCACCCTGACAGTTAGGAACTTTTTCCTAATGTCCAACCTGAACCTCCCCTGCTGCAATTTAAGTCCTTTGCCTTTTGTTCTATCCTCAGAGGCAAGGAAGAACAAGTTCCCTCCCTCTGCCTTATGACACCCTTTTAGATATCTGAAAACTGCTATCATGTCCCCCCTCAATCTTCTCTTTTCCAAACTAAACAAGCCCAATTCTTTCAGCCTTTCTTCATAGGTCATGTTCCCTAGACCTTTGATCATTCTTGTTGCTCTCCTCTGGACCCTCTCCAATTTCTTCACATCCTTCCTGAACTGCGGTGCCCAGAACTGGACACAATACTCCAGCTGAGGCCTAACCAGCGCAGAGTAGAGCGGGAGAATGACTTCTCGTGTCTTGTTCACAACACACCTGTTAATGCATCCTAGAATCATGTTTGCTTTTTTTGCAACAGCATCACACTGTTGACTCATATTTAGCTTGTGGTCCACTATAACCCCCAGATCCCTTTCTGCTGTACTCATTCGTAGGCAGTCCTTTCCCATTCTGTATGTGTGACACTGATTGTTTCTTCCTAAGTGGAGCACTTTGCATTTGTCCTTATTAAACTTCATCCTGTTTACCTCAGCCCATTTCTCCAGTTTATCCAGATCCTTTTGAATTATGACCCTATCCTCCAAAGAAGTTGCAACCCCTCCCAGCTTGTTATCATCTACAAACTTAATAAGTGTATTTTGTACATCAATATCTAAATCGTTAATGAAGATATTGAACAGAACCGGTCCCAAAACAGACCCCTGCGGAACCCCACTAGTTATACTTTTCCAGCAGGATTGAAAACCATTAATAACTACTCTCTGGGTATGGTTATCCAGCCAGTTGTTCACCCACCTTATAGTAGCCACATCTAAGTTGTATTTGAGTAGTTTATTAATAAGTATATGATGTGAGACCGTGTCAGATGCTTTACTGAAGTCTAGGTATACCACATCCACTGCTTCTCCCTTATCCACAAGACTCGTTATTCTATCAAAGAAAGCTATTAGATTGGTTTGACATGATCTGTTTTTAACAAAACCATGCTGGCTGTTCCCTAGCACCTTACCACCTTCCAATTGCTTGCAGATGATTTTTTTAATGACCTGCTCCATTATCTTTCCTGGCACAGAAGTTAAGGTGACTGGCCTGTAGTTTCCCGGGTTATTCTTGTTCCACTTTTTATGAATGGGTACTATATTTGCCCTTTTCCAGTCTTCTGGAATTGATCCCGTCTCCCATGATTTTCCAAAAATGATTGCTAAAGGCTCAGATACCTCTTCTATCAGCTCCTTGAGGATTCTAGGATGCATTTCATCAGGCCCTGGTGATTTGCAGACATCTAATTTTTCTAAGTAAATTTTAATTTGTTCTTTTCTTATTTCAACTTCTAAACCTACCCCTTTTTCACTAGCATTCTCTATGTCAGGCATTCCTTCAGATTTCTCAGTGAAGACCGAAACAAAGAAATCATTAAACATCTCTGCCATTTCCAAACTCCCTGGTACTGTTTCTCCCTCGTCACTGACCAATGGCCCTACCCTCTCCTTGGTCTTCCTCTGGTTACCAATGTAGTTGTAAAAAGCCTTCTTGTTTCCCTCCATGCTTGTAGCTAGCTTGAGCTCATTTTGTGCCTTAGCCTTTCTAATCTTGCTGCTGCATGCTCGTGTTGTTTGCCTATATTCATCCTTTGTAATTTGTCCTAGTTTCCATTTCTTATACGATTCCTTTTTTAGTTTGAGATCATGCAAGATCTCCTGGTTAAGCCAAGGCAGTCTTTTGCCATGTTTTCTATCTTTCCTACGCAGCGGGATAGCTTGCTTTTGGGCCCTTAATAATGTCCCTTTGAAAAACTGCCAACTCTCCTCAGCCATTTTTCCCCTCAGTTTAGCTTCCCATGGGACCTTACCTACCAGTTGTCTGAGTTTACCAAAATCTGCCTTCCTGAAATCCATTATCTCTATTGTACTGTTTTCTCTTCTACCTTTCCTTAGAATTGTGAACTCTATGATTTCATGATCACTTTCACCCAAGCATCCTTCCACTTTCAAATTCTCAATAATTTCCTCCCTATTTGTTAAAATTAAATCTAGAACAGCTTCCCCCCGGTAGCTTTTTCAACCTTTCGGAATAAAAATTGTCTGTAATGCAATCCAAGAATTTATTGGACAGTCTGTCCCCTGCCATATTAGTTTCCCAACATATACCTGGATAGTTGAAGTCCCCCATCACCACCAAATTCTGGGCCCTGGATGATTTTGTTAGCTGTTTAAAGAAAGCCTCATCCACCTCTTCCACCTGGCTAGGGGGCCTGTAGTGGACTCCTAGTAGGACCTCATCCTTGTTTTTTACTCCTCTGAGTCTAACCCAGAGACTTTCAACCCATCCATCTCCTATGTCCATCTCCACCTCTGTCCAAGTGTGTACATTTTTAATATACAAGGCAACACCTCCTCCCTTCTTTCCCTGTCTGTCCTTCCTAAGCAGGCTGTACCCTTCAATACCAACTTTCCAATCATGAGTATTATCCCACCAAGTTTCTGTGATGCCAATGATATCATAGTTGTATTCATTTATTAGTACTTCAAATTCTTCTTGTTTATTTCCCATACTTCTTGCATTTGTATATAGGCATCTCAGACATTGATTTGGTCTTGCCTCCCAGTTTTGCCCTGGCCCTCTTTTTACTCTCCCAGCGTAGCCCATACTCCCTCCCATTTCAAGTTCATCTCCCAGGTATCCATGCTCTCCACTTACCTGCAGGCTTTGCTCCCCTGCCCCCGTCAAACCTAGTTTAAAGCCCTCCTCACTAGGTTAGCCAGCCTGTGTCCGAATATGGTCTTCCCGCTCCTCGAAAGGTGAACGCCATCTCTGCCTAGCAGTCCTTCCCGGAAAAGGATCCCGTGGTCAAGAAACCAAAGCCTTCCTGGAGACACCATCTACGCAACCAAGCATTCACCTCCAGGATACACCTGTCTCTGCCTGGGCCCCTACCTCTGACAGGCAGGATTGAAGAGAATACCACCTGTGCCCCAAACTCCCTGACCCGTGCCCCCAGAGCCCTGAAGTCACTCTTGACCTGCTCAGCGTCACACCTCACAGTATCATTAGTGCCCACATGGATGAGAAGCATGGGATAGTAGTCAGAGGGCCGGATAATCCTCGACTATGCCTGCGTAACTTCTTGGATACGGGCCCCTGGCAGGCAGCACACCTCCCGAGAGGAAATGTCAGGGCAACAGATGGGCGCCTCCGTCCCCCTCAGAAGAGAGTCTCCAACCACCACTACTCTACGTTTCCTTCTTGCAGGGGTGGCAGTAGACTTCCCAGCCTTGGGGGTACGAGGCTTCTCCTCTTCTGTACGGGGTAATTCTTGGTCTCCTGTATCGAGTACAGCATAACGGTTTTCCAGTACCACGGTGGGAGGGTTCTGAGCAGGGGTGGGACACTGCCCGCTGCGAGAAGTAATCAGCTGCCAGTGTCCACCCTGGTCCACCTCCTCCAGTGGTTTATCAGCCGTCCTGTGCACTGGGACAGTTACCTCCGCAGTCTCCACCTGAATACTATCCAGGAACTGCTCATGGACTCGGATACTCCTCAACCTGGCCACCTCATCCTGTAGCTCACCCACCTGCCGCCTGAGAGATTCCACCAGCAGGCACCTTTCACACTGAATATTCCCCTCAGCCTGGATATCAGTAAGTGGGAACGGCAAGCCACAGTCCTTGCGGAACCACACCAGGCTCTGGGTAGCAACATCCATGGTCAGGCAGTCTGTCTGGCTACAGGCACAAGTGGAGGAGACAGCAGTAGTGCTGGCACAGGTGTTGCGGGTCTTCCTAACCATTATAGTCCTCTCTGTCACACTCCCTCTGTCCAGCTTCCTCTTAAACTCCCCTGTCTGCAGCTCCCTGTCCGCTTCAAGGCAGTGGGTTTTATGAAAGAAGCTTTTTTGGACTGCAGCGGGAGTAATTTTGAGATAAAGATTCCTCCAAAACAGTGTTTTTTGCCCAATGATTAGCAAACCTCTAGAAGTCCACAGACTGTGTGAAAGGGGTCCACAAAATATTGCTGTTACCTCCAGATAGTGGTTTTCAACATGTGGGCTGAACCTGCGGTCCACAGATTTTATCTAGGATTTCCAAAATGTCTATGCCTCTATTTGAAATTCTTTAGGGATCCACAAATGAGAAAAATGTTGAAAGCCATTGCTCTAATATGTCGAAAGCTTTGAAACTTTATTAGTTGACTGACAAGCAAGGGAAAAATAGAAAAGCGTTTTCTGCAGTAACACATTGGTCAGCTTCATCAGCAGCAAATCTAAGACATGAAAATAGTTACAGTTTCAGATTTTATAAAAGCAATAAAACATTAAGGTTTTCTGTCCCGGAGTGTATAAGAAAAGATTATATTGGCTACGTCTACACTAGCCCCAAACTTCAAAATGGCCATGCAAATGGCCATTTCGAAGTTTACTAATGAAGCGCTGAAATGCATATTCAGCACTTCATTAGCATGCGGGTGGCCGTGGCACATTGAAGTTGATGTGCCTCGCCGCTGCACGGCTCCTCCCGACGGGGCTCCTTTTCGAAAGGACCCCGCCTACTTCGAAGTCCCCTTATTACCATGAGCAGATGGGAATAAGGGGACTTCGAAGTAGGCGGGGTCCTTTCGAAAAGGAGCCCTGTGGGGATGAGCTGCGTGGTGGCGAGGCGTTTCAATTTCGAAGTGCCGCGGCTGCCCGCATGCTAATGAAGCGCTGAATATGCATTTCAGCGCTTCATTAGTAAACTTCAAAATGGCCATTTGCGTGGCCATTTCAAAGTTTGGGGCTAGTGTAGACATGGCCATTGAGTTCATTTTTTTCTGTTGAGTTCAGCAGGAGTCATACATGTGCCACTGATGGGGAAAGGGTCCTGAATATTTTATTCCCCCCTTTAGCAGGGAGGGATAATAACTCTTGTTTACTAACATATTCATTTGGGTTTAAGCTATCTGGCAAGTGTCACTTTTGGAAGCATTCTTTGGCTATTCTAACGAGAAATACTGTCTCCCCGTGGCAGGAGGAGCTCTCTAATTCCATTTTATATATTAAGGATGGAAGGAATGGCTCTGCATTTTTACCTGCTCCCTTTCTGCCTAAAATGTTGCTGTTCCCTGACAGACTGAAAGTTCTGTTTATAAATACATTCACTTAAGGAATGGGTTCAGAAACAATTTGCAGCTCTGTTTTGTTTTCTGATTGGAGGATGACCACGCAAAATCATTGTTGCTACTACTGTCATATAGTTTCAACCAATTATATGAAATGTGATGCATGCCCAGAAAGGGTTAAGCAGCTTTTTGGCTAAATGACCCAGAATCAATTTTCTAGGGATAGGTTAGAAAACTATGTAAATGGTAATTGGAGCTATTCCACTTTGGACAGACTAGGACTTGGAAATGCAAACCTTTATTGTTAGAAATCAGACTTAATTCTAATTTACGGTTTAACTCATATCTTATTTAATGCTGGCCACACAAACAGTTACTATTTGTCAGTCTAGCTGTTGGTACAGAGATAAAAATGACATATTAACATTTAGATAAATTGTAAACATAGCAATATCACTGTGTACATCTCTGGACTGTAAAGCAAATCACCCAAGAATGGTGGAACAGGCAATTGCTTTGTGATAATCCGTCTAGCTATTTATTGGCAGTGCTTGGTCTATTCAGAAATCTCTATGACTGCCTCTCGTGAGCCTAGGGACTCTGACTTGTCAAGAGAAGCCCTGCAACTGTATAAAACCTCCTTGGGTCCTGGTTCTTTTCACCTCAGATCTGCTTAAGCTTCACCAGGGGAACTTTGAGTCACAAAATTGAGATCCCAGTCCTAAACAGGAATACCCTGAATACAAATATTGGACTATAACCTATGGACCATTTCTGAAAGAATTCTTTGCAAATCTAAACTTACCATCTCTGCTATGAACCTGAGGCCAGGTCTACACTGAAAGAGAAGGCAGAATTAAGAGACGCAGCTCCAGCTATGTTATTTATGTTTCTTAACGGAGGAAAACCTCTCCACTGGAGTTTGCAAAAGCGCCCAGTGACTTCTCTTACTCCTAGAGAAGGGCAGTGCTAATGGGGACACCCAGTGAGTTTGATTTAGCATGTCCCTACCACATGCACTAAATTGAACTCTGGAAGATTGACCACTGCAGCTCAATCTTCCCCGCCCCGCCCCCCAGTGAAGACCTGCCTGTAATCTCAAGAATTATGCTCATATCTGTATGGGTACTGCTTTTTAACCAATACTCCCTTTTCTTTTCTAATAAATGTTAGTTTAGTTAATAGACATTGGCTGTAAGCATGTATTTGAGGTAAGGTCTGAAATATCCAATAACCTGGAGCTAATGTGTCGAATCCTTTGGGATTAGAAGAATTTTCTTATCTGATGAATAACATTTTGAGTGATTCTCTTTATATTTGACTTGGATGTTTGGGTGGCAGCCTAACGCTGGGTTGCTTTAAGGAAGTGTGTTGCTGATCTCTGGGTCACTAGTTAGGTATTATAGAAATTGTTTAGCGATGACTTGGAAAATCTGTTTTGGACTATCCATTGGCTTAGAGCATTGTCTGCCCCATTCTGTGCAGGTCACTGAGAGTGACTTCAGTTGGCTCCCCTGCAACCCTGCTCACTAGTTTAGTTTAAAGCACTCTCTCTTACCTGCTATGAGTATCTCTATGGAGCCTTAATACATTTGCGCTAAGACCATTTCCTTCTTACCGCTGGTACAGAACACCATCTGTTCTATATGTCTGAACTGTGAGCTAACATGTTCTGCCCTCAAAAATAGCTCTGAGCTGGTGTTTCCTATAGAACAGTCATTTTAAGGAATTAGTATTCCATATGCAATAGATAAGAAAAGCAATTTGGAGTAGGGAGTGGGGTTAGTTCACTGATTTTAGCAGAAAGTGTTTCACTCTTAACTGAGCAAAGATTTATTCATTCAATAAAGGATAAATTACTCCACATTCCTCCAAGTGTCACAATAATAGAATGAAAGAGACAGCTTGAAAAAAATACATTCATTTTGTTTTGTCAGAAAAGGTTAAATTTATTTTGCTTTTGACCGCAGCATGGCTAAGGGCATGGTCATTAAAATACACCTCACTCAATTCAGCTTTTAGAGGATTTGGAGTTAAAGAATTCTGGCTGTGAATTTTTGTCTTCTGAACAATGGGCTCCTTCAACCCACTGGAAATACTGACATTAGCAGACAGCTAGTTTGGCCCAACCCTGAAAAGAACTTACATCCTGGAGAATTTTTTAACACTGTTAGGCTACGTCTACACGTGCCCCAAACTTCGAAATGGCCATGCAAATGGCCATTTCGAAGTTTACTAATGAAGCACGGAAATGCATATTCAGCGCTTCATTAGCATGCGGGCGGCAGCGGCGCTTCGAAATTGACGAGCCTTGCCGCCGCGCGGCGCGTCCAGACGCGGCTCCTTTTCGAAAGGACGCCACCTTCTTCGAAGTCCCCTTATTCCCGTGAGCTCATGGGAATAAGGGGACTTCGAAGAAGGTGGCGTCCTTTCGAAAAGGAGCCCCGTCTGGATGCGCCGCGCGGCGGCAAGGCTCGTCAATTTCGAAGCGCCGATGCCGCCCGCATGCTAATGAAGCGCTGAATATGCATGTCAGCGCTTCATTAGTAAACTTCGAAATGGCCATTTGCATGGCCATTTCGAAGTTTGGGGCACGTGTAGACACAGCCTTAGTCAAGTGGATGATAAGGGTGTGTATTTTATATGCATCTGCCAGTAAGTAAAGGAAATCAGTAAGCCACGGAGCAGATATAATATTGTATCTGCGGCCACAAAAACGATCCATGGATATCCACACTGACACCCACAGATGCACAGCCCCATGTATATAAAGCAGATATCTGCAAATTTACAGGGTTCTAGACACAAAATTGCTGCATCGCCACATGCTGCTTCTTCTGGCAGCGGCATGCTAATGAGCTATTTGGAAGATGCTAATGAGGCAAGGATGCAAATTTTCCATGCCTCATTAGCATATTGGCACATGGTTCAGAGTCCGGAAGAAGCAGTTCTGGACTCCCAAGTGCATGTGGAGATGTGCGGCCTGCAGGGATCTTCGGGAAGGAAACCCTCCTTCCCCAAAATAATAGAAGCCATAAAACTGTGGAGAAGAAGGGGCTTCCAGAAGGAGGGTTTCCTTCCCGAAGATCCCCATGGACCATGGATTTCCACGTGCACTTTGGAGTCCAGAAGAGCTTCTGCCAGACTCTGAACCACATGTCGATATGCTAATAAGGCACAGAAAATTTGCTTCTGCATCTTATTAGCATCTTCCAGTTAGCTCATTAGCGTGCTGCTTCCAGAAGAAGTGGCACTTGGAGACACGGCCAATTTGTATCCACATCCATATCCACAAAAATGAGCCACAGATATCTTCACTGACGTCCGTGGATGCAGATAACCATGGATATAAAGTGGATATCTGTGGATTTGTAGAACTCTAGAAATCAATGAAAGGATGCCTTCATGTCTGTGTTGCATTGGTAAGATCAATACAACTCTTGTATCTATTTCTGTTGTCCTTACTTTAAGAAGGATGTTGAATAGGAGAAAGCTCAGCAAAAATCTATCCGAACAATTAATGGTCTGGAAAACATTCTTTATCATGATGGACTAAAGGAATTCAGTCTTTTTAACCTATCAAAGAGAAGATGGAGATATGATTTTAGCACAGGGAAAAGCTATTTGATACCACAGGGCTCTTGGGGCAAAGTATAAGACAACCTAATAGCTGGAAGTTGAAGTCAGCAAATGTCAAACTGGAAATTAGATGCGCGCTTTTAACAGTGCTGTTAATGAACCCCTGGAACTCATAACAAAGAGATATGGATTTTCTTTATCACTTGACATCTTTAAATCTATACAGAAAATCTTTCTAAAGTATACTTGATTGGGCAAGATGTAAGATTCACTGGGTGGAAATTCATGGCCTCTATTATGCCCCAGGAAGTCACATTAGGTTATCATAGCCCTTTCTGAGCTTAAAATATATGCAGTCTCTGAAAGAAGTTCCTAAGCACGACTCTAATGATAATGAGAACTGGTGAAATCCTGGCCCTACTGAAGTCAATGGGATTTATAATCACAATAATCTTTGATATATTAATGATATTCAAATAGAGTGATCTGATTCTCTCCAAGCAAAGACTTTGGTGTATTTAAAGACAACTATTTCCACCCCTTTCCCATCACAGCCACCCCACTCCCACCCCCCACTACTTTTCCAATTTTATTCTGCATTACATGGCTTGTTTGGAATGAACTTCAGAGGGTTCCAATTATACAAATATCAAGAAGGTTGCACACTCTGATCTATACCTTCATAATTGAGAATTTAAACTAGAACAAGTGAAATGGACTTTTTCTTCCAAAATTTCCAGGTCCTGATTTCAACTTCTGATTTCAACTGTCAGTTTTTCTCAAGGGATTTTTTACATCCTGGTTTTGATGAAATTGGGAAAGGCAGAGCCAGACAAAGTTCACTACAAAAGAGTTCAGTTCAAACTTTTGGTGAACAGCTCATGTTCCCTTTGTTTGAACTAATTCATCCATCACTGCTTGTAAGATAGTCCTGTCACTACCAGGGTGTGTTCCAGGATAGTTTCATGTTGTTTCCCTGGGTACATCCTCTCCTTCTTGCTTCAAGTTTCCTTCAGCAAAAGATGAGAGAATGGCTAGTGATCCTTGAATTGTATATGGTTAATGTGAGTGTCAGTGTCACTGGCACAGACCCTGGTACTCCCATATGTTCCGTATGGGGAATGTCAGGGAAGACACT
Source organism: Carettochelys insculpta (assembly GCF_033958435.1). NCBI lineage: Eukaryota > Metazoa > Chordata > Testudines > Carettochelyidae > Carettochelys > Carettochelys insculpta. The sequence continues at coordinate 177,607,024 of NC_134138.1, forward strand.
TATGCATAATCCTTTGCAATACCCGGTGGGGGGGCGGGGGGAGGGTTTGGTTTCCAGAGGTAAAACAATACCTTTACAGAAAAAAGAAGACAAACACCCCAATTTGGTGAGACTAGAACCACGGTTTCTAGTGATACAAAAGGACATGTTTTGGCTCTTGGCCTGAAAGAAAAGTGACTTGTTCTGAGTCAGATTTGAGTGTGTGTGGATGGGTATAAAGAAAGGTCCATTTCAGGTTTCAGATTCCATGGTTTCAAAAATATAGTAGTACAGACCACTTGCAAACTGTTTTTTTAATGTGCCTGGAAAATTTAAGCTTCAAAATCTAGGACCAAGAGAGAAACATTTTAATAAAAGAAAATTTAGAAAATAGGTGCATTTTGCAAACTGTAGACAGGAGACTGTTAGATTTAATAGCAGACACTGATATTACTTTCAGCCTACGTTCATATAAGCTTCATGAAATATACAGAATGGCAAATGTGTTCCTGTAGAAATTTGTTAGGCTGGGTGGTAACATAGCCGTGGGGTACAGAATATATTCATGGAAATACTATTAAAAGCAGGCATGGAGGTTTGAAGATCTGCTAAGAATCTTCAAACATACACCAATAAGGAAACTGTTAGCATTACATTTGGCTGACTTTTTTTTTTGTGGTATTCTATTTAATATTAAAATACATCTAGTTTTTATTTCTTCTTTAACAAATTTAATAGCTCTTATGTAGCACAACAGGAAAAATAAGTAGAACAGGAAGCCATTAAGAATTGTTAAGAAAGGGATGGAGAATATCTTATTGCCTCTATATAAATCTATGGTATACCCACATCTTGAATACTGCATAAAGATGTGGTCACCTTATCTCAAAAAAAAAAAAAAAGATATATTGGCATTGGAAAAGGTTCAGAAAATGGCAGCTACAATGATTAGGGGTTTGGAATGGGTGTCATATGCAGAAAGATTAAAACGAATGGGACTTTTCAGCTTAGAAAAAGAGGAGACTAAGGGGGGCATATGATAGAAGTCTATAAAATCATGACAGGTATGGAAAAAGTGAAGAAGGAAAAGTTATTTACTTGTTTTCATAACAGAAGAACAAGGGGTCACCAAATGAAATTAATAAGTAGTAGGTTTAAAACTAACAAAAAGAAGTTTTTCTTCATGCAGCTCACAGTAGGCCTGGGGAACTCCTTGCCAGAGGATGTGGTGAAGACCAGGACTTTAACATGGATCAAAGAAGAACTAGGTACGCTCATGGAGGCTAGGTCCATTAATGGTTATTAGCCAGGATAGGTAGGAATGGTGTCCTCACCTCTATTTGTCGGAGGCTGGAAATGGATGACAGGCAAGGGAATCACTTAATGATTGCCTGTTCTATTCACTTCCTCTGGGGCATCTGGCATTGGCCACTGTTGGAAGATGGGCTACCGGGCTAGATGGACCTTTGGTCTAACTCAGCATGGCTGTTCTTATATTCATAACAGAACAGTGTTGTGGCTTCTATCCTCATCTAGAATCTTGATTTCTGGGGCACTGCATGAAGCAGGAGGGAGAAAGTTTGAGTCTAGTCTTAAACCAGAAATTCTTTTTATTTACTGTTCTACAAAGGCATGCTCCAAAATCCAATAAGGTCAACAGAAAATCACCCAGGCTAAGTCTGCACTGCGGTGTGAATTTGAAAGGTGAACCTTTGAAAACCACTGTTTGAAAGATTGTTTTTTGAAATCATGAGCCAACACACAAAAAAGCAGATCAAAGATGCAATCTGCTCTTTTGAAAGAGCAGCCCACCCAATCGAAAGGGAGAATCCACACATCCCAAGCACCCTTTCGAAAGAAAAGGCCAGGAAATGATGCAGATGGGGGTCACATGGAAGACATGCCCTTCTGGGGGCTTCAGCCTGCCACTCCCTTAAAGGGTTCCTCCCAAGCAACCCTATCCTACACACACTGAGGGCTGCCGGCCATCCCTGAGGCACAGCAGACCTTGAGCACACAGCACAGCCACCAAAGTGACCCTTATGGCTCCCCAGCAGCTCCCTGATGGGAAGCTCCTTTAGGCCTTGGCCAGCCTGCTGGCAACAATGCTCGTGGCTGTCCTCCAGTGGCTCCATGGGGCCACCCACATAGCTGCTTTTCTGAGGGCCATCCCCACGGAGCAACTCCCGTGTCCCATCCCTCAGGTGATCTGGCGCCTGTGGGACTACCCCACCAGCAATGCGTGGTGAGACCACCTGGTGCTGTGCGACTGGGATGATGACCGCTGGCTCCAGAACTTCTTCATGACCAAGTGGACATTTCTGGAGCTATGTCACTGGCTCGCCCCAGCCCTCCAGAGCCATGACACCTGGATGAGCCTGTGCTCTCCATGCAGAAGGGAATAGCCATTGCTCTGTGGAAGCTGGCCACCCCGGACTGCCACTGTTCAGTCGGCCGTCAGTTTGGGGTGGGAAAGGCCACCATCAGGGCCATCCTCCTGGAGGCAAGCCAGGCTTGGGTTACACACCCACCCTGGGGAGAGAGGAGGAGAATCCTGGACATGGGGTCCCTGCAGGGGACAGGGGAGTGAGTCCCTTCAGGGTTGAGCATGGAGCACCCCACCACACACTCATGGGTGTGTTCTTCCTCCACCCCATGCAGGTCATCAGGGCCATAAACCACATCCTCCTTTGTTGGGTTGTCTGTGTTGGGGACCTCGATGTTGCCCTCAACTTTCTGGATTCCCATGTCTTTAAAAATGGCTGGAGGCAGATACCATAAAGCCCCGCTTGTGCTGGCAGGGGCATCTTCCACACTTCAGCCAGCTGCCACCATGGAGGATCCCCTCTTTTGAAAGAGCGGCCCATGGAGCATCTACATACGTTCTTTTCCAAAAGAACCTTTCGGAAAGGGGTGCTCTTCCTGATATGAGAAGGGAGGCGTGGTTTCGAAAAGTGGGCCATGTTCTTTTGAAATTCCTTTAAAAATAAAGCGTTTTGTGTGTAGATGCGCCGTGTGATCTTTTGCAGGAGCTCCTCCTTTTGAAATGTTTTTTGAAAGGACCTGCTAGTGTCCCATGGCCCTATTGAATTCAGTGGATTTTGGAGCAGGCCTTAAGGCCAGGAAGATTTTTCCTTTGTCTTTTTTATTTTTTTAAGAAGTGGCTTCATTGATGTGTGAATAACTCTAAGTACAATTACACAACCAAAAACTTGATGTTATACGGAGACTGTTCTGATGTTTATGATCTGGAAAATACCTTGCTGAAGTATTGGAGCCTTTAATGAAGTCAAAACAAATAAAACTTGCCTTACATGACCTAAAGCCCAACTCTTGACATTTCATTTACTAGGATAATATATTCCCTATTTGTCTCATTTTAGTTTCTTCTCGTCCACAGGTAAACTTTTTCAGTCTTGGAAATGTCACATAGATACTGGTAGCTGATTTTTAATACAGGTGAGAGACAAGAATTATTATAAGCAAATTTAAGTTCTGTCCACATTTTCAAAAAAAGCAGAGGGAAAAAATTCAAATGTTTGCTTATATGATTTTTAAAAAAAAAATACAGTTTTTTGAAGCTTAGACCGACAGTTGACAATGGACAGAATTATTGAGCTGTGGATGACATTACAAACATATGATACGATTTTAATGAGGCAATAACTTTTGATTTACCCACAGTCACTGAATAAGAATTCTATAATATACAACCCTTTCAACAGAGTTCCTGTTACTTTATTTAGATGTGCCTATATTAGTGATGAATGTCATAATTCCAACAAGTGAAATCACTCACACTAAACATTTCTTTTGAAGCCTATATTTATGTATGTCAAAGACTTTAATTCAGTTCTGACTGACTGGCAAAAAGTCATAGCTTACTAAGTATTCAACACGCTTATTTTTATAATATCAGCTGAAGTACCAATGAGCTCAGCAGTGAACCTCTTATTGTATTTATTCATAAGTGATATCCCAGAGAGTGGTGCTAAAACTCAACTCCACAGAACATAACATGGCAATGATTTATTGTCAGAGGGAAGTTTAGTTAAATACTTCTGACACAGAATGTACTCTACAGGGTTATTACAATAAGTTGGAGAGACAGGTATTTTGAATACGAACTTGCTGTTAGAAGAAAAACGAACTCCATGCACTGGAGTTAGGACACTGATGAGAATTTAATCCTTCCTGTGACATTTTCATACCATGCAGCCCTGTGAGAGTTTGAGAAACTGCACCTGGCAAGCAAGCTGCCTCATTTAAAAAGCAGCACAAGCTGCTAGTCAGGCTAGAAAGAGAATTTATATAAAGAAATATAAATCCTCTTGGCACTGTAGTATTCTGCCAAAGAGAACCCAAATAGTGTGAACTGCCTTAGGGCTTTCAGAAGTCACTTTTGTCCCTAACACCCATGTTTTCAAGCACAGAGGAGTGTATATGTTTGAAATGCTGGGTTCAAGTATCTCCCCAAATGCTGAGAAAAAGCAGGTCATATTAAACCTCTGTCTTGGAGTGGGCTCTGCCTCAGAGGTTATAGCAGCCTACAAGCACAAAACAATGCCTTCTTTGCTACAGTATGTATGTGTCCACATTAGAATTGTCTCTTTTACAAGGAGAAACCAGGTAAATCTCAAAGCCTTTCCATTTCTGGGGTGTACAAGAGAACCAAAAATAAAATCTTCCCTTTTCTACATTGTGATACAGCTAGCATAGAATTTTTCTTATCATGAGCCACTCCTTTCCTTAGCCTCCTGGTTTATGCTTAAAGTACAGGGTGCAGCAAAACAATAAACCCCCACTTGTATCTGTTCTCCAACTATTTAATCCAGTTTGTTCCATACATCTGCTGACATGGCCTGAACGTCGTTTACCCTATCAGGGCGAGCCTGGAGGTATCTGGTTCCTGTGAGGACCCAAACGAGTAGTTTATGCTTGCTCACTCCAATGTAGTATACTGCAAAAATGTTGGATTAACCGCATGAGAAGCGAGAAGTAGGCTAATTAATGTAAGGCTGGGACACATCGCTGTCTTGGCATTTCTAAACAGAGAAGGGGAGAGCGTTTCATATCCCATCATCAAGTTCTATAAAAAATTGTAACAACTAGCCCTACTTTTTCAGGACATATTCCAGGCACCAGACAACAAGCAATTAAGGCCCAAAGGGAAAACTGAATCCAAACCTTGTCTGGTTATAGTTTGCAGTTTGATAAATAGGAAACACACTACCAAAACAGTCTGGAGAATAGTCTATACACGCGAGACAGTTGCAGAGGCTGTGACTCTTTACAAACATGAATGACTTTCTGAAGAAGTTCTGCCTCCATGCTGCCAAAAAGACTCAGAATCAGAGATGGATGCATGCTGGACTGTGAGCTTCAGGCAAATGGTGCTACAATCTACCTTGTGCTGTTTTTTTACTGGCAGGTGTCGATTTTGATCCTCTCCTGGAAAATACAGTGACAGCTCACATCCTTGACCTTTTGGCTTGGTTCCCAAGGAGACCTAATCTTGTTATCTTTTATTCATGGTGCCTGCTGTGCTGGTTCCCCCACATTGTGAACCAAGAGGGGTGAATAAAGAAGCTAACCTAACACTGGAAGTCAACTCTTTGGATGCCGTAAGTATGGCCCAGCTTCCTGGCATTCCTTGGCTACATCTACACTAGCCAAAAACTTTGAAATGGCCATGCAAATTGCCATTTTGAACTTTACTAATGAAGCACTGAAATACATATTCAGCGCCTCATTAGCATGCGGTTGGCCGCGGCACTTCGAAATTGACACGGCTTGCCGCCACTCGGCTCGTCCAGACAGGGCTCCTTTTTGAAAGGACCCCACCTACTTCAAAGTCCCCTTATTCCTATGAGCAGATGGGAATAAGGGGACTTCGAAGTAGGCGGGGTCCTTTCGAAAAGGAGCCCCGTTTGAATGAGCCGTGCGGCGGCAAGCCGCGTCAATTTCGAAACGCCACGGCCGCCCGCATGCTAATGAGGCACTGAATATGTATTTCAGCACTTCATTAGTAAACTTCGAAATGGCCATTTGCCTGGCCATTTCGAAGTTTTTGGCTAGTGTAGACACAGCCCTTGAGACACAGCCCATCAATTTTCAAACAGCCTTCATTTCAATAATTCAACAACAGAAAATTCCCAAAGCCCCAACAAACTCAAATATAGAATTTCCTTCTAAAATTCCACTTTCCTAAGACTGAAGAAATATTCAATTCTACACTAATGACAGAATTAAGGTCCCGTATCTTACAACACATTAATGTTAGCAGCTGGATTTACGTCAGTAGAAAACCCAGAAATTCCCCCTTTCTATTGGTCATACAGCTTTTGCTTTTAGCTTTCTTATGAACAATAAAATGTTTTTGTCGTTTTCTAAAATGTATTTTCTCTGTTTCTAAGGTTTGGATAGCTGGAGTCATGGTACTAAAGGCAGAACAACATGAAAAACTGTGCCCTAATATTTTTGAACACTTCCTAAATATTTCTACGTTTTTTTTCTGAAAAACATGAGGTGTTTGTTCAGTAAATGAAGCTGGGGTTTGGTATGAAGTTTTTACTGGCACTTGTGTGGGATGGTATGCCAATTTTATTTTTGTCATTTGTAAGTACTCAGTCTATATGAAACTCACAGCAATAAAGTTTTATACCACAGCATTTGATATTCCCCACACATACACTCAGGTATGCGACAGAAACTGAAAGTGGAGCTAGCTAATTAGCATATATTTAAACAAAGAAAGGTGTGTACCGAAAACATGGTATGCAAGTAGCATTGTGCTTATCTACAGAGAAGTAAACTGAGGCACAGATAGGCAAAGTATTTGTCAGCATTACACAGAAAATGAATTAAGACTGGAACACAGTAATCAAGAGTCCTAAGCCCTCAATCATATGGTCTCAGGTAAATTCCAAATCCTCCCCACAATTATGCACCTATTTTTATTTATACTATTGAATAGCTCCAGCAACTATAGCTCCATTCAGTGGATCTATTTATATTTATAAGTGTACGGGTAGGCATATTTGAGTTATGAAAAAAGGGGAAGGAAGGCTACTCCTATGACTAATCCACAAGGCTGGGATTCAGTAGATGTGGGACCAGTTATGCTATATCTGTAACTTGTATTCATATCTTGTACAGAAAGTATCACAGGAAAACCAGTTACTATTATTATTACTCTTTGAGGGCAATACAATATCCAAAGGCTCAGCTGTACATTTACCTGTAGAACTATGTCCCTTTCATTCCGTGTGACGTTAACACTGTGAGGCTGTCCATTTGCCATGTTTCTGTGGTCTACGTCAATGTTATATGGCTCTCTGGTGCCTCCAAGGTTGTAGCGAATCTGTAAGCTTCCTACAGAAAGAAATGTACAGCATTTTTAGCTATTTATACCTTCATTTCCAAGAGCTTTCTTTCTCTCCTCATTTAACTTTTCACCCATGACCTCCATATTTTCACATTTATATCACTCTTGGCAGACCTGCAGACAGCAATTCCAGGTGCCAGGGCAGAGCGCTCAATGCCCCCCCCACACTGCATCCTCAAAAAGGTGGTCCATCTGACAGATGGGTGGTGCTGCACCCTGTGCTCACTGGTGGTCAGCGAGCGGTAACCTGTGATACTTGTAGGTACTCTTCTTGCATGGTCAGGGCTTCCATATGTTTATCTGGTAGGGTTGCGAACTGTCTAACGGCATAAATTCAAAGACCCCTGCTTTTGCCTCCTTCCTCAGTGGGCCTGGCTCTTGGAGTTGAGCTCTGCAGCAGGAGAATTTAAATAGCAAGAGTCAGTGCCTCATAATTTAAATCTAGTGGGATGGTAATTGTTTCCAGTTTACAACCATAAACCATACAAGGTGCGTCTTCACTAGCCGGCTACTTTGAAGTAGCTGGCACAACGTCGAAATAGCACGCATTGCGTCTGCACACGCCGTGTGCTATTTCGATGTTGAAAACAATGTTAGGCAGCAAGACTTCAAAATCCCTGTTCCTATCTGCAGATGGGAATAGCGTCCTACTTCGACGTTCAACATCGAAGTCAGGCGTGTGTAGACGATCCGCGTCCCGCTACTTCAAAATAAGGGGGGCGGCCCTCCATGGTGGCCATCAGCTGAGGGGTTGAGAGTCTCTGTCCAGCCCCTCTGGGGCTCTATGGTCCCTGTGCGCAGCCGCCCTTAAAGCACCATGGACCCAGATTTCCTGTGGCAGGAAGCTGAGAGCATGCAGGCAGCAGCACATGCATATGCTAGCCCTGCACGCCCTCCAGAGGCCCTGAACATCTCAACCAGCGCCATGGCATCCAGCCAGCCCCCAGAACGCCCCCAGGGCTTCACCCCCCCCCAAGGGCACCCGGGCACCCATGGCAGCCAAACAGGGGCCAAAAAGAGGCGGTGCCCCTCCTGGTCGGAGGCTGAGCTCCGGGACCTGCTGGGGCTCTGGGGCGAGGAGGAGGTGCTCCATGTAATGGGGAGCAAGTGGTGGAATGTGGAAGCGTTTGTCTGACAGGCTGAGGGCCTGGCCGCCCGGGGTCACCCTCCCCGCACTCCAGATCACGTCCAGAGCAAGATGAAGGAGTTGCAGCAGGGTTACGCCCAGGCCTGGGACTCGGCCAGCCAGTCTGGGGCCGCCCCCTCTGCTTGCCCCTATTACAGGGAGCTCAGGGCCATCCTGGTCCCACAGGACACCTCCTCCCCCCCGAGCCACCCTCGACACCATGGCAGACGAGCCCCAGCAGGCCTCGGAGCTGGAGTCTGGCCCGGAGGCCAGCCCTGCACCCCAGGGCCTGCCTGAGGACCACCCCCCTCAGGATGACAGAGGAGGGGTCCAGCAGCAAGAGGGGGGGCTCCTCATAGACCTCCCCTCCAGGAGCACCAGACGGGCATCCGCCCACAAGGGTTCCCCCAACCGTGGCAATGGATGGTCAGATATGTACCCCACAGGGCACACACCCCGGGCCACAGGGTGGGGGCACCAGCCATGACCAGGAGCCCCACACACACTCAGCGGACCCCAACCTGCAACTGCCCAGCCACAGCAAGGTCCCAGGATGGTGGCATGGCCATCAGTGTCCATCAGCACCCACACCCATGGACAGCACTGTGCCCTAACCCCAGGGATGTGGGGATCATGCAATGGGGACAGATAACAGGGACGTCACACCCACCGATGGGGATGGAGACCCAGCACCCAAGCGGGGCAGGAGGGACAGGCCACAGGCCCGGGCACAGTGCTAACAGCCTTCCCCTCCCTCTCTCCCTCTCTGCAGCTGTACCATCTGAGGCCCCGGACAGCCAGGCACCCTCCATGGTCCCCGAGAGCCCACTGGAGATCAGCCACCGCCAGCGCCCAGGGACACCTCCAAGGCCAGCGGGATGGTCATGCTACTGCCGGACCCAGGGGATGGCGCCTGTGGACTCCCAGCTCCTGGCGGCTCTCCGGCGGCATACGGAGGTGGCTAAGGAGAGACTGAGGTTCGACCGGGAGGAGTCCACCTGGTGTTGGGCGGCGTGGCAGGAGTTCATGGGTGTATTCCGAGACACAGCCGGGTTGATCTGGGAGGCTGTCACCTGGCTCCCACCCCCTGCTGCCCCCCCTACCATCCTCCCTGCCACTCCACCTGATGCCCCCCTGCCGCCCCACCTGCCTCGCCCCCTGCCTTGCTGTCTGCTGCCCCACCTGCCTCGCTGCCTGCCACCCCACCTACTGCGCCACCTGCCATGCCGCCTGCCAGTCCCCAAGGATTGGAGCCCACTGGGGCTGAAAACTGGCCAGTGGAGGCATCCCGGCCCCACCTGCTGGTCCTCCTGGCCCCAGGATGTCGGGGGGAGGGAATCGTGGCCCATACCTGCCAGGGGTCGCGCCCCTCTACACCCACCCCAGACTGATGGGCCGACAGCCGAGCCATCCGCTGGGTCCCCATTTGTATATAGTTGTCCCCCTTGTGTATAGTTGTTCCCCTTGTATATAGTTGTCCTCCTTCATATATTGGTTGCAGTTTTTGTTGTGAACATAACACAATTACCAGTTTTCAATAATCCACAGTTTTATTTTCCAAAGAACCTGAGATGTGTGCTTGTTGGGGGTGGTGGTGTGCGGGTGGTGAGTGGGCAGTGCAAGCGGTGTGTGGGGGGCCCTCTGGGGAAGGCCAGGGAGGTGCTCAGGGGTCTCCCTGATCAAAATGGGCCCACAGGGCCTTGCAGACCTGTACCCCCTCGCAGTGGGCCTGGTGACCGGGTGCGGCGGCTGGCTGGGGGAAGCCCGTGCTGGCGTTGACTGCCCACCCCTGGATGAAGGCCTCCCCCTTGCTCTCAACAATGTTGTGGAGGATGCAGCACGCACCCACAACCTGGGCGATGTTCTGGAGGTGGACGTCCAGGTAGGCAAGAAGGCACTACCAGCGGCCTTTCAGGCAGCCGAAGGTCCTCTCTACCATCTGGTGGGCGTGGTTCAGGCAGGCATTGAACCGCTGCTGGCTGGCTTTGAGGTGGCTGGTGTATGGGTGCATGAGCCAGGGCTGGAGGGTGTAGGCCGCATCCGCCATGAGGCAGGCGGGCACAGTAGTGTCCCCCAGAGGGCTCTCCCTCTGGGGGATGTAGGTCCCTGCCTCCAGCTGGCAGCACAGGCCCAAGTTCCAGAAGACACGGGCATTGTGTGTGCAGCTGGGCCAGCCCACATAGACATCCTGGAAGTGGCCTTGGCTGTCCACCATGGCCTGCAGGACCACGGAGTGGTAGCCCGTGCAGTTGATGTACCTTCCCCCGCTGTGGTCTGGGGCGCAGATGGGGATGTGGATCCTGTCCAGGGCCCCAAAGCAGTTCGGGAACCCCATGGAGGCAAATCCAGCTATGGCTGAGTCCAGGTCCCCGACTCGGATGACCCTGTGCAGCAGCATGGCACTGAGTGCACAGACCACCTGTGGGGAGGGAACACAAGCGCCCATGAGGGTGTGAAGGGTGCCCCAGACCCCTCCCCCCAGACCCCCTCCTGGGCACCTCCCCAGGTACCCCCCCGCCCAGCCCCTCCCTCCCTGGCACCCCTCCCTTCCCAGCCCCACACCCAGCCCCTCCCTTCCTCACACTCCTCCCTCCCCAGCCCTGCACCTGGGCCCCCATCCCCGCCCCCCCAGTGGATGCATGCCCAGGCCTCCTTACCTCCATGATGACGGCCCCGACTGTGGCTGTTCCCACCGTGAACTGGTGTCCCATGGAGCGGCAGCTGTCTGAAGCGGCCAGCTTCCAGATAGCTATTGCGACCCTGTTCTCGATGGGGAGGGTGCACTGCATCCTTGTGTCCTGGTGCCTCAGTGTGAGGTTGAGCCACTGGCAGAGCTCCAGGAAGGTCTGTTGGAGCATGCAGAAGTTCTGCAGCCACTGGTCGTCATCCCATTCCCCCATGACCAGCTGCTCCCACCACTCGGAGCTGGTGGGGTAGCTGCAGAGGCGATGGAGCACCCAGCAGGGGAGGAAGAGGGGAGCCTGGTGGTCAGGGGCATCCCCATCTGCCCCTGGGAGGGCTCCTCTGCCAGGAGCTGCTGGGTGGCCTCGCGTGCAGCACCTAGCAGGGCGCTTGCTCCCTGGGTGACCACCTGGAGGGCTTCCAGCTGCTGCTGCTGCTGCTGGGAGTCCATGGCTGCTGTGCGTTGGTATGCGAGAGTGTGGCTAGCGCTCTGCAGACCTTGTGCTGTGCAGGCCGGGTGTGTCTGGGAGGGGCCCTTTAAAGAAGCATCTTGCTGTTGCCCCGGAAGGGCTAGTCCGGCCTGTGACCCCGTCTGCAGGCTTTCCTGGTCCCTTATTTCAACAGGGAACACTGTGTGTGTGGACGTTCCGCTTTTCCTTCCAGGGCGGCTCCTTTCGACGTTGAATGTCGACTGCATCAGCCCTGGAGGATGTGTAGACAATATGCGTCGAAGTAGCCTATTTCAATGTTCTTACTTCGAAGTAGACTACTTCGACGTAGCGTGCTAATGTAGACGTAGCCACAGTGAGCAGCCTCTCAAAGCTAAAGCAACAGGCAACAGTGCTAACTAAAAACAAGCAAGTCAGAAATTATGGATTGGGATGAAAATGATTTATAAAAGTTATCATGTAAAGCAAGATATATTGTTGAGATTATTATCCTTGCTGCAATAAAAGTTTTAAAGCTAAATACAGAAATTACAAATTAGTAGTTTGATTAGAAATAGAGAATAAAGATTTCTATCAATAAATAATGATACTTGTGTAATAACAGCTTATTCATGACAGATGAATATTGCCATTATTTACAACCACAAAAGCTTTTCTTCTCATCCCACTTTGTTGTTGTTTATGGGTCAGCTGAAGAACTTTGAAGGAGAACTTCAAATAGCATTTCAAATTTAGTATTTCACGCTGAGGAGTTTTGACAAATGGGTACCTCAACTTTGGTTGCTCAGCAGAAGTGGTCAGGATTTTCACTGTAGTACTTTTCAATGGTGAATTGGTTTTTCCAAACAACATTTTCTGCAGAAAATGCCAATATTTAAACAAAAAAACAAAATAGCCTTGCACCAAAAAGTTGTCAGCTTTTAGCCAAACCGCAAAATATTCTGATTCAAAATGATGCTCGTCTAATACCATGGGAGCAGCAGTCTGGGTACCTTATACTTCCATTCTCTCTGGCTAGATAACTTCTCCCAGGGGGCAGCATGGCCAGGGACTCTGATGCTTCCCCTCCCCTCACCACTTGAGGAAAAAGTTGTGCATCTTTAGAGATATAGTCTGACCAAGGAGCCCAACCCACAGAAGAGAGTAAGACATCTGAATTACAACTCCCATAAACCACAGGCAGCACCATTTTGCATCAAAATGTTTTCTTTCTGTGCTATTTAACAAAAAGCCAGAATTTTACTCTTCCACACCATTTAGCTATTTTCTAGCCTGCTATATTTCTAAGTTTCTGTTTAGGCATATAAATAGGTGGCCCAATTTTCAGAACTAAGCACCAACAGTTTTCACTGACTTCAACTGACATTGCCATGAGGTGAACACTTCTGAAAATTAGGACTCTTGTGTAGGTGCCTAAAAGTGAATTTAGGTGTGAATTCAATCAACATTTACTGAAAAACTTGAGTTTATTGTTCTAATCTTATTTTTGAGTTGTTATTCTGATGGAAAGGTTAAATCTTTATTTCCTGATGTAAGAGTTATAAAATTAGAATTAAATGATAAATGTGGCCCCAATTTACAATGTGCGGTCAGAGGGATGCATCTGCACATATTCCCCCTGAAGCCAATGGGCTTTGCAAAAGCACATCTGTCTGCCTTTGTATTGTAAATGGGGGGATTGTGGCTTATATTAATTTTAAAGATATAAATGAATATGTGAGCTTTGATGGACTCATAATGAACCACAAAAGTCAGGGCTATTTTAAAATTCTATATAATGCAGCCATCCAAAAGCAATCTGGAAAAAAAAATCCATTTTGCCCACATACACCTCTCCTTGTCTCAGAAATTCCACTGACCTCCAACAGTGATCTTCCTTTCCCAACAATGATAAGCGGTACTAAACGTTTTAGAATGAGTTGATAATGTGGCTGCTTACTAATAAGTGGCACTGAGTAATCATTGTTTTGAGATTGATCCTGGACACACTTTGGCATGTGGATAAAGTAACTCATAAACCTAAGGATCTGTAACATCAAACTCTTGACTTTCGCTGTCTTCATTTTCAAGGGAGCAGCGGGAAGGGGAATAACAACAGCAGATATCACAGTGCTATAAAAAGGGGGCTAAATTTATAAAGGAATTGAGGTGTGATGACACTCATCATCACCATCCTTAACTTTTAGTAGCCTAGAAAACCACTGGGATTCACAAAGCCTGGATTAGAAACCTCGGTTTCCTGAAAAATGAGCGAGCAGAGACAGGAGCCTCAGAATGGAACTAACAAAAGGACAGATCCCTGAAGGCACTTCATCTAAACTAACCAGTGAGAGAGGTGCCAAACCACGGGGTGTAAGCTAAGCCCTTCCTCTATAGGTACCATCCCCTGCTTGGGATTCTCAGCTGCAAATCCTCTCCTGACAGCAGGAACTTCTAACATCTTAGTGAGGGGGAGTTCCCGTAAGTTTTAGCTGAGTGATTTTAGACTCCTGTTTCAAGTCCCCTGCTCCTGAGGGAGGAAGGAATAGAAACACAAATCTGGCATCTCTTAGGTGAGTGGCATGCACCTAGGAAACTTTGACTGCAAAAATGTAGGCACTGAATTAATTTAGACATCTACAGGGTTTGAAGCCACTGATCAGGGATTTTGTGACTCCTCATGGGACCTGGTTTGGTGTCTAAGGCAGCAAAGGCCTAAAGTGATTGATGCTCACAGAACTCCTTCATATTTGATATAGGCACAACAACACAGGAACACAGATTTATCCCTGTCTAACAGCAATTCAGGGATCGAGCTGGCTCTTATCTCTCAGGTCTGTGATCTAACCATTAGATCACAGGCCTTCTTTAATTATGTCTTCTGAAATGCAATATTTCTTAGTGTTCCTATTTCCTCACATTAGGCCTACTCTTACTTTTAATGAAGCCAGTGTTAAAACTGCCATTGACATCAGTGGGAGCTGGATCAGGCTGTTGGTGGTGGGAAGGGCTGAGGAAAATTGAAGAGTACAGAAAATAATAGGTTGCATAGCACACATTTTTATTCAAGGTTCTGACTTCAAAACACCAACTGTATCTTAAAATCTAACTGTTGCATTTTATATTTATTGAAATGTCTCCTGCTTTGGGTTTTAATGCCAGTATCGCAATCCACCCTCTTGGTTTGACTTTCCACTCTGTTCCACCACTTGCATGTGACTCCATTGAGTCGAAAAGAGTAACACCAGTGTAAAACTAGTGCCATAAAATATAGAATCGAGCCCAATGTGTCCTGTTTTGAAATTATATGTCTGGAGAGATTTTTCATTAGCTCCTGGGTTTTGCTGTGGCTATTGTGCCTTTAAAAAAATCAATTTTAAGTACAGCAGAGAAAGCTCAGATCAATTGCTTACCAGATGGCTTGACAAGCACTGCCATGTAGTCCTGGGTGTAAGAGCTGATGTACAGGAGGATGCAAGGAGACTTGGTGGTACTGAAGCTGAAACTGAGTGCGTCTTTATTCAAGGCGAGGTCTGGCGCAGTGTTATCAAGGTCTGTAGAGCTCAACATAGTTCGGCTGACTAAGTCCTTTGCATTGATCCCTGGGGCCTGAAAATTGTACCGGAGCCACATCCCCTCTTCAAAAAATGCTCCAACATCTGGAAAACAATAACAGTAAGAGAGATAAAGGAGAAAGTGAATGTGCTGAGACATTCTTTGAAAAAGAGCAGGAATAAATAAGAATACACACATTACAGTATTATTATTGAACTTGGTGCTGCTTTAAAAATCTATATATGAAAAATAATGAAGCATCTTGCAACCATTAACAAATCAACACTCATAACTTTCCTAGGAAGAAGGAAAGTACTATCCTTATTTCGTAACTGAAGAAATGAATACATAGAGCAATAATAAAATTTGCACAAGGTCACACAGTAAGTTTGTAACTCAGCTGGATTGCCCGAATCCTGAGTTCAGTCCCTTCCCCACCAGACTACTCTTCCACTCATTGCCATAAAGTTGCCATAGTTTACAATGCTTAAAAAGGGCAGACAAAGGGATTAAGAGCTACAAGAAACCAGTCAAAATAAAAGAAAACTAGAGACTACACCAAGAACAAATTCCAGAAGGTGAATTGTGGAATGATCTTGCAAAGATTGTTGAAAGCTCTGGCACTTGAGAAATTGAAAATGGAATTGGACAAAGAACTGAAAAACATCATCTATTAATGGGTAAATTTTAAGGGATATTTTCCTGCTTTAACTTCCAAGAACTTGCAGGAGGCAGACAGAATGGGAACATTTGTGGACCTGAAGCATCGTTAGGGAAGTTCAACATGCCAAAGAAGTTGTGAACTAGTCAGCAGGGCATACTAGGCCTTCTTTCCCTCAAGCAATCTGTCAGTATTTAGAGGCCAATGGTGGGTGAAGTCTACACTGTAATTTTTCTTTCTTTTTTTTGGCCACAAATGTGCACTCTTCCCTTGGTGCCTTGGAGACATCAGACCTGCTTGTGCTCTTTGTGAACAAAAAGTCTCTGGTTAAGCACTACGTTTTTGTGCCCTTCTCAATGTAGCTATGGTTCTCAAAGCCAGAATTTAGCCTACAGATAGCAGAAATCATATCAATAACTTTTAGAGAAACAAAGAATTAAAGTGTTAAAATCAAATCAGCATTAATATCAAATAATTAAAACTAGGCCTTTGTTAACATTCATACTAAAAAGAGAATGTTGCCTGTGTCTCATTTTCATCAATAACTTTGCACAGTTTTAAAATGCATTACAATACAATGATTCAGCATTAAGGCTCTTCCACGCTGCCAAAATCCTAATATAATTTACTTCCTAACACAAAAGAATAAATAAAGTTGATCAAGCATAAGAAATGCTAAACAGATCAGAGAATCCCAGCAGAAAGTAAACTCAGTAGAGAAAGGAGAAAAGAATATTTTAAAACCTTTTCATCTTACTAAGCATTCAAGTGAACCATGTCAATAACTAATTTTATGCTAATAATTATAAAATAACTTAAGATAATGATAACATCGTGACTTTTTCACATTATCAAATATCTGATACACCCCCCCAGAGACTTTGATGAAAGGAATTATAATTAGAAATGATGTCATATCCTTGAAAACTGTTGCTGAATGCTCAAATAACTATTATGGGAGAGGTTTTTCTGCTACCCATATTCTGCAGACCAGACTCTTACTTTATGAGTAGCCTCACTCTGAAGTTGCTATTTAATATGATCAGGGTTTTGAGACTCTTTAATAATAGTAAAAATTGGAGATGTCTGAAAAATGAAATTTTCATCACTCAGGAAATTCAAATATTTCAACCTTTATTTTTGTTTGTGAGCCAAAAGGAAAAGTTGAATTATCAAAACTTTTTGGGAAATGAAAACCCCACAAAAATTTGATTTGGAAATATAAAAATGTTACAAAGTGGGGCAGTCTGGCATGAATCTACATACACTTGAACATTCATGGTACCTCATGAGAGATGCCATTTGGAAGTTGCATGCCCCAATCTTCCCTTCTGGATTGGTTGCATCACTGCTGCAGGACATTTTGGGAGCCCCAGTACCACAGTGGCTACGTCTACACGTGAAGCCTACATCGAAATAGCTTATTTCGATGTAGCGACATCGAAATAGGCTATTTCGATGAATAATGTCTACACGTCCTCCAGGGCTGGCAATGTCGATGTTCAACTTCGACGTTGCGCGGCACCACATCGAAATAGGCGCTGCGAGGGAACGTCTACACGCCAAAGTAGCACACATCGAAATAAGGGTGCCAGGAACAGCTGCAGACAGGGTCACAGGGTGGACTCAACAGCAAGCCGCTCCCTTAAAGGGCCCCTCCCAGACACAGTTGCACTAAACAACACAAAATACACAGAGCTGACAACTGGTTGCAGACCCTGTGCCTGCAGCATGCATCCCCAGCTGCCGCAGCAGCAGCCAAAAGCCCTGGGCTAAGGGCTGCCGCCCACAGTGACCATAGAGCCCCGCAGGGGCTGGAGAGAGACCGTCTCTCAACCCCTCAGCTGATGGTCGCCATGGCGGACCCCGCTATTTCGAAGTTGCGGGACGCGCAACGACTACACGGTCCCTACTTCGACGTTGAACGTCGAAGTAGGGCGCTATTCCTATCCCCTCATGGGGTTAGCGACTTCAACGTCTTGCCGCCTAACGTCGAAGTTAACTTCGAAATAGCGCCCGGCGCGTGTAGCTGTGACGGGCGCTATTTCGAAGTTAGTGCCGCTACTTCGAAGTAGCGTGCACGTGTAGACACAGCTAGTGTGTCATGGGAGATAGAGCAGTTAGGAAATCTGGCCCATAGAAGAGAATGTGGGCACAAGGCACTCAGGAGGCATCAAGGTGGCTCAGGCAGACAAAGAAGATTAATGTTGAACTGACCTGAAATGGAACCTTTCATTTAAATTTTCTTGAAATTAAAAAAAAAATGTGGGAACATTGACATTTTCCCCCTATTTTCCATTGAAAAAAGTGGGTCAATGGAAAATTCTTGATCATGTTTAATAAGAATAATTCACTGCAACCAAGTTACTATATAAAACTCATAATCCAAGACTAATATTGTTATAGTGTAGTGAACATTGACTTCAGAAGATACTCAAAGGAATGGGAAAAAAACGCCCAAAACTAAAACAAAACCCAATTGCCTACCTGTTTTAGAGAAACATAGCCATATGCAGTATATAGATCGATAACTGGGTTAGTAACTTACATATGAAGCTTACTTAACAATGGTAACATTGAGACAAAGTAATTCCTTTCCAAGAGTTTTATTAATATAATGCTGGGCCATACTTTACATTAAGGACACTGTCACAGAATGGCCTGACAGCCCTTTCACATCTTAAGTACAGACGCCACCACTTCAAGTCTCCTTCAGCGGTCTGTTTTATTTTGTCGTCCCTCAAGTCTCTACTTATAGCGCTATTTATAAGCCAGCCAGTGCCCCCACTTGCTTCTGGAAAGAGAAGTGAGCCTGTAGACACCCTGTTTCCCTCTGGCACTCCACTCCAAGGCTGCAATTACTTCCATTTAGATGTATCTAGCTGCTGGGGTTTCTTCTCTCTCTAATTATTTCTTCAGCTGTAGCTCTACTCAGTTGATTTATCTTCCAGTTAGGTCTCAATTAACCTATATTAGTGGGGATTTGATGACAGGATGCTGAGTCAGCTCTTGACTAGGCAAATCTACGACAGGCTCACATATGAACAGTTTTTGAAGGGTAACAGATATAAGTATGTTATAGGCATTAGAAAAATGTGTTAAATATGGTTATGAGTCAAGGTTATCAGCAACCTTTTTGACCTGTTGAACTTAGAACAATATGAGCTGATACTCATTTATTATAATACCTGTCAGTTATTAACCCTTTATATACTAACAACTTACAGGCAAACATCTGTCAGGGATGATCTAGATGGTACCTGGTCCTGCTGTGAGGGTAGGGGAGTGGACTTGATGACCTCTCAAGGTCCCTTCCAGTTCTGGTATACTATGATTCTACACTTAATATATAATTGCACCACAGTACCACATAAACTGCTACATTGTCAATATACTATACCATTTAAATAGAATCCATATTACATAGCTCCTTCTGAACTTGGGGTATATCTCAATGTTCTTTACACAGTTATAAGCAAATACAAGTAGCACAACAGTAGTGCAACCAAATGCCGATTTTAATAGATGTGCAGTGATGCATGCCTGGAATTGGAGGGTAGAAATGTATCCTTAGCTAAAGGCAAGATAAGGAAAATGTAAGAAAGAGGTTACATTATGAGAAATGTCATTGGTGGCCTTTGCCAGTATCTTGCTAAATCCAGCACTAGAAAAGATTTTTCTTCCTGTTACCTTATAACAGATTTCCAAGAACTGAAATATCATATTTATAAGTGACACTGTAGTCCCAGAAAGCAATTGCCCAAGCTGTGATCTCACAGTACTGTAAATAATGCAGAGCCACTGTGATAGATTTATAGCTGTTATTTCTTCAGACAAATTTTAAATCCTCTCCAAACAGGTATGGGAAAAGTAATTTAGTCTAATACCTTTTGCTCACTAGACCCAATTTTAACACGCTTTTGGATAAATAGTTAAGGGCCCTACTGTCCAAATACCTAGTTAGTGAGTTAGTAGCAATGAAGACAGTGTGACTGATCACAGAATTAAGCATTAAGCTCAGTTGTAAATGTGTCCAGGATTTGCCCTAAAATAACATCTCATTTAAACATTAAACAACTGTATGATACTTCTGTGTTACATGATTGTCTAGCTCTGCTGATGTGGAAAGGGTGCTTTCAGGTTTGATTGCTTTTCAGTGATGGGTGAAATGATACTTGTGTGTGCATAAGGCAAAAATCTGCTCTCAGTTACCCTGGTATCAATTTAAAGCTCCCTGCAAAAACCCATATGACTGCTACCTTATTGTCCTTGAAATCCATCCTCATGACTCCTCTCATTTAGAAAAAAAACATATTGTTAGACAGGTGGTGAGCCATATCACTGTGAGTGCTTGGCTTATTACAGCTATTAAGTGCATATACACCATGTCTGTAAAATCATTGTTTTCTCCCCTCCCAGTCTGTTTGCTTTATCTGCTTGTTATGTCCTATTGTTTAAAAAGCAAGCTCTTGCAGGGCAGGGATAGTCTTCAACTACAGCTCTGCCCAGTGCCTAGCACAGTGAGATTCCTTGGCTGGGAGCACCAGCTCTCAGCTGGCCCAACTTCTCACCTACATGGGCTGAACCAACATGCAGAAATAAATAAATAAACAAATCTTTCATGGTTCCTGTGACATATCTGAGGTATTTCATGCAGGACACTCATCTTGCCTTACTGTCTCAAACCAGCCAAATGAATGGAATGTTCTGAAAGTTAACTTCAGGCAAGGAGGGTACATAAATAAGCACTGGCTGTGTAATTATAAATGGCCCATTTATCATAGCATAGTTTAAAATCTGCCTTTGCCTTTAAGAATCCTAGGAATACAGTTTACTCTGAATCGATCAGGACCTTTGAAGCAATTTATATATTTGGAACATGATTCTTCAAGGGGCTGAGAGCCCTGAGTCCTGGTTCCAGTCCAGCAAAGCATTTAAACACATGCAGAAGTCAATGAGATTTAAACACACAACTAAATATCCACCCCCTAAGGATAGCTGAGGGTGCTCAGCACTTTGTAAGAGTGGGCCTATTATTTTTCTGTTAAAATATCATGAGCCATTAGCAGATAATTTCCTCTAAATTGTAGTGAGTCATGGTTTTGAAATGCTGATGAGTGAAGACTATATCTACCTGGAGGACACCAAACACCAATCACCCTGAGGACATGTTTTTTTTAAAGTAGGGACATCTAAATCTTTGAATTGGGAAAATATTTAGGAATCAGTGTAAAATGCTGTTGGCTAAATGGACATTTTTCTGTATTTGTCACTAAATAGGGAATCACATTTTTTTCTTTATGAAAAATAGCAATTAAAATAAAATACTTATATTTGTTTATGAGGTATACCTGCTGTTGCTTTCGTTTGAAACATTTTAGATGAGAAATCTGAAAAAAGGCCGCGGGGATAAAACATGGTAAAGGTTTACTGTCTACACTGCTTTTTCAAGACAAAAGCTTCAAAAGAGAGACCATGGCAGTAGCAGATCACATTTTTTTTGGCTAGCAGCAGACATGTCTAAACCAATATGCAGTGCAGTCATGCTCTGTTGACAGTCACATTGAAACCATAAATAAAAGAAGTTTGGATTAGCTGTCTGGAGAAGCACCAGCTAGGATTTGTGAAACAACAGAAACAATTTTACCTTGCAAGAAGTATACGCTCAATATAAACCATCTACATTCCGCAAATGCATTCTTACATTTAAAAAGGGGAGAAGAGAAAAATGGATTTAAACCTTCATGCAAAACAAAGATCTATCTAGAACTAACAAATATATTTTGAAACTAAAAATTGTTCCAGTGTCCCACCCTCACTCTTATCTGATTATTTTCATCTTGGCACAGTCCAGTTGCAATCAGACCAAAGATTTTGAAAAGTTTGATAAAAACTATTGTGCTATTTTATGGACCTGAGAGTGATGCATAAAAAAACTATAGAACCCAGATCCTTCTGCAAGAGCTGAGCTGGCTCCATGCTGTTAAAAGGAGTTTAAAAAAAACATATTGTAACCACTCAGAAAAGCAGATGAGACTTTGAATGCGTACAAGAAACGTATCTGTTGAGTAAAAAAAGTGCCATTTTAATATAAGTACTTCTTAGCTGCATGCACCTTCAGGCTATCTCTGTTGCACTGCCACTAAGAAAGGCATCACTGTCTGACACTTGTTATCTGATATACTTCCAAATGAATTCTAGACTGTGGCTGTGATCTCCTTCCCCTCGCCAGAAGAATTCTGGTTACTTCTATGCTTTCCGTGTCTTAATAAAGTCCATGTTTTCTGCTGATAAGCATCAAAAGCTATGTTGTTAAGATGCTTATTTCTGGTAATGGGTATAATTGTGGATTAGGGGTGAGATCTTAGCCCCACAGAATGCAATGCCAAAATAGGACTCATTTCAGTTGGGGCAGGTCTTTACAATGGTCATGCGACTACAGTGTGATGATGGACGTTATGCTATCTGCACCACAGAAGGACACATGAAAAAATTCAACAAAAATTGATGGTTCTCTTCGTTTCAGAAAACTGGTCTGAAATGCAGGCGTCTAGCTGAAAGCTGTGCCCAGCATAGAGGCTGCAAGCTTTTTCCCGGACAAAGGTACACAAATATTATTATTCCTTCCCACTGCCTGCCAATTATCAGATATCTAGCCCCCTGGTTTTACTTGACTGGATTTTGATTAATAGAGCATGACATCTCATGGTGATGTTTCCAGCCAAGGACATACACCAAAGACACCTCAGAGCCCCGTGGCTTGCACACAGATTTTTAAGTGACCTAGCAAAGCCTCTTTCCTCATCTGTCATTTTCTTTTTTATGTTTCTTAACTCTACCCATCAGGACAGAGAACAGACTACTTATAGGAGGTGTGCTACGACTGGCTTATATTACAGGAGAAATTACAACTTTTGCCAGACTATGGGCACTAAGACTGTAGGGCTGGTCTACGCTACCACTTAAGTCAATGTAACATATGTCACTCAAGGGTATGCAAACAACACTCCCATAAGCAATGTCAGTTCCGTTGACCTAAAGCAGTTCCCTCGTTGGTGCTGTGTTGGTGGGAGATGCTCTCCTAGGCTATGTCTACATGAGAAGCATCTGTCAACAGAAGTGATTGACAGAAGGGATGTCCAGACATATTACATTTACACATAAAAGCAGATTGAAATAGCGAGCCACTCTGCCGACAGAGAGCAGCCAGACTGCCCATCCCTCTCTCAACAGAACTGCTGACCAGAAGTTCTGCAAACAGAGCTGCCGGGTGAACTGGAAGCCCTGTCTGTTGACAAAAGGGGCCCGGAGTGTCTGCGTGGCTGTTCTGCTGACAGAACATTGTTGAGAAAGGCATTATACCTGAATGTGGAGAGGTATAAAGCTGCTGGCAGATGTGCTGAGTTTTGCCAACAGACTGTTGACAAAGCACGTTTTGCGTGTAGATGCTCTGTGGGTTTTTCCGACAAAAGCCAAGTTTTGTCAGAAAAAACGTCTCATGTAGATGTAGCCCTACTGACATAGCTTTCTCCTCTTGCAGAGATGGAGTAATCATGATGATGGAAGAGTGCTCTTCCTTCAGCATAACTCATCTTCACCAGATGTGCTACAAAGTAGTGCTGTACTGTAGACTTGCTTTAGATGTTGCAACATCTGCTGGCCAGAGGACAGGAAGTGTGACAGTCTCGATGGTTTTCTTCATATGAAACAGCTATTGCACTGAGATATGTGCAGATGTGTGTAAGGATTTTCATTTATCTGCTCATTGCACTTACGATTTATTCTGCTCTCAGTCCCACTTCGTGTTTACTTTGTGCAGATAAGAAGTGGGGATGCAAGGCTTTTTCTAAAACGCTTTCCAAGGTGTGTTCTTGGGTGGTCATCACTAAACATTTTTGAGCATTCTGATGGTGGAGTTAAATGGAGAAATATTGCAATTATTTATTCTAATTAGCAATCCTAACTCATTAAATGCCTATCCTCTTCTTTGATTAAATACAGCAGAGCTCAAGGCCAAGAAGGCAGTTGGAAAAATAGAATGCAACAGTGCCTTTTGTGCAGCCTGACTACAACTCCTTGGAATCTGGAGTAAAAGATGCTCATTGATTCAGGGGCCTTTGCATCAGGCTTGTGATGAAGTTATTTTAGTCTGTAAGAAAAGGGTTCTATAACTGGAATTCGATTTTGCATAAATGAACCAAAACAATTCAGAGCTGTTGTTCTACTTCACTATACATAGAGGGGAGGGGGCATGTCAATGGAAGACGGGATGGCCATGCCTACATGGCCTCAGTCTTCAGCCCTGCTGCTGGCAGAGCTGTGCTAAGTAGGTTTCTGGAAATTTCCGCAGCTAATTAGCACAGCTGCTCGAGATTTCACTCTCGGCAGAGGGTGGTGCCGGCAGTAAGCATGCTCTGTGGATGTGCCTCTGCTAGCTAACCCCAACTCTGTCACCAGTCCCTTATCCCTGAAAAAGCTCAGGGATAAGGGACTGGTGACAGAGGGGGATTTAGCTGCCAGAGGTACGTATATTATACCCAATCGGAAGCCAGCAGATGGGGCTGCCCAGTGTCCCAGAGGCCCTATATGTTGACAGGGCCTCCCCCTGCCGCTTCCAGAATGTCCAGACTGGCTTTCTGTCAACAGAATCTTATGGGGCAGTAGCAGACAGCTGGCCACTGAAGTGCTGCATTCTGTTGATTTACTGTTGACAGCGCGCCTTGGGAATGTGGATGCTTTGCAGGTTTTGTCAACAAAAAGCCAGGTTTGTTGACAAAATTCTCTAGTGTAGACATAGCCATATGGCTCCTCATTCACAGTAGGTAAAAAGTGTATTATAGTTGCTCAATGCATCTCCAGGAAAAAAAATGATTCAGTGGATGTTAGCCCTAGGTTAGTCCTATTGTAATTGGCTGACAGAGAAGCTGAAAGTTTATCATACTTACTGTCCCACAACTGTCAGGATTTTTTGAAGTTATCCCTTACATATTTGTTTTCTCTATACAGATAAATAAATCTTTGCTCCTTATTAGAAATTTGTTATAGTCTGATAGTAGACTAGAAAACTTTTCCCCACTGCTTTGGCTTGTATTCTCACTGAAATATCTGTTTGAATAACATGAGTAGGGAAGGGAAGCTGATTTTTTGGATTAAAAATCAAACAACATTTTTCCAATAAAGAAAAGTCTTCCATATATTTCATGCTATAGCCACTGCAGATGATAACTTTTAAGAGCATTACCACAGGAAATTTGACAAAATGCAAAGGAAGTACCAATGTGAGAGTTCTAGAAATAGCTGCAGCAATCGACCTAAGATTTAAGAATCTGAAGTGCTGTCCAAAATCTGAGAGGGATGGGATAGAGGGCGTGCTTTCAGAAGTTTTAAAAGAAGAACACTCCAATATGAAAACTACAGAACCTGAACCACCAACAAAAAAAAAATCAGTCTTCAGGAGGTGGTAGCTGATTCAGATAATGAAAATGATCATGCATTGGTCCACTCTGCTTTAGATCATTATTGAGCAGAACCCATCATCAGCATTGACATGTCTTGTGGAATGGTAGTTGAAGCAGGAACGGACATATGAATCTTTAGTCCATCTGGCAGATAAATGTCTTGTGATGCCAGGTATAACATTGTCATGCAACCATTGTGTCCTTCAATCCCATCCCTATGCATTCATGTTAGGCAACTATGCACAGAAAAGAACAGGACTGAATTTATACTCCTAGCATGCATGGAGGCAGGTGAGCTAAGGTAGCAGCTGCTCAGTATTTCCAATGCTTTTAAATGGGTTATGAAGTCAGAAGATACCATTGTTTTGTTCTTATCTGACTTCCAGTGTAACTTGGGCCATAGGATTCTCCTGAATGGGAACTCATCATAGTGTTGAGCAACTTTCACTCCCCTCTCCTAGGTCCCTCCCACTTCGACACCTGAGGGAAAAAATTTCTTCCTTCATTTGCCTCCTTGGAGACCTCCAGAGCACTACACACATTCCTCTGCTCTACACTGATTTGAGGACTTTCCCTCAATTGTTTTAAAGACACGCCGGTTTTTGATGAAAAAATTGAGTTCAAACAAGTCCAATAGTCAGAAAGGACCACAATGTGATATTGGATTGTGATATACCCATAGAGATCATTGTTGCAACCACTCTTCTATGTCTGCAACAAATCTTGTATAAAGTGTGCCAGGGAGCTATTGTTAGAAAAGTTATGATTTGTTAGTTATGACTGTGCTATTTGTATGCGTGTATAATTTTGTATTTGAAGCTATGTGTATTGGCTATGTACTTGTATTTCAGATGTTTGCTTCTGAGAGACACCAGTAGGCAGTCTGACCAGCCTATTGTGAAGGGATTATTCAGGCTGAATAGAATTACTTGACGGACAATGTGCCTTGGGAGGTACCAATGCTCATCTCATGAGCTTTCCTGTGAACATTCAGACTAGAATGGGAGCAGAGGCTTCTAAATGTATAGAACTGAGTTATGCATTGACAGTGACTTGCTCATGTGACAAACTCCATCTTGTAGCTGTACTTTTCCACGGCAAGAACAATGAGATTCCATCCGCATGAGGGAAGATATATAGGGCCCTGGGGACTCCTGCATTTTGTCTACAATTCTGCTTATCATCCTCTGGAGGATCTTCACCAGAAGCTGAAGCTCTAAACCAATCCAAACTGCAGATGTACTCCAAAGACCTGACTTAAGCCAGCAGTTTATTCCATCACTGCTACAAGACAGGACCAAAAACTTTGCAATAGTTGTATGTATTTCCTTCCTTCCTTCCTTCACATTTTAAAGGGTTGGCAACAGCATACTTTTCAAGTAAAGCAAGATGCTAAATTATGAATTGACCTGGGAATGCGGCTTGTCATTTCAGATTGGAAGAACCTTTTTATGTGATCAGATTAGTTTTTATAAACTTTCATCTGTTCAGGGAGTGGCCCTGCTGGTGACAGAAGAGAACTAAAGTGTCTGAAGGAATCACTTTTATGACTTTTTGTTAGCCAGTGTGGTGAACAGAAGTGCTCTTTGTGACTGGTTTGGTGTGCCTGATAGCCCCAGTCTTTCACTGTAAGTAGACCTGTCCCTAAGAAATTCACCTTGAATGGATGCTCACCATGGTGTTCCCCAGGATCACCTTGTTACACACTGTAAAGAAAATATTCTGAAACTAAGGACTGAATAAGGTCAGAAAGCAATCCATAGGATTGCAGACTCATTTTGGCTGCTCCTTGTAACAATTTCTCAGATCAGTGAAAGAACAAATGGAGCTGATTAGAGTTCCACAAAACCAACAACAAAATAAAAATAGATGGCAAACTGCATTCTGACATCTTTGTCCTTGTAAGAGGACGGTAATATTCAGACACCTGAAATGTCAATCAGCTTGTGAACTGCCACTGATCAGACTGGAGACAATGCAATTTCTTACCAGTCAGCTATCAATAATTCTAAGCATGAATTTCCTCAATAAATACATCCCTCACTGTACATGGGCTATACTTACTCTGAGAAGCATTTGCTAGTTATAAACCAATCTTTGCTGACCTTCTATGTCAATGGCATTTTATTTGCTTAGACTTTTCGTGTCATTCCTTTTGTTGCCATTCTCCAGGTATAGCCAAGCTGAAAATCCTGGCGTGCATAGGTGGGTAGGACCCATAGCAGATGTTGAAAAACAGATTGTAATGATTTGGGGGCTCTGTTTGTTGAATATTTATTGATATTATGACATTATTACAAAATGGATATATCATGGAATGCCTCTAGATCTGTGTAATCACCACGGCTTAAACACAGTAGAGAGGTCATGGTGAAAGAACTATCAGCAGCTGAATAGGTCCTATATGGGGAGACCCAATGAGTAAATGCATCCTAGGGGAAAATCATTCTTTCCACCTTCTCTCTGCAGAAGATTGGCACTGGAAGGATGGAAAATTCCCAAACAAGAAGAAGAGGCAGGGATTTGGAGTCACACGGAAAAGGACATACACAGGAAGTTTGGCCAAAAGTAGGGAAGAGGATGGTCAGACCAAGGACAAAAGAAACAAGCTGATCTAGGTAGAGAAGCTTCAAGATTAGGCAAAGAAGTTAAGCAGCTGCAGGGGAAGGATCCTGGAACCTGAAAAGGCCTCTTACCCGAGCCCAAAGAGTGCTCTGGAGTCTTCAGGTAACTAAGGCAGGGAAATGAGTTCAGAGGGTTTATTTGTGCTTGTGCATTTTTCCTGTGATTAAATGTGTTAGATTTCTGTATGTCGTGTCTGTGTTACATGCTACACTTGCCATATGATCCTTTCAAGAGGTAAACCAGAAGGTTTGCACATTTGGGTGGACATACTTTTAAGGTCAAAGGGAAGCCAGAGAGCTGTGCTGCATGCTCTTGGAAAGGGGTGACAGACAGAAAATCTGCTTCCTGAAAGAATGCCTTGAGACCCTAAAATAATGTGATGGGGTGTCTGCCCCATGCTGGTGGAGAAGAGTTAATACAGCCCTTGGGGAGGCTGTATAAGACCCCAGCCAATGAGAGGAGGGCTAATGGGGCCAGCCAATGAGAAGAGGATTTGCTGGAGCAGCCGATCATAGCTAGTGAGGGCCATATAAAAAGACCTGCTCAGGAAAACAAAGGGTGGTCTGTCCCTGGAGGCAAAATGAGAAAGATTGTCTGTCTAGAGCAGTGCTGAGCAGGGTTACAGGAACAAGAGAGAGCTCAAACCTGATACTTGCTAGGTTGGGGCACTGATACTAAGGCAGAGAAGGTGATGGGTCTATGAGGAAGTGACCCAGGGAAATGGAGGGCTAAGGGTTGGCGGGGATGCAGTGAGCGGCTACTGCCTAGAGAGTCCCGAGGCTGGGACCCAGAGTAGTGGGTAGGTCTTCGTCTTCTCCCAGTCCCTTTGTTCCACTTGCCATCTAAGGGCATAGCCAGTAACTTGACTGCAGTTTGCCGCTTAGCAGAGTGGCCAGACTGGAAACTGCAATTTGCTTCCAAGGCAAATGGATGAACTAAGAACTGCTGGTTCCCAAGAAGTGGGGAAAAGAACCAACTACAGCGGTACCCTGAAGACGATGCTACAAACCAGGGAGCAACGTGGGTGTCAGCGGTGGCATGGCCATGACTGTGGGTGAGACCACAGTAGAGGAAGGCATACTGTTGGACTTCAGAGATAATTCCCACGATGGTTGGCAGAAGGCACCAGTGTTGTGAGTCTCTCCCATTATAGAGAGGAACAGGACCCAGGCTGTGTTCATGCTCAGGAGGCTTAAAACACCCTGAATCTAGTGTCTGGGTCCCCTCACAGCAATCTGGTGAGTTGCTGCTTGGGGAAACCTGACCACATCTATCAGACATACCATAAAGAAGTTTATCATAATTTAAAAGCTATGTGGATGAGGTTCTGCCAAGCTGTGCTGTATTGCTGCTTAATCTGTGTCCTCAGTGTTTCAGTGGGAGTACTCAAAGAGAAAGGTTCTGTGTAGTGTGAAATTGGAGGGTGGTGGGAGGGCACTACGTGATTAGAATGTTATTTTCAGCATCAGTATAGCAGAATTTAGCCTTAAATAACGGCCTGGTACACTATTAATCATGTTATCACTACAGAACTAACTCAAATTCTGGCTTAGCTTACAAGGGAAAAAGAGCTTGGTTGTCCCATCCTAAATCCTATTTGCACATATAACAAAGAGGTGTGATAAAGCTGCATGACTGTTGGTCTCTGACCAAATGAGGACAAGGACTGGAACAGCAGAGGAACGCAGCAAATTTCCTCACACAGATGTAAACCCAGTTCCAGGCAGGGCTGTCAAAACCTCATTTCATTGGTATGTGCAATTTTTATATTTTCTTCCAATATCTAGTGACAAGCCTGTCCTGTTTCACGGAAAAGGAGCATATAGTAGAAGACTCCATAAGGTGTCATTAGAGACAAAAGTAGAAGCCAGTTTATTTGAAAACCTGGGGAATTTGGCAACATTTAGAAGATGTTCCAGTATTTTCCTGGATTAACAAGGTATACTGCAGGTTATATTTATAACATAAAACTCAATGGACTGACACTCAACAGTTTTAGAGACCTTATTTTCTTCATTGCTTCAGGATTTTTACGTTTTTGTGTTCATTGGGCATTTCCAAAGTTATCTGTGTTGTGTGTTTGTTACCCTACATTTACACTTAGAGTTTTGTTGAGAAAACTTGCAGAGCATCCACACTAAATGCATTCTGTCGACAGTAAATCAACAGAATGTGGCACTTCTGTTGACAGTCTTCCCCATGAGGCAGAACTCCTTTTTCAACAGAATCTGTCACCAAAAAAGTCTTGTGGACACTCCAAGGAGGCCCTCTGTCAACAGACTGGGCTTTCAGGTCACCAGACTGCCCTGTCTGCTATGCTTCTCATTGGCCCTTCTGCCAAAAAAGCAGCTGGGCAGTCTGGCCTCTCTCTGTCAACAGAGTGGATCACTTTTATGATCTGCTTTGCTGTCAGGCCACAATTTGTCAACGGAAGTTTTGTGCAACTGATTGCTTTAGTGTAGACATAGCCTAACTGTTTTCTTTTGATGCCACATGGTTAGTTGCATGAACAGACATTCTGAGATTATGAACATTGAAATATCCTTGAAAAGAGGAGATGTCTTTAAGCCAGATTTCAGCACGAACAGGGGAAAAATGGTGAAAGTTACAAAACTTTCAGCCAACTGGAACTAGATTGATCTATAAAAAATGCTGGATATTTCCTTAGCACAAATTCAGTTTTCACAGCAGGGAACTGAGAGTCTGAAATTCTGGGTCATATTCCCAACTTTGTCAGTAACTCACTATGAACCTTGAAGAAATCACTTTGGCCTGCACTTCCAGTTGCTTTTGATGTTGGGCGCAACCTTTGTTTACTCAAAAGTTGATTTTTCTGAGGCTTTGAACATGCAAAATTTCAACTGAATTAAATGGGATCAACAATAGCTCTGAAAATTAAGCCTTGGATGTTAACCTGGACATATCAAAGTTGAGGCAGCTAATCTCAGAGGCCCTTGAATTGAATTTAAACTCTGTATTCTTCATTTCCCTCATCTATAACACAAACACAAAACAACAAAAAAATCACTTTCTAATTTTTAAAAATAATTTGACATTCAAAGAGCTGTATAAAAATAAAATGTTATTTAAAATACTTCATGGTTTTGGTCAGGTCAGAAGTACCATGGTAATAACATTAACTATTACTTTTGCTTTTGTTATGGTAATGCCTATGGACGAACCAAGAATGAAGCCCCATTTCAAAAAGCGCTGCGTAACTTCTTTTATGGCATTTCTATTTTATATTGTGTCTAAAGTCAAAAAGAAAATATTTTGTTTAGATCTAGTTTTGACTGCAGCTTTGGGTTGGTTTTCATTCCATCCGGGATTGCCCCATCCTTGAAACAAACAGGAAATGATGTGACAAGTTTTGGAAAAATGATACTTTTCCCCTGGAATGTGACAGTGACTATTTTCTGATATTTTATGATCTTTAAAAGACCAGCTTGGTTAAAATTACTTCAGTTTTGGCTCATAGAGAGACTGTAGGGATAATTCTTGTCTATGTATGAGATTAGTTCTAAACACATGCTGCCACTCAGATTTGATTGGAATAGAATCCTTGAGCATCTCAGCATACAGAGCCATTGGCTGTGCCCCTAACCACATCTGGGTAAGTGCAGAATCAGTGCAGGCACAGTAATGAGGTAGCACAGGAACTGTGAGACTGCTAACCCACATGCTCAGACCTAGGAACCAGTTGCCTGACTTTATTGAACAGTGCAGAAAACACCCCTGAAGTGAGGGATTTTGGGCTGATTGTTGGCTGAAAGAGAGTTGAAGCTTTCATCAAAGAAATAGTCTCCAGCTGTTTGATTCCTGCTTTGTTCAGGGAAACCATGCTCTGTACATTTCTTGTAAATAAATGGGATTAAACCAGAGAAGTCTTGGATTCATTGTGGATAGTTCTCTGAAAAAAAATCAATGTCAGCAGCAGTCAAAAAAGCAAACGGAGTGTTAGGAATCATGAAAAAAGTGACAGAATATAAGACAGAGAATCTTATTGCCTCTATACAAATCCATAGTATGCTCACATCTTAAACATTGTGTGCAGATGTAGTTGCCTCATCTCAAAAAAAGATATCTTGGCATTGGAAAAAGTTCAGAAAAGGGCAACAAAAATGGTCAGGGGTATGAAACAGCTGCCTTATAAAGGGAGATTAGCAAGAATGGGAATTTTCCACTTAGAAAGGAGACAATTAAGGGCGATAGATAAAGGTGTATACAATCATGACTGGCGTTGAGAAAGTAAATAAGGAAAAGTTATTTCTTTGTTCCCATAACACAAGAACCAGGGGACCTCAAATGAAATTTATAGGTAGCAGGTTTAAAACAAACGAACAAACAAACAAAAAAGGAAGTCCTTTACACAATGCACAGCCAACCTGTGGAACTCCTTGCCAGAGAATGTTGTAAAGGCTATGACATTAGCAGGGTTCAAAAAAGAGCTAGTTAAATTCATGGTCATTAAATTATTAATGATGATGATGGGCAGGAATGGTGTCCCTAACCTCTTGTTTGTCAGAAGCTGAGAATGGGTAACAGCGGATGGATCACTTGATAATTACTGGTTCTATTCATTCCTTCTGATGCACATGACACTGGCTACCACTGGAAGATAGGATACTGGGCTAAATGGACCTTTGATCTGATCCATTATGGCCTGTTTTATGTTCTTAAAGAAACAATTGACTCCATCATCTATTTCTCCTGTTACTGGAAACTAAATGTAAGACCTAGAATTTTGGCTACCTGGTGGATTGAAAAATGGATAATAATATCATAGAACTATAGAGTTAGCAGGGGACTGCATGGGTCTTCTAATCTGACCCCTTGCAAGATGCAGGATTTGTTATGCTTGATCAACTGATGGTGGATATAGGCAGTGGCACTGGAACAAACTTTAGGATGGGGTACTGAGTTACACGCCTCCTTAGACCTGTTATTGCCCCTCAGATATTGCCAAATCTCCCGAACTGGAGCAACAGGATGCCATTTATGGCAATGGTGTACTGTCCGTATGGTCCTGGTGAATTGGCAGCCCTAGCCACTCGCTGCTCCCAGGCTGGAGCCACGGCTGTTGGGCAACTCCTGAGCCCCAGGCCAAGGCCAGGCACAGAGCCCTGGGCTGGTGGAGGGACACTTGGTGGTTGCAGAGCCTCAAGGGCTGGTTGCCTGATTTCTGGGGTCAGAAGGGCTGGTGGGCGGTGCAGCTGGTGGAGCCAGCGGGCAACAAGACTCCGAGGACCAGTGGAACACCTAAGGCCAGCAGGTAGTAGGGAAGCCAGTGGGATCCCAGAGGCCTGGCAGTACCCCATGAGGGCTGCCCAGAGGCCAAGACCTGGGGCTGGTGAAGATGTTATTGGGAAGCTGGGTGCAAAACCTCAGGAGTACTACATCATTCCCTACAACCCTACTTCCTGCACCTATGGATATAGTCTAAAGCAAGAGGGAAAGTGGAGAATCCAGTCCATAAGCAGGAAGGTGGCAAAGCAGTCCTTGGGATGGTCTTTTCTGCTGTAAGTTTCACTTATTTATGGCTAGAAGAAAAGGGAAATAGAAAGCCCAAACTCTAATGCCTGAGGCTTGCCTGAAAAGAAAGAGTAGTTATGAAAGAGTTGAGAAAACAGAATGTCAAAGGGTACTAGTTATCCCCTGCAGGCTTGGTGCTTAAGAGCTGTTTGGTGACTGGTAAATAGCTTTGCCTGCGGGCTTGCCAGTAAGGCGGGTAATTTGAACATAGATCAGTGTGGTAGACAATTTATGAGACCAAAGGTTATTTAGAATCATGAAAACTATTCAGAAGAGTTACCAAAAAATGATCTCAGCAGATATCACAGACTTAGCTCCACATGAGGTAGCTTCTAGAAAGAACTAGAAAATGCAACAGACTGGATGATTTTATATATTTGTGACACACACAGTAAAAGAGGTCTGTTCATAGAGATTAGAACTTCAAGCATATGTGATGAAATCTTTAGCAGTGCATTGCAAAATAATATAGGAATAGCTCTTGAAATGTTATGTAAACAAATGAAAACCTGTAAAACTTTAAAAATGCATTGATTTGGGAAACTACATTTCCCAATTCTACTTAGTTTTGTCCTTGTCAGCTCCTATCAAAATACTCAAACAAAATTAACTAGAAGCTTCATCCCCAGTTTTATTGCAGTGTTTTGGACTTTTTTTTAAGTACTTGGTAGGTATGTCAATATGATCGATCTTCTCCGATATTACAGTGATTCATTATAATCCTCGATTTTTCACAATTTAATTTGTATCTTAGCCATTTCAAATGAACGAAGTGGATATCTCATCTGAGCTTTATTAACTATTGTACCCACTTAAAATGTTCTACTGCTTTACTGTAACTATGAACTTCCCCTTATCTTGGGATGCTCAATCTCAAATTCAGAATAACTAGTGAGAAATGTCAATTAAACTTTCAGCCAAAAAACTTTTCAGCTATCTGAACAGCCAAATATTTGAGAAAGATTGTATCTCAACACTACCCCACTAATTTATACCAACTATAACCAATGCCCTGAACCTAAATTCCGCTGAGTACTAAAGACATTAAGATCTGGATCTGAACTTCACTAATATTCTTTCAACTAATAAACATTATCAAATGCTAATATAGGAATTTACTACTCAACAGTTCAAGGTAACACCTGGTTCTGCTGTGAAGAGTACAGACTACCTGAAAGTTTCTTTCTTCCATGTGCCATTGGATTGAAATGGGAAATACACAGTTATTGGTAGATGTACCATAAATCCACCATATGTATGCAGTAGGACAGATCACTGTGTGAAAGTGATAGGTTTGTGAGGGATATTGCGGGGTGCACATGTCATATGCTTAACCAAATTCAAATGATTAATTAGTGATTCTGTTTTGCTTAGTTGTTTTGACCTGCACACTTATACAATTACCTTTTATGCAAAATGGTCCATCATAGGCAGTTTTGGAACAGTCACAGGAGTAGCCATTGTATTTCTCGACACATTTACCTCCATTCTCACAGTACATTCCATAGCTGGTACAGTGGCCTGAGCAGCCAGGTTTGACTCCCAGAGTGACCTTTGCTCTCTCTTCCAAGTCCAGAGTCACCCCATTCATTCTTAAAGAGCGAATGCAACCCAGAAATCCTCTCTGGCCTCCTGCGGCACCTGAGGGAGAATGCAAAAATAACGACTCAAAAGTTAAACTGCATTATTGCTGCTTTATACCAAATTACCCACTGAGTGGATGACTACAGCTGGACATACTATAGGTTGGGTTGTCTTTTAAAAGCCTACGATATTCATTCATTTTTCATTATGCAGTCCAATGACAGGAAGTCTAAGCTTTCAGCCAAATTCTCAGATTTATAAAAAAGAAGAGGTGTAGTCCCTTTAGCAGAGGATCTGGTCTTCAGTCACTTACTTAATTTCTTCTTTTTCTTACATATTTTTGAAGATCAAATCTGGGGTATTAGTAGGTTTTATGCTTGAATACATTTTGGGATAGCAATATTTTCCTATAGACTGATGAAAATAATTAGTAATAATAATAACAACAACCTCTTACATAGTACAGTAAACTCTGTGTTAACTGGCATTCTATCATCTGGAACTCTCAAACAACTGATGTTTTAACTATAAGTAAATTTTAGTTTATTTTTTATAAGTACAGTGTAGTGAAAGCAAATACAAATACATACAGCAAATACAATAAAAGTTTACAGTGTACAATACTGCTCTTGCTGGTTAGTAAAGTACTCTGCATACATTTTTGTTTGTTTCTTTATATCTAATTGTGTGGGTTTTTTTGTTTTTTGTTTTTTTTTAGTGTTATGCATTGCTAGGTATACCACTCTATTATGCAAAATGTTTGAATATTCAGCAACCTCCTGGACCTAGGGCTGCCGGATATGAACGTTTACTGTATTACATTTTTCAAAGCAAAGTTTGGGAAACTGGATGAGCGATTTAGGCCCATATTGTCAAACTGCAATAGGAGGCATAGATGCTCAATCATCTCAGAAAGGCTGTGTTTACACCTGCATTCCTCTTTTGAAAGAGACATGCAAATGAGGGAAATCAAAAATGCAAATGAGGTACAGATTTACATATGTGGTGCCTCATTTGCATATTCTTCTTTTGAAAGAACCAAAGCAGTGTAGACATGAGTTTTTCGAAAGTAAACCTCATCTTCGAAAGAACCATTCTTCCTAAAAAATACATATATATATATATGAAGAAGAGTTTTTTCAAAGATGGAGTTTACTTTTGAAAGACCCATGTCTACACTGCTTTTTCTTCTTTTGAAAGAATGTACAAATGAAGTGCCAGATATTTAAATCTACACCCCATTTGCATTTTTGATTTCCCTCAGTTGCATGCCTCTTTAGAAAGAATAATGTAAGTGTAGACACAGCCAAATTGAGTCACTTATTTAGCTGTCTAGATATAGATTTAGGTGCCCAAGTAGAAATCAAATCTTAACATAGGGACCTAGGTATCTTTCCCAAGCACACATGGCAAGGTGCTAACAGAAAACCAGTAGTTCAGCATAAAGTTCCTTCAATATGCTATTTGGAAATTCAGATTTATGGGAGGAACAAAGTTGATCACTGTTACAATCACAGAGAAAATCTAGTGCAATCCCAGACACTCAGTTTTGGTAATAAAATAAAGAAACATATAAAAGTTTTGCAATGTATCAGCAGGACTGCCTTTTATGAATATCAGTATCTGCTGTCTATTTATTGTCTGAAACCTCCTTAGTCTGACTCCCTCAATAACTGCCCACAATGGTAAAAATTTACACTGATAAAAATCTGAAAAATCGGTTAAAATAAACATTATCCATTGAAAGTTTATGCAAATAAAAACTGAATTTTGCCAAGCCCATTTACATTTCAGTTTACTCAGCAAAGGCTTGTATTTCAGATTATTTTTTGCAATACAAATGAAAAGACTGAGCTTGTGAGTTATGACTGTACAAATGGTGACACACATGGCTGTTTCCATTCCACTGCCAGTATGATATTTACCAATGCTCTGAAAGCTTTGTACAGAATTTCATTTCACTTCTTTTGTTGAGCATTCACCAATATGTAAGGAAATGAGGTAAAAAACGTTTTTGTTTTGTTGCCAGACACATAAGCTGGGTCTACACTGCACCACCCTTTCAAAGTGTTTTTCCAGAAGAGGGGTTTTCTTCCAAAGGAACCCCATGTACATGGTTGCTTTTGCTTCTGGAAAAGGCTTTTCCAGAAGTGAGAGCTCATGAGAATATGCAAATGAGGCATGAGATACTGAAATCCATGCCTCATTTGAAAGTTCCCCTTCTCTCATTAGCATGACCCTTCTGTAAGGGCGGTGCTCATTATTTCATGTAAATCATGTAAACGACACTCATTATGTCTGACCTGTGGAGCCCCAAGAGTGAAAGAAGCACAACTGCTACTGGAACAGCAGCCTTTCAGTCCCCAAAATGCAGTGAAGGCTAGCAATGTTTGAGAGTCGAAGGCAAAACAGTGAAACGTGTCTTTGTCATACAGCACAATATAGCTGGCAATTAAATGCATAAGCAAAAGTTGGGGTGATGGGGTGTTAGACTGGAGTAAAGGGGGTAGGGAAGAGCAAATGTTGATAGGATGAGGATGCTATTCATATCACAGAGATGACAGCCAAACAGTGCCATCAAAAACTGCCACCCCTGCATGGCATTCCCGAGTCTCTTCCTAGCTGAATAGATGGGAGGGAGATCATTTGGGAAAAGAAAATCTGGACAAAGCCTACTTGGCTGCCCAAGGCTTGGGCTACATATAAGAAAGGAGCAATGATACCAGGGTACCCAAGCAGTACTTGTTTCTTGCCTTCCTCCCATAATCTACATTGCTTCTGGAAAGAACCCTGATATATCACTGTAACTGCCAGCAAGGTGACATGGCTGGAATGGTGTAACTGACCATGAGGTCCTGTTATTTCTTAAGCTTCTTACCAACATATAATTGGCTATACAGTTCCAGTCGTGTGTGGCCTTCTGTTGGTGCCTTCCGAATCTCCTGTAGTAGCTGGTCCACCTGCAGACTGGCCTGCTTAACATTCCTTTCAGCAATGACTCGATGCCATTGGTCATCATTGAGTGGGTTGGGAGACCTGACAATGATCTCCACAGGGCCATTTCCAACATCAAATGAAAAGGACACTTCAACAGCAGCTGAAATACAAGAGGAGAGAAAATCTATCAGAAATTCCAGCTGATTATTCATGACAGGTTGAACCTCTCTAACCCAGAACTCTCTCATTGGGGAAATCCATAATCCAGCATGATTTTAGTTTGCTGGATGACCATTTATCATGAATGTTGCCAAGTTTCCCATGGTTCCATAAAGTTTCCTTCCATCTACGAGTCCTGGCTCTCAGTGTTTTGTGCTGCTATTCAGCTGTAATTTACCCATGTCTTCCAAGAGCCCAATAAGCAGTGAAAGTGTTTTAAAATTATGCTACGGAATTGATAGGTTGATTAAATTATATTGGATGGTCTATAAATGTACAGAGCCTTTATACATTTCTATTATACTCTGTAGGATTTTTCCATCACATGTTGCTCAGAAAAGTATATGATTGATGTTTATTACTGAGAAGATAAAGTGATTAATAAAGAATAGATCACTTTTGATGACACTGTATCTCAAATTGCCTGCTAGGAGTCAGTTAGTGTTCTTTTTGGCTGGAAATAATGAGAGAAAATCAGTTCAAATAATTATCAGAAAAGGGATTGCTACTGATAATATTCACAAAGGAGGATTTAACTTAAGTGTAAAGGCAAATGGGTTTTCTATCTATGTCATTTTTTTAGTTATAAAGAAATCCCTGGAAAGCAACTTCTGAAAGAATCATCATCCTTTTGAGGGTTTGACATAGGTTTGTAAGGGATTTAGTATAATTATGCTTCTCAAGTTGTGCATAATTCACTTCCAGTCTGTCTTGCAAAACTTCACTCACCCAGAAAGCAAAATTGATTTTGATGGGCTAATAAACTATTATTACCTATCAGCCTATTAAAAAGAAATCAAATACTTTTTGTGCCTTGGCTAGTACCATTTCATGGTGCCTTTGGCAAGGCTGAAACAAATTGTAGCCATTTATGTGTTTGTT
This sequence comes from Carettochelys insculpta, assembly GCF_033958435.1. Taxonomy (NCBI): domain Eukaryota; kingdom Metazoa; phylum Chordata; order Testudines; family Carettochelyidae; genus Carettochelys; species Carettochelys insculpta. The sequence goes on from NC_134138.1 coordinate 177,646,079, forward strand.
CCACATTCCAAAAAGATACAATGAGAAAAAGTTTTTTCATAATCACAAACGCTTTTTTTTTTTGTAAAAAAATTGCCACAAAAAGCTTACTACCTTTTGGTTTTTCCCCTTTTTATAGAATGAGGTAAGTTTAGAGGGAGAATTATATAGGTATTTAGGTACTGAAATATCCACCATTCTCAGCCACCTGCAATTCTATTTCCTCATCTGAAGTAACCACCTCTCATGTCCCCTGAAGCTCAACCAGTTTGCCTTTGTTTGCTCAGGACTTGACTAAAGAGAACTAGAGATGTTTTTCTCTTATGTGGTGAAGTCTTTAAGCCTCTGAGGCTTCGCATATAAGGTTAGGGCAAATCAAAAGCTAGAATCAAATCTATATTGTCATTAGCATACAGGACGCATTGCAGCTGGCCTTGAAGAGGGGCTGGCTTTGTCTCCACTGTGGCTGCTCAAGGGAAAACAAACAAACAAAAAAAACCACAACACTTTGCACAATGTCTGTCTCCAACTCCTTTAATTGCTTCCTGAAAGTAGTCCGTCTGCAAAGCTCTCAGAGTGAGAACTGGGAAGCAGAGTGTTCATCTCATGCTCAGCCACTTGACGGCATTTTTGACATTGCCAGTAGGCACCTTTGTGAAACCCCATCCAGTATTCAGTCTCCGAGTCTACTTTAGAAGTCTAAAACAGCACTCCTGGCCCATTTGCTCAGTCTACTGGGTAAAAGCAGCAGCCACATTTTTAAAAGAGATAACTGCAAATGGAAGAGGGGAGAAAGAGAGAGGGACTGGGGGAGAGAAAAAGATGAAGACATTTCTACCAGAACAATGATACTTGTATGACTCAGCTTTAATCTGGGCTGAAAATCAAGGTCTGCATAGCAGCCTGAAAGGTTTCTTCTATGAGATAATGATATTATAAGGAAATTCACAGTAATTGGAGGAAAATATTAACTGTGATTTTAAAGCATAAGTATGCAGAATAAAATTCATACTAAGGGTTGAACCTCTTTAGTCTGGCAACATCTGTAATCTGGCATGATTTTTGCTAGGTGGATGGCACTTATCATGGGTGTGGCCAAGTTTCCGGTGGTCCCATAAAGTTTGTTTCCAGCCACCAGTCTTCAGTGTTCTGCGCTGTTATTTAGCTCCAATTTATCCCGAAATGTCTTCTAAGAGCCCAAGAAGCAGTGAAAATGTTGGTAATGTGCTAGGCAATATTGAGCTCCCAGGATTCAGCAAATTCTCTTGTTTGGCGCTGTTTCTCCAGGGTGCCAAACTAAAGATATTTTAATATTTCATCTTGTACATTGAGAGAGAAAAGAATAAATGTCCCATAAGAATGTACTTCTCATCAAAAATTTTTGTTTTGATTTGTTGAATGTGAAAGGGGAAGAAGCACCAGACAAGTATAGTGTCCATTGACATATCACCCAAACAAATTTAACACAGGCATCACAAAAAATATTAGTGAGTAAATCAGTCTGCTAGTTTGCAAGCCTAAAAAAGTATGAAGCATATCTGTAGGTACAGCTAAAGATACAGAATAAAATTGCTTTCTGCATGTTTGTGACTCCTACAAGCAACTTCTAGTATTGGTTCTTACGGGTAAGCCACGCTATCTGTTTTTATAAATTTCTGACCCCACATCATCGTGTATGAACACTCAGAAGAATCTCAAACTAAAAACTATTAGTATTGGGACTTTAACAGGTCTGTGTGAACATGTCTACCCAGAGGTTCTATAGACTTAGACATCTTAAAGACTACCCTGTTACTGATTTATTTTTTTTAGGCAAATCTCCCCCTGACCTTTCTTCTACAGTGTCTTTGCTGAAAAATTACATACTATAAAATGAAACTCCCCCTCCCAAAAATCCACAGTGGTTTGGGGACTAATTCATTAGCACTGACAAGTCTTAAGAATGGCCATTCTGAATCAGACCAACAATCCATCTAGCCCAGTATCCTGTCTTCTGACAGTAGTCAGTGCCAGATTTTTCAGACATAAAGACCGGAACAAGGCCATTTGTAGTGTTCTGTTACTATTGGACATCCTCAGTATCTGGCAGCTGCATCCATGATGATCTTGGCTAACTGCTACTGATGGGCCAGTCATCCATGAACTTTTAAGATTCTCTTTTGAACCTAGATATTCTTTTGGCCTTTTCAACATATCGGGGCAATGAGTTCCACCAGCTGACCGTATATTTTATAAAGAAATACTTCCTTCGGTTTGTTTTAAACCTGCTGATTCTCAATGTCACCAGGTGACCCCTAGTCCTTGTGTCTGAGAAGGCAGAAACAACACTTCCTTAATAATTTTTCTCCACACTATTCACAATTTTATAGACCTTTGTCATAGGACTTTTATGTCCTCACCAAATCCATGGCTTGCATTATAAAGCCTTTTAGACTAGATAATCTAATGGCTCCTTCCAGCCTTAAGATTTCTGAAAAAATAGCTGCGTCTACATTATCCAACTATTTCAACGGAGCCAGCCCAACTTCGAAGTAGCGCGCATGTCTACACATGCCATGCACTACTTTGAAGTTAAAGTTGATGTTAGGCGGTGAGAGACAGAAATCACTATCCCCATCAGAAGATGGGAATAGAGTCCTACTTGGATGTTCAACATTGAGGTAGGGTGTCTGTAGACAATCCGTGTCCTGCTATTTTGAAATAGTGGGGTCCTCCATGGCGGCAATCAGCTGAGGGTTGAGACATGCTGTTCAGCCCCTAAGGGGCTCTATGATCACCAGATGCTGCACCCCTTAAAGCACCATAGAATCATAGAATACTAGGACTGGAAGGGACCTTGAGAGGCCATCGAGTCCAGCCCCCTGCCCTCATGGCAGGACCAAGTACTATCTAAACCATCCCTGACAGACATCTATCTAACCTGTTTTTAAATATCTCTAGCGATGGTGATTCCACAACCTCCCTTGGCAATTTATTCCACTGTTTGACCAACCTGACAGTTAGGAACTTTTTCCTAATGTCCAACCTAAACCTCCCTTGATGCAGTTTAAGTCCATTGCCTCTTGTTCTATCCTCAGAGTCCAAGAAGAACAAGTTTTCTCCCTTCTCCTTGTGACACCCTTTTAGATCCTTGGAAACCGCTATCATGCCCCACCTCAATCTTCTTTTTTCCATACTAAACAAGCCCAATTCTTTCAGCCTTTCTTCATAGGTCACGTTCTCTAGACCTTTAATCATTCTTGTTGCTCTTTTCTGGACCCTCTCTAATTTCTCCACATCTTTCTTGAACTGCAGTTCCCAGAACTGGACACAATACTCCAGCAGAGGCCTAACCAGTGCAGAACAGAGAGGAAGAATGACTTCTTGTGTCTTGTTCACAACACACCATGGACCTGGACTTCCTGTGGCAGGAAGGTGAGAGTATGGAGACAGCAGCACCCACACGTGCTGGCCCTGCAGACCCTTTAGTGCCCCTGAGCCACCCACCCATCACCCATGGCAGCCAGCCAGCCCTCTGAGCTTCCTCCACCTGAGGGGACCCAGGGCTCCCAGGCATCCAGCTGGTGTGGGGGAAGGGGGAGAGGTAGCAGGGCCCCTCCTGGAAAGACTCCAGGTTCCAGGACCTGAGGCTCTGGGGTGAGAAGGAGGTGCTCCAGGTAATGGGGAGCAAGTGGCAGAAGGCAGAGGCATTTGCCAAGCTGACTGAGGCCATGGCTGCCTGGGGTCACCCTGCCCACACTCCTGATCATGTCAGAAGTAAAGTAAAGGAGTTGTGGCAGGGTTATGCCCAGGCCTGGGACATGGCCAGCCAGTCTGGGGCTGCCCCTGCTGCTTGCCCCTATTACAGGGAGCTCAGGGAAATCCTGGGCCCCCAGTACACCTCCTCCCCCTGGTCGTCTTTGACACCGCAGCTGAAGAGCCCCAACAGGCCTCAGACCAAGGGGCCAGCCCAGAGGCCAGCCCCACACCCCAGGGGCCCCTGGAGGAGCCACCCCCCTTGGACCGCCAAGGAGGGCTCCAGTGACAGGGAGCTCCAAACAGACCTCCCCTTCCAGAGTGCCAGCTGGGCATCCACCTGACAGGTGTCCGCCAACCGCGGGAGTGGACCTTCAGGTATGAACCCCACAGGGCGCACACCCCCAGGTTACAGGGCAGGGGCACAGGCCATGACTGGGGGCACCCCACATTCCCAGGTGAGCCCAGTCCACCATGGCCCAGCCAGACCATGTCCCAAGGACAGCTGCATGGCCCCCAGGGCCCATTCGCAACTGGTCCCGCAGACAGCGCCACATCCCGGGTGTGGGGCTGAACACCTGAAGGAGGCCGCCCACAGGGACACAGCGCCCATGGCTGGGGGACAGGGGACAGGGACTCGGCACTCACAGGAATCTGGGGAGTTTGGGCCACGGGCCAGGGCCCACACCAAAAGATTGCCCTCTCTCTTCCCACCATCTGTGGCCGCACTGTCTGAGTGCCATGACAAGGCAGTGGTGTCTGTTGTGCTGGTCAGCCCGCAGGGGCGTCACAGTGCGTCAGCCAGCTGGGGCAGGGACCACTGCCAGGACTGGTCCGCCACAGCTGGAGCCAGCTGCGAGTGGCTGCTGACCCCCAGGTCCTTGCCACCATCCGGCAACAGGTGGACATTGCAGAGGATCACCTCCAAGTGGAGAAGAGGGCATTGGCCTGGTGCCAGGAGTTCTGGGAGTCCTTCATGCAGACATTTGACTGCGTCACGGGAGCCCTGGAGCAGATTGTGGACTGCTGTCACCTTCTGCTGCTCCACCTACTGTTCCTCCTGGCAGCCCCCCTGCACCAGAGCCCACTGGGGAGGATCACAGGGCTCCAGAGCCAGCCCAGCCATATTTGATGTCCTGGCCCCAACCTGGACTTGACAGGGACCCCGGATGAGGGGGAGGGTGGCAACCCAGACCCGGCGTGGGTCATGACCCCTCCACGCTGGATGTGGGGCAGTGAGGGGCCAAAGGTTGGGCCACCCAGGTCCCCCTCCTTTGTATATAGTTCCCCCTGGCTTTGTTGTAAGTAGTTATGTCCCCCCATTTAAGTAGCATTCCTGCTCATGTACATAGTTTCCCCAAGGACATTTGTTCCATTAAAGAGTTGGCTTACACATTTGGTTTGTAAATAATATAATCCCAGTTCTATTTTTCAAAAACACAGGTGTGTCGTGTGCTCTTTAGGGAGGCATAAGAACATAAGAATGGCCATATTGGGTCAGACCAAAGGTCCATCCAGCCCAGTATCCCGTCTGCCAACAGTGGCCAATGCCGGGTGCCCCAGAGAAGGAGAACAGAAGACAATGATCAAGTGATTTATCTCCTGCCATCCATCTCCTGCCCTTGTACTGAAGGCTAGGGCACCATACTTTACCCCTGGCTAATAGCCATTTATGGACCTAACCTGCAAAAATTTATCGAGCTCTTTTTTAAACCCTAATAGAGTTCTGGCCTTCACAGCCTCCTCCGGCAAGGAGTTCCACAGGTTGACTGTGCGCTGTGTGAAGAAAAATTTCCTTTTATTAGTTTTGAACCTACTACCCATCAATTTCATTTGGTGTCCCCTAGTTCTTGTATTATGGGAAAAGGTAAATAATTTTTCTATATTCACTTTCTCCACACCATTCATGATTTTATATACCTCTATCATATCGCCCCTCAATCGCCTCTTTTCCAGACTGAAAAGTCCCAGTCTCTCTAGCCTCTCCGCATATGGGACCCGTTCCAAACCCCTAATCATCTTGGTCGCCCTTTTCTGAACCTTTTCTAATGCCAAAATATCTTTTTTGAGGTGAGGAGACCACATCTGCACACAGTACGCAAGATGTGGGCGTACCATAGTTTTATATAGGGGAAGTATGATATCTTTTGTCTTATTATCTATCCCTTTTTTAATAATTCCTAACATCCTATTTGCTTTACTAACTGCTGCTGCACACTGCGTGGATGTCTTCAGAGAACTATCCACTATAACTCCAAGATCCCTTTCCTGATCTGTCGTAGCTAAATTTGACCCCATCATGTTGTACGTGTAATTTGGGTTATTTTTTCCAATGTGCATTACCTTACACTTACCCACATTAAATTTCATTTGCCATTTTGCTGCCCAATCACTCAGTTTGCTGAGATCTTTTTGTAGTTCTTCACAATCCCTTTTGGTTTTGACTGTCCTGAACAACTTGGTGTCATCTGCAAACTTTGCCACCTCACTGCTTACCTCATTTTCTAGATCATTGATGAACAAGTTGAACAGGATCGGTCCCAGGACTGGCCCCTGGGGAACACCACTAGTTACCCCCCTCCATTGTGAAAATTTACCATTTATTCCCACCCTTTGTTTTCTGTCTTTTAACCAATTCCCGATCCAGGAAAGGATCTTTCCTCCTATCGCATGACCGCCTAATTTACAAAAAAGCCTTTGGTGTGGGACCGTGTCAAAGTCTTTCTGGAAATCTAGGTATATTATGTCCACTGGGTGCCCCTTGTCTGCATGTTGATTAACCCCTTCAAAGAATTTTAATAGATTAGTTAGACACGACTTCCCTCTGCAGAAACCATGCTGACTTTTGCCCAACAATTCGTGCTCTTCTACGTGCCTTGCAATTTTATTCTTTACTATTGTTTCTACTAATTTGTCTGGTACTGATGTTAGACTTATCGTTCTATAATTGCCAGGGTCTCCTCTGGAGCCTTTTTTAAATATTGGCGTTATATTGGCCGTCTTCCAGTCACTGGGTACCGAAGCGGATTTAAAGGATAGGTTACAAACCACTGTTAATAACTCCGCAATTTCACATTTGAGTTCTTTCAGAACCCTTGGGTGAACACCGTCTGGTCCTGGAGACTTGTTACTATTCAGCTTATCAATTAACTCCAAAACCTCCTCTAATGTCACTTCCATCTGGGAGAGTTCCTCAGATTTGTCACCTAAAAAGGCTGGCTCAGATTTAAGAACCTCTGTAACATCCTCAGCCGTGAAGACTGAAGCAAAGAAATCATTTAATCGCTCTGCAATGGCACTGTCTTCCTTGATCGCTCCTGTTATATCTTTATCGTCCAAGGGCCCCACTGCTTTTTTAGGGGGCTTCCTGCTTCTAATGTATTTAAAAAAGCATTTTACTATTATTTTTTGAATTTTTGGCTAGCTGTTCCTCAAAATCTTTTTTGGCTTTTCTTACTACATTATGACACTTAATTTGAGAGTGTTTATGTTCCTTTCTATTTTCCTCACTAGGATTTGACTTCCACTTTTTAAAAGCTGCCCTTTTCTCTCTCACTGCCTTTTTAACATGGCTGTTAAGCCATGGTGGTTCTTTGTTAGGTCTCTTACTGTGTTTTTTTATTTGGGGTATACATTTAAGTTGGGCCTCTAGTATGGTGTCTTTAAACAGTTTCCATGCAGCTTCCAGGAATTTTAGTTTAGTTACTCTACCTTTTAGTTTCTGTTTAACTAGCTTCCTCATTTTAGTGTAATTCTCCTTTTTGAAATTAAATGCCAGAGTGTTTGACCGCTGCGGTGTTCTTCCCAACACAGGAATATTAAAAGTTATTATATTGTGGTCACTATTTCCAAGCGGTCCAGTAACAGTTACCTCTTGGACCAGATCCTGCGTTCCAGTCAGGACTAGATCGAGAATTGACTCTCCCCTTGTGGGTTCCTGTACTAGCTGCTCCAAGAAGCAGTCATTTAAGGCATCAAGAAATTTAATCTCTGAATCCCGTCCTGAGGTGACATGTACCCAATCAATATGGGGATAACTGAAATCTCCTATTATTACTGTGTTTTTATTGTGATAGCCTCTTTAATCTCCCTTAACATTTCAGCATCACTATCACTGTCCTGGTTAGGTGGTCGGTAATATATTCCTAATACCATATTCATATTAGAGGAATGAATTGTTATCCATAATGATTCTATGGAACATTTTGATTCCTTTAGGATTTTTGTTTGATTTGATTCTATATTATCCTTCACATATAGTACCACTCTGCCACCCGCACGACCTGTTCTGTCTTTCCGATATAATTTATATCCCGGTATGATAGTGTCCCACTGATTGTCCTCATTCCACCATGTTTCTGTGATGCCTATTATGTCAACTTCCTCCTTTGATATGAGGTACTCCAGTTCACCCATCTTATTAGACAGACTCCTAGCATTTGTGTGAAAGCACTTTAAAAAACTACCACTATTTATATGTCCGCCTTTCACAGACGCCTTGGATTTTTTTATATGCGATTGTTTCACATCTGATCATGCCCATACATTATTTCCCACGTTCCCTATCTGACCAACTTCTAGGGAATCCCTATCTATGGAGCCTCATGTAAGAGAAGTCTCCGTCCGATCCACGTGCTCCCCCGCACCAATCGGCTTTCCCCCACCTCTTAGTTTAAAAACTGCTCTACGACCTTTTTAATGTTTAATGCCAGCAGTCTGGATCCACCTTGATTTAGGTGGAGCCCATCATTCCTGTATAGGCTCCCCCTACCCCAAAAGTGTCCCCATTTCCTAATAAATCTAAACCCCTCTTCCCTACACCATCGTCTCATCCATGCATTGAGACTCTGAAGTTCTGCCTGTCTATCTGGCCCTGCGCGTGGAACTGGAAGCATTTCAGAGAATGCCACCATAGATGTTCTGGATTTCAGTCTCTTTCCTAGTAACCTAAATTTGGCCTCCAGAACATCTCTTCTACCCTTCCCTATGTCATTGGTACCGACATGTACCACGCCCACCGGCTCCTCCCCAGCACTGCCCATAAGTCTGTCTAGATGCCTCGAGAGATCCGCAACCTTCGCACCAGGCAGGCAAGTCACCATACGGTTCTCCCGGTCATCACAAACCCAACTATCTATATTTCTAATGATCAAATCCCCCACTACTAAAACCTGCTTCTTCCTAACAGCTGGTGCTCCTTCCCCTGGAGAAGTATCCTCGGCGCAAGAGGATACCATAGCACCCTCTGGAAGGACGATCCCAACTGTGGGATGGTTTCCCTCTGCTCCCATTGACTGCTCTCCTTCCCTGAGCCTTTCATCCTCCGTAACAGCATCAGGACTGTCAGATTGGAGGTGGAACAGCCCTACTATGTCCTGGAAAGTCTCATCAACAAACACCTCTGCCTTCCTTAGCTCCTCCAGTTCAGCCACCCTGGCCTCCAAAGCATGCACTCGGTCTCTGAGGGCCAGGAGCGCCTTGCATCGAGCGCACACATACACCACCCGCCCACAGGGTAGGTAGTCATACATATTGCACTCGACACAATAAACAGGATAGCCCCCACTCTGCTGCTGGGCTTCTGCCTCCATTTCCTACTCTAATTATATATGAGGGTTTAATTAAATGTTTCAGATAGAGGTTGTTATAAGGATTTAAGTTTAAGGGCAATAGAAGTCACTGGCTCCCTCCAAGCTCCCCCTCTCAACTTCCCTCTCAAAACTCCCTCCTGTTAGCACTCACCCTGTTCGCAAGCACCCGGTAGAAAAGCTCCCTGGTCGCTTACTAGCGGGGTTTAAGTGCTCAGCCTCCCTGATAGCTCCTCCCTCTGCCTACAGCTCAGCCAATCAGCACACGGTGTTTCAATTCAAACTTAATCAAGACTCACAGCTTCCAACTGCCTGCCTGAGCACACGGCCTTTCAAACAAACACTCAGCTCAGCACTCCAAATGCCAAACAAACAAACAAACACACACAAGCCCAGAACCCCCAAACACAAGCAGCCACTTACCCCAAGGTGCTTTAGTTTGCTCCTTCCTTCTCCTCCTCCAGGACAGCCTCTCAAAACTCCCTCCTGTTCACAAGCACCCGGTCGCCTTGTCAGCGTGCAGGTGGTGGGGGCAGCATGCAAGAGGCCTGCCAGGGATGGCCAGGGTGGTGCTCACTCCACTCCCTGGTCAAAATAAGGCCACAGGGCCTCCCAGACTTGGATCCTCTCATAGTGGGTCTGGCGGGTAGAGGTGGCAACTGTCTGGGGGTAGGCTGCGCCAGCCTCCACAGCCCACCCCTGCATGAATGCCTCCCCCTTGCTCTCCACCAGGTTGCGGAGCATGCAGCACACTCCCACAACCTGTTTGGGGATGTTTGGGAGGCCCATGTTGAGGCGGATGAGGAGGCAGTGCCAGTGGCCCTTGAGGTGGCCAAAAGCCCATCCACCTCCTGGCAGGCGTCATTCAGATGGCCATTGAACCTCTCCTGGCTGGCATTGAGGGGGTCTGCGTAGGGCCACATAAGCCAGGACTGGAGGGGGTAGACTGCATCTTGCACAAGGCAGAGGGGTACGGTGTTGTCTCCCAGATGGGTCCCTGCCTCCATCCATCGGCACAGACCCAAGATCCGAAACATGTGGGTGTTGTGGTTGCAGACGGGCCAGCCAACACAGAGGTCTTGGAAGCAGCGCTGGCTATCCACCATGGCCTGGAGAACCACTGAGTGGTAGCCCTTCCTGTTTATAAAGCATCCCCTGCTGTGGGCTGAGCATGGATGGGGATGTGGGTCCTGTCCAGGGACCTGAAGCAGCTGGGAAAGCCCATGCTGGTGAACCCCGCAATGGCCTTGTTCAGGTCCCCGATCCACATGAGCCTGTGGAGCAGGAGGGCGTTCAATGCATGGACCACTTGCAGGGAGGGGACATAGGCATCCGTGAGGGTGTGCTGGGTGAGCCCGTCCCCCCGCCCTCAGCCCCACCAGGAACCCCCTCTTCCCAGACCCTATCTCTGACCCCCCTCTCCCTAATGGGTCCCTGCCTGGGCCTCCTTACCTCCATGACAACAGCCCCAACGGTGGCCTTGCCCACACCAAACCTGTGTCCTACGGATCGGTAGCTGTCTGGAGTGTGCAGCTTCCAGACAGTGATGCCGACCCTTTCCTCGAAGGAGAGGGCGCACTGCTTGTGGGTGGCATGGTGCCTCAGGGCAGGAGTGAGCCACTGGCATAGCTCAAGGAATGTCTGCCGGCTCATCCGGAAATTCCGGAGACAGTGGTTATCATCCCACTCCCCCATGACCAGGTGCTTCCACCACGCTGAGATCGTAGGTAGCTCCATAGCTGGCAGAGCACCCGGCGGGTGCTGGGGGAGGGAAGACCAGGACAGCCCCACGGTATGGAGCAACTCCTTCATCCCCTGAGGAGAGCTCCTCTTCCAGCAGGTGCTGAGTGGCCTCCTGCGCAGTGCTGAGCAGGGCGGCTTCTGGCTGCTGCTGCTGGGGATCCATGGCTACATGCACTGGGTCTGTGAGTCTGGTGTCAGCCCCTCAGGCCCCGTGCTGTGTAGGCTGAGTATGTTTGGGACAGGCCCTTTAAAGGAGTGGCTTGCTCTTCCCCCGGAAGGGCTAGTCCACCCTGTCAGCCCGTCCACAGGCTTTCAAGGCCCCTTATTTCAAAAGGAGCCACTTTTGTGTGCAGATGCTCTCCTGGGGGGCCCCTTTCGATGTTGCCTGTTGCTACATCACCGTTGAACATCGACAGAGCCAGCCCTGGAAGAAGTGTAGAAGTGCCGAAGTAGCTTATTTCGATGTCTCTACATCAAAATATGTTACGTTGACGTAGAGTTCTAGTGTAGACATAGCTATTGAGCCTGTTTCTTCAACAGAACACTTTATGTCTGAGTTCTCATTTCACCCTTCTTCTTGCTTGTCCCTGAAAAATATCATGCTAAAATTCTTTGCTTGATCATATTTGCTATGCTGAGTCTGCCATTAGACAAAGAGATTCTTACAGATGGCTACTGTTCACAAAGTTGCCATCTCAGAGAAATGGTTTTCAAATGTATCTCATATACGAAGGGGATAAAAGGCATTGCCCTATTTTGGTGACACAGATTTTCTGTATGTGCATCCTTCCTGCTTTTCATTGCTTAACTCACACCCACTATTTACAAAACAAAAAGCAGTCGAGTAGCACTTTAAAGACTAGCAAAATAGTTTATTAGGTGAGCTTTCGTGGGACAGACCCACTTCTTCAGACCATAGCCAGACCAGAACAGACTCAATATTTAAGACACAGAGAACCAAAAACAGTAAGCAAGGAGGACAAATCAGAAAAAGATAATCAAGGTGCACAAATCAGAGAGTGGAGGGGTTGGGGGGAAGGTCAAGAATTAGATTGAGCCAAGTATGCAGACGAGCCCCTATAGTGACTCAGAAAGTTCCCATCACCATTTAAACCATGTGTTAATGTGCCGAATTTGAATATAAAAGCCAGCTCAGCCACTTCTCTTCCAAAAACAGTGCGATAATTCCTCTTCAGTAACACACATACCTTTAGGTCATTGACAGAATGCCCCATTCCATTAAAATGTTGACTAACTGGTTTGTGGATCTGGAGTGTTTTGATGTCTGTTTTGTGCCATTAACCCTTTGTCTAAGGGAGTTAGAAGTCTGTCCAATATACAAAGCATCTGGGCATTGTTGGCACATGATGGCATATATGATGTTAGTAGAGGAGCATGAGAAAGTGCCCGTGATTCTGTGAGTAACCTGGTTAGGTCCAGTGATGGTATTTCCAGAGAAGATATGTGCACAAAGCTGGCAGCGGGCTTTGTTGCAGGGAAAGGTTCCAGGACTGGTGTTCCTGGGGTATAGACTGTGGCTGTTACTGAGGATCCTCATGAGGTTGGGAGGTTGTCTGTAGGAGAGAACAGGCATGTCACCCAGGGCCTTCTGGAGTGTAGCATCCTGATTAAGGATAGGTTGTAGGTATTTAATAATTCGTTGCAGTGGTCTGAATTGGGGGCTGTAGATGATGACCAGTGGTGTTCTGTTCTTGGTTTTTTTGGGCCGATCTTGGAGTAGCTGGTCTCTGGGTATTCGTCTGGCCCTGTTGATTTGTTTTGTTACTTCTCCTGGTGGCTAATTCAGGTTTATGAATATTTGGTAAAGTTCTTGTAGCTTTTGGTCTCTGTCAGTTGGATCAGAGCAAATGCGATTGTGCCTAAGAGCTTGACTGTAAACAATGGATCTAGTCACGTGTGCAGGATGGAAACTAGAAGGGTTTAGATAAGTATAGTGATCAGTAGGTTTTCGGTACAGTGTGGTACTGATCAGGCCATCCTTGATTAGTACTGTAGTGTCCAGGAAATGTATCTCTTGCATGTTGTAATCGAGGCATAAGTTGATGGTGGGGGGTAGATTGTTAAAGTCTCTGTGGAATTCTTCTAGCGCCTCTGTACCATGAGTCCAAATCATAAAGATGTCATCAATGTATCTTAAGTAGAGGAGTGGTAATAGGGGACGAGAGCTGAGGAATCGTTGTTCCAGGTCAGCCATAAATATATTAGCATATTGTGGGGCCATGCGGGTGCCCATAGCAGTTCCACTAATCTGGAGGTATAAATTGTCTCCAAAACGGAAATGATTGTGTGTGAGAACAAAGTTACAGAGGTCAGAGACCAGATTGGCTGTGGTGGCATCAGGGATGGTGTTCCTGATTGCTTGTAATCCGTCTTTATGTGGAGTGAAGAAATGGGTCTGTCCCACGAAAGCTCACCTAATAAACTATTTTGCTAGTCTTTAAAGTGCTACTTGACTGCTTTTTGTTTTGATAGTGTATAGACTACCACTATTTACAGTTCTTCTTTTGCACTTTGTTCTTTCTAGTGCCTGTTACATTTATAGCATTTTCCATGGTGTACTTTGATGTATTTGAGTGACTAAGTCAATGGGCATCAAATTTCCAAATGAAAGGGTCATTTGAACAAATGACTAAGATTGTCAGTTTGGCTGTAAAGCATCAGAACAGAAGCAGTTTTGATCATCTAGTTTTCTGAAGCTTTACACCAGGAGTGAGCAACCTTTATGTCCAGCCTCACTTTTCATCCCTGCAGTAGGAGTATATCCCCAACCTGTCTAATGTAATCCAAACTGATTGAAATATTGGTTATGTTCATAAAAATTAAAAAAACCTCCTTTTGGCATGTTTAAGAAAATAATCATGTACAATGTAAAAAAGTAATTAATCAGTATATAAATGTGAATATACATACATTAAAATAGTAACATATTTCAACATTTTTAATTAGATGGAGGAGCCTGAGACCCAGCATCTGATCATGGTGTGCTCCCCTTATGAAATTTCACCCCACCAAGGGGACCATCCCCCACTTTGTACACCCCTTATTTTACACCTGGACAAAAGAACTAAAAAGTGAGAGCAAAATGTTACTATTCTGATTTAGTATTGTCTAACACACACTTTGCATGAGGTAAATGGCTTTGGATATCAGAACCAGTGCCCTCCTAAGCATTCAAAGGCGGCTGAATTTTTTGACAACATACAGCCAGCATGGACAAATAACAATGAGAAAATATTGCACCTCTGCAATCAGAAATTATCTTAAGTCTCCTAGGTTTAGCATTACTAAGTGATATTACTATGCACTTATTTTTACAAATGCCAGTGAGGCTGCTGAAAATATACTGTTGATTTCTACACACACTGAAATGCTTGGTGCCTGGAGAACCACTGAAAAGTATTCTGTTCCTGAACTAGCAGGTTTAACAAAAGAGTTTACTGAATGAAAAAAACCTCTGTCATTAGCGTTTCTTTCAAAGTTAAACATACATATGTGGCACCAAGCATTGCAGTGCATGTAGACATCAACGGTGTATCTTCAGCGGCCTCACTGGCATTTGTTAAAATAAGTGCATAGTGATGTCACTTAGTAATGCTAAACCCATATATGTAAAGTACAATTTTAATATAGTTTTAGTCACAGAGTTTGGAAGTGGTGACACTATACTATTTACAAGGCAAAGACAGAATTAAAGTACTTGTTTAGGAGATTCACCCCTTAACCCATCTATGGTTTATTTAAACCTCTTTTGAAATTTTTTAACCAAATACCTGAGGCTTATTAACTATTCTTTTTATTCAGATAGCCAATTCAGCATGAATTTTGAACTTTTTAAGCTATGACATTTGAAAGTGCTTAACAATACAACAAAACTAATCAAGAAGAAAACACAAGAACAAAGATATTGAATGCTTTATATCCAAAAGATGTTCAAAAACATAAGGAATCTTCCCATAAAGTTAGAGTAATTCACTAATATTTTTTGTTGATTATGCTATCCTCTGTTTGAATTAAACCCTCGAGGCACCTTATTTCATTTGTGGCATGTGCAATTCCTACATCTAATTGATGTAAAATGTTAATTAGATTACATGTGAGAATGGACAGTGTGTCTGATCAATTAGAATTTGTTACCTCACAGCAATGAGGAGTTGCTCTATATTTTATGAGGACGTATGTGGGTTGTCACATTAATTGCTTGAAATACAAGTCTGGATACTATTAAAATCATTTCGGTTTAATATTTAAAAGATGCAATTAACATAGGGTCCCCCTTCTGTGTCATTCTAGCTGGGTATTTTGAGAAAGGCTTTCAATGATAATACCGATTCCTCCCAGTGGACAAATGAACTTAAGCACCAGCCCCTCATTCCTATCCATATGAATTAAACAGGAATATTTGGAGCAAGCTGAATTAAAATTACATATGTCACAATCCCTTCCCCTGCCAGTTATTTGTCTAAGGCTATAGCACAGGTAGTTCACATGCCAAAGAGCTTGATGACATGGACAGCTGATATTTTGTTCCTTCACTATCCCCTATATTTGATAGGAAATTTGTGGTCTTAATGGTCTTTGCCCACCTTGCTGTATGGACCTCAGGCCCCTGAAGTGTATTCTCCTAGTCTTTAAGCACTCTTCTTAGATGTCTCAGAGAGGTCGCCATGTTAGTCTGTAGCTTCGAGAACAACAAGAAGTCTTGTGGCACCTTATAGGTTAACAGGTATTTTGGAGCATAAGCTTTCGTCGGCAAAGATCCACTTCATCAGACGCATGTGGGGGGCAAGGTTCAGAGGGGTGTTTAAAGAATGGGGTCCCTGTCAGCTCTGGCCCTCTCTTTTTCTGGGACCCCATTCTTCAAATACCCCTCTAAACCTCCACCCCACTCACGCATCTGATGAGGTGGGTCTTTGCCCACAAAAACTTATGCTCCAAAATATCTGTCAGTCTATAAGGTGCCACAAGACTTCTTGTTCTTCTTAGATGTGTGACACATTGGGGTTTGCATCTGAAGCCATGTATAGCATTTGAGCACAGTGCTGGGAGGCTCAAGGGAAAAGAGGTGGTGATGGGCTGAAGCTGATGGCAGCAAACGTTTGGGTAGGAGTCTAAGAAAAGGCAGGGCCACAAATTTAGTATAAAGGTGGAAAGAGCCAGGGACAGATATCTTTTAGTGTAAATGGGTCACTTACTTATTGCTAAGGGATGCAAAGCTTTTTTTCCATATAGAAGTCCTAGGGGAGTGAGGTCAACTGCTGTTGATGTGAATAGGGGTTCTTCCAATCAGTTCAAACAGAAACAGAGAGCGAGAGCGAGAGCGAGAGCGAGAGCGAGAGCGAGAGCGAGAGAGAGATCTGTGAGAGTGCGTGGGCTGCAGTGTTGTTCATTTGCTGAGAACACCAGGATCCATATCTCTATCTCATCTGATTCAGCCAGTCTGCTGAATGCTTCACTCAGTGTTTCGATGAGACTGGTACACGGATGCGGTGGTTGAAATTCAATGCAGATAAAATTGAGGTGATGATTATGGGTTGGGGTAAGGGACTGGAAGACAAACAGAGAATTACCTCTGTCCTTTTCATTGATGCTATTTAGGAGCTGCATTCAGAAATGAGGCTTCACTCCATCTTCATTTAGCTGGGAAATTAGGACTGTTTTATTCAAACGTAAAGCTCACAGTTTTGGTAGTCTTTTTCCCCAGCTCAGGAATGGATTATTACAGTGTGCTCTACATGAGGTTACATCTTAAGACAAGCCAGAAACTTAAGCTAGTGCAGAATGCAGCTGCCCATACAAGCAGTGTATCACAGCGTGAAAACACAACATCTGCGCTGCAGGCTGTTTATATGGGCTACCTCTTGATTTAAGGCTGGAGTTTAAGCTATTGGCTTTGATGTAAAAGTCACCTCTCTTCCTGTCCAATACTATGGCAGATGTGATCAGCACAGGAGCTCCAGCTGGAAACATTGTGAGATAGGAGAGAGGGCTACAGGCTGGGGAAGGGGGGCCCAGCTTTGACTTATTCTTTGTGGGTATGATGCAACCACAGGGTGTTGAGCTACTGTCTTTTTAATTCTTGCTTCTGGAGAGAAAAAGCCTGGATAATGCAGCTATCTGAGGGGACAGCAGTTTCACAGGGGATGCAGCTTTATGGTGATAACTGAAGGGCTGGTTTTCTTTTTGGTGAAATGCATCCTTAGCCGTGCTTGGCTCACTGTGTTCTGTTAGCATCCAACTATGTTGGGCTAAGGCTAGTCACTCACAGCTGGAGAGGTCACTATAGGTAGTACTGAGGAGTCCAAAAAAAAAAACCAACCCCAGACTGTGGACAGAGGGATGGGAGGGGGAGTCTGTTCCAGGAAAGGAATAATAAAGTAAGAGATTTGCTATCTCCTGCCATCTTTTGACTAGTCCTCTCTGTATCCTCTAAGGAATTCTGTGTCTTTAAGATGGCTGCAGCATACAGCTAAATTACAGCGTAGTTCCAAGCCACCACTATTGATTAATTTGCACCGTGAAATGTAATCCACCCAGATACACTGTATTAGTGCCAATATCCTCTTTTCTCCACTTTCTGGTACAGTTGTGAGTGCTTCCAGGCTGCCTGCATTGTATAGAGCTCAGATAAAAGCCCTCTTCTTGTTGTTTTGTCGCATATGGGGAACTAATGGAATGGAGCTGCTGCGTGGAGTAATTTCCTGAAGCATGCACTTACTGCTGCAGTATTTTAACAGTACAGGTACCACTATCAACCTGGGCCACTCGATACCTGCCACTCTGTCAGGGCTAGAAACAAGGCATACCCATCAGATGGTACCATTCTTCTTCCCAAATACTGTATGGCTGGGTCTACACTAGAGAGTTTTGTTGCCAGAAGGGCAGTGTAGGCACTTCTGTCAACAGAGAGGGCTTCCGGTTGCCAGGCAGCCCTGTTTGCAGAGCTTCCATTCCACTTTCTGTCACCAGTGGGCAGTGCAGTCTGGCAGTTCTCTGCCAACAGAGCAAGCTGTGTGCAGTAGCAGCAATGCTTCTAGTGTAGACATAGCTTACAGCTTTTTTAAATTGGTCAGAGAGACATTATATTCCCCCTCTCCCACTTCTGGTAATGCACCTGCTCTGGGTTAGACAGTGTCCTTAAAGCAGACTTGTTAGTCAGGGGCAGAACAGGATCACACTCCCTTCTGGAGCTTTCCTGTGTGAACATGAAGACTGCAGGCCTATCCTCATCCTGTCCCTTGGGGGAAATTTGTAATGCTAGGTCATCTCAGTGCAAGAGTTTCAGCACTGCCCAGAACACAGGGGCTGCCTGCAATTTTTAGTAGTTGCATATGGAGTGTGTATGATAGCCAGGGGACAGGCTCCTCATTCCTTTGACTGAATGTGAGAATATTCTAATTCTCCATGGCCTCTTCACTGGCAGAGAAGCAGTTTAAGCAAGTGGAAATGTTCTGAGAAGGCAATAATTACACAGTTGTTTAATGAGGCGAAGAAGCAGAATTTAAAACAACACCCTGACTCTTACCTGCAGAGTGTATGTGCGGGGAACTACAGAGAGGGTTTGTTGTTGTTACTGTTTACTAAAAGCCCTTTGCTTAAATAACTGAAGAAATAAATTTTTAAAAGCCCTACATAGTGGTTCAGTCTTATATTCCAGTTGGAATTTGAATGTTGCTTCAGGAAATGGAAATACTAAGTTTAAATGAAAGTATTAAATGGTTTGCTTTAGCTTCCTTGGAAAGGGCTATACACCGGTCCCAATGGAATTATTATTCATTATAATCATTATTTATTAATTATGTACATTGAGTTAGGCACTTTTGTAGAAAGGAAGCTTTTCAAAGACAAGTTTATATATGTTTTATAACAGACTTTTAATATGTATAGCTCACATAAAATGTTTATATGTCTCCCAGGCACTTTCCAAAGGAAGAGTAAATAGAGTGATTTCTATTTTAGGGATAGGGAAACAAACACAGAGGGGAGAAGTGACTTGCCTAAGTCAGAAAAAGTACATCTTCACAGTGAAATTCAGAGCCCAGAACGTCAGGAACTGGCTAATGGGGCTTGTGCTACAATCACTGAAACAGCTTTAGTGGTGACACTAGCAGCTGCCTGAGGGCAAGGGAGGCTCTTGACAACAAGGAAAACCCAACCAGGGGAATCAGAGGACAGTCTTGTCTTGGAAGTAGCAGCCTCTGAGGAGCCCAGCAGGCCATGAAGCCTTGGACTGGCTCCTATTGGGAAACCTGAACTTCTTAATCCCCAGCCTGAACAAAGGCTCAAGTCTGGGGCCCATGTGGCCAGCAGTTAAGGGCTGCTTTTTATGTGGGTGCCCAGATCACCAGTATCATGAGTGCCCATGTATAGAGTATGGTTATGGGAAAGTTAGGACTGCAGAACATGAACCCCCAACTAAGATAATTGTCCCTGCTCAGACAAACAGAAAAGTAGTTACAGGACTGGTGAATTCCAGCTCTGGGAAAATACTGCCTAGGACAAACTGGTTCCAAGCCCCACCAGGTGATGACCTTTCTACAGCATGTTCACAGAAATATTAAAGCCTAACCCAGTGCACCTGTACAGTTGATTATAGGTGAAAACATTAAGTTCCTTTGTTTTGGTGCTGGTCTTGACACTGGTCTACCCCATTATTTTGGGTTGGGATCGGGACTATTTCTCCAAGATACTGATGGGGATTTAAAGCAGCCCGCAAGTCTCTTGGGATTAACTGGGGGACCCTGGACAATGGGATCTGGAAACTTGTTTGATACTAGTAGGTTTGATTTTAGCAGATGTCAGTGAGGAGCTGGACCCTGGAGAGAGAGAGAATTTGGCCAAAGGGAAGCTCCCCTAGAAGGTCCACCTAACAAGCAAGCAATGTTGTCCTCACTTCGGGAGGGGAACATGCTAACTTCATCAAGGACCGGAGTGGGGATGAAACCTTGAGCCAGGCTTGTAGCTAACTGCTGGTGGTTAATGTGGAATGGTGGAACCTCAACAAAGAGAGCACGACCATAGTTTGAACTCCAGGCAGAGTGAGCGTATTGACTAAAGAAAGAATGATGGGTGAAGTTCAGTCACTACTCCTCATTCCCTGACCTCAGAGGTGTAAGGCCACAACATCGGCCTGTCCTATTCATCTGCATGTCTCTCCAGTCACAAAAAGATCTTTGCTAGGATTTTAAGCTGGTTCTATTGGCTCAGAATTTGCCAAGAAGTTCAAGATTTGTACAGTTCCTGACCTGCACGCCAACTTGTGAAAGATGCCCCTCTGATCCCACCCTGTTAGCAGGCACCCTATTTGAAAGAATAGGGATCAGCCTCAGGCAGTCCTTAGAAAAAAGTGCAGCCCAGAATAAACACATACATATTAGAGAGGTAGCTGAGTTAGTCTTTATCTTCAAAAACAACAAGAAGTCTTGTGGCACCTTATAGACTAACAGATATTTTGGAGCATAAGCTTTCGTGGACTTCTTGTTGTTTTTGAAGATACATATTAGTTATTTCTCATTATGCCATCTGCTCTCCTTATGCAATCCCACCATGCACTCCCAGCGTAGACTGTTGCCTTGGAAGTGATAAAAGTCCTAGCCAGAGTTAGGGAACACAAGGAGATCCTCACTGATCAAAGCTACACATCTCGATTATTGAGGAGGTGCACAACCTGATAAAAACAAGACTCTACCAAATTCTGTCTATGAGGAATCGATCAGACTCTGAAAAGTTTCTAGCTGAGGCTCCCCGTCACTGATATTAGCTGATTTTTCACCTGTTTGCTCTTTGAGAAGCTCCCCAATCATCTATTTAAATGTCCCCATTTAAACTTTTTAAACAGGAGTCAACCCAGAGGGATTCTTGACCTTGTCTGAGAGATGTGGGAGGAACAGGGTCCTAAGATGCAGAATGTTGCACAAAATATATTGAAGCTTTCAGAAGGCTCAAAACACCAGCAACCTGTGCCAGGCCCCTCAGTGCACTCAACAGGCCCACAAGCAAGCCCATAACAAAGGGCACATAGGCACATATGTAAGCTGAGTGATGGTGTGCTCCTATTTCTGAGCAAAGAACCCAACTGAATGGCATGGACCATATGAAGTAGTCCAACAAGCAGGGCCACTGAGGGCTTTGTATTAATAGCAAAGTCTCTGCAAAGTACTAGGAAAGCGAGAAACTACGCTGCGGTGTTCCAAATTGTATTTCAGAGAGTCATATACTGAGATTAGCACGTCGCAAAAATGATAAATTACATAAAATAGCCTCTGTTTTGTGGTCGGCATTGCTTTATGTTGTTCAAAACCATAATCTGGCAGGCTTCCTCATCAGCTATCAAAATCTGACACTTGGAATAGCTGCTTTTTGTTTTTAAAGAAAATGTTTACATTTTGATATGAAACCAAACACTTATGAAAGGTAAATGCTCTGGAGGATTAAACATTCATTTTGTTTGCTCTCCAAACTTTTCCAGGAAGTCGGGATGCAAAAGATTTACATAAAGATGCTTTAAATCACTAATAGGCAGGAAAGAGAGATTTAAATACTTTATTTTCATTATGTTTTAGATCAACCAATTTAAAAATATTGAAATAAGGTTGATGCTTTGTAAAACTAGTCTGTATATACTACTCAGTATATTTTGTGCTGCTCACTCATAATTAATTTTAAAAAATCATTGCTAATAGGATGTTCTCTGAATTTTACAGAAATTGTTAACAGCAAAACCAAACACACAAAATTGAGTCCATGATCGAACAAATAAATATGCAAGTAGCTAATTTTGCTCACTTGACTCATTTCACTGATCTCAGTTAAGTCAGTTATGTGTCTAAATGTTTGCAGTGCTTGTGGCTAAAAGTCCATTTTTAATACAAATCCCTATTTTATTGAAAGCTTTTTTCTTAGTGGCATAAAATCTTTCCAACTTCCAAACAAAATTGCATCAATGTAAATAATGAAACATTATTTGGACTTTAATTAACAAGGTCACTATGGCCTATTTCTCCACAGGGACCACATTTTTCAAACTAGTGGCCCAATATTAGGTTCTGAAAGGTGGGATTTTCTAAAGTATTCATGTGTCTTAAGAGCATGGGTCCCTCTGATTTTAGGCTGCAAATCCTGACAGAGCAGTGAGCATTTCAACTTTTTTGACTTGTAGAGTTTTAATACATTGCAAGGTGATGTCGGCAAATAGAGTGTGTGATAGTTTCTATTAATTTAGTGTTTGAATAGTTCTATTATTTCAGTCAGGGTGCTAATGGAGGGTTGGCCTGGTCATTCTAAGCACAGATGAACACTGTAAGTGTAAAACATCTTCCCAGCAAAAATCTCCGTGTAAAATCTGAATTTCTATTAACAATTGGAAAACTAAAGAAGCAACAGCCACTTAAACCATCTGAGAGACTAGAAAGGGGAAAAAAAGTAAAGGCTAGCCAATTTATAAATACAAAATATTGCAGTAAAATAAAAGTTTATTTTCCTTCTTAATTCTTACAATTGTATATCCACATATATCGACTGCAGCATAGACAGCAACAAAGCAAACTTTTCCAATCATGAATCTCAGCTGTGATTTGTAGTCACGGAAGAACTAATTTGGCATCTATGCAAATAAAGTCCTCGGGCCTACCAAGGCCACGTCTCCACTAGCCCCTTCCTTTTGGAAGGGGCATAGTAATGAATGAGTTGGGAAGATGCTAATGAGGTGCTCCCATGAATATGCAGTGCCTCATTAGCATAACAGTAGCTGTATGTGGTTTGAAAGTGCCACCCTGGTCAATGCGGACCTTTTGAAAGGACCAAGCAGGAAGAAGGGGCTTTGGAAGTGTGAGGGGCCAAACACCATCCTTTATTTATTTTAATATTAACCCATTTGCTCCAGATCCCTAACTGGCTCCCTCAAGGGGTGAGCGCACAACCTAGGGTTTAGCAAGCCTATGCTCAAACCACTGAGCAATGCCTCACTCCCTGTTAAAATACACAATGCGAGGAAAGTGATATATTTTGAACCTGGTGAGCCACTTTCAGCTCACAGCAGTTCATAGCTGCGTCTACACGTGCACGCTACTTCGAAGTGGCGGCACCAACTTCGAAATAGCGCCCGTCGCGTCTACACGCGTTGGGCGCTATTTCAAAGTTAACTTCGACGTTAGGCAGCGAGACGTCGAAGTCGCTAACCTCATGAGGAGATAGGAATAGCGCCCTACTTTGACGTTCAACGTCGAAGTAGGGACCGTGTAGACGATCCGCGTCCCGCAACGTCGAAATTGCTGGGTCCTCCATGGCGGCCATCAGCTGGGGGGTTGAGAGATGCTCTCTCTCCAGCCCCTGCGGGGCTCTATGGTCACCGTGGGCAGCAGCCCTTAGCCCAGGGCTTCTGGCTGCTTCTGCGGCAGCTGGGGATCTATGCTGCAGGCACAGGGTCTGCAACCAGTTGTCAGCTCTGTGTATCTTGTGTTGTTTAGTGCAACTGTGTGTGGGAGGGGCCCTTTAAGGGAGCGGCTTGCTGTTGAGTCCGCCCTGTGACCCTGTCTGCAGCTGTGCCTGGCATCCCTATTTCGATGTGTGCTACTTTGACATGTAGACGTTCCCTCGCTGCGCCTATTTCGATGTTGGGCTGAGCAACGTCGAAGTTGAACATCGACGTTGCCGGCCCTGGAGGACGTGTAGACGTTATTCATCGAAATAGACTATTTTGATGTTGGCTGCATGTGTAGACGTAGCCCATGTGTGACTGTAATCAGTTCTGGACAGGCAGGAAAGCAGCTTCACTCATCTTAACAAAATGAGGGGGTTATAGAAGCTTGCTTTCTCTTAATTTGTCCTGGGGGACAATTATTCTTTCCTTTATTAATATGGAAAACAAAATACATGGGTGGGTGCACATCTCCATAGAAGCTTTGAGGAATGAAGCAACCCCTCTCAGGAGCCCTGTGTTTAACACTATCTCCTGGCTGAAAGAGGAGCCTTTCTGTTGACTTTATTTTATCTTTAACATGAAATATCTCAAATAGAAGGAAATTATGAAAGGAAATACAAGAGAAAAGATTCAGTGTGTAAAGGATACCTGGTACACTATTATTTATTATTTCTATTATTATAATTCTATGGGTCCTAGTTATAGACCTGGACTTGACTGAGCTATTCAGTACACAAAGTGTTTCTTTATGTAAAAAAAAAAAATGTCAGCACACAATAAAGCAGCTGGAATTCTAGCAGGCTACACACATTAGATAGAAATGCAGATAACCTGTGGTGTGCTAGCTGGTGGCATGGCTAGAAACTGTTTACCATATGCTGTGTTGGCCTATCACAGACTGAATCAGAGTAAGGAAGAGCTATGCTACTGCGTTGCCAACTTGTGCTTCCTGAGGCGTGTTTTCTTCTGCTTCATGCTATACTGCTGCCTAAAATGGCCCTGATGTTGGCATACTGAGCCAAGGGAAGGTCACCCTCGGGTTCTGAGGTGGTAAAATGTCATGAGGCCAGTCTGTCCCTATGTCTGGCTGATCAATGTCTGCCATTGCCATCTTCACAGAACCCCACAACAGCAGCATCTCTCGTAGCATGAACTGAGTTGGTCATAAGTATCAGAGGGGTAGCCAAGTTAGTCTGTATCTTCAAAAGCAACAAGACGACCTTGGGCACCTTATAGACTAACAGATGTTTTAGAGCATAAGCTTTTGTGGGCAAAGACCGGCAAGCTGGTCAGAGAGGAGTTAAGTTTCATTATTTGAAAATTAGTCTATTTTGCATTGCACAGCTTTGAAATAATAGTGTGTACGCTTCCCTCAGATATTTCTTGATCTCTTTGTTATGATCACACTCATTGGGTTAGAGAGTTGGGTAATGATGCTGTGAAAGTCACTGTGTCAGAAATTCCCCCAAAGAGCTTGGATTTTTTTTTTTAGTTACTTTTGACAATTTTCCATAGATCCCAGGGAGGAAGAGCTCCTCAGTGCTCTATGCATCATTTGCCATGGGGCTAATGAATCTCTCCCCAAACTCAATTAAAAAAATTACAGTGTAAGTCACACAAGTTTTCCCATCCAGCTACAAACAGAAAAAGGGATGGAAAAAGCAAACTCGGTCTGCATAAATATATACCACTGTAAAGTGCAAGATTCAGTAAGAGCGTGGGGTACCATTTTAAGATATCTTTGGAGGAAAAAGCTATGAAATTAGTAATGATTAGAAAGAAAATACCCCAATCAGTGGTGAACTAGAGGATTTAGGCTATGGGAAGGAGTGTTTAGACAGAAACATGCAGACTTGGGAATCAGAACTTCTGTTCTGCCACTGACTTACTGCCTGATCATTGACAAATTCCTGAGGGCTCATCTGGATGGAGGGAAGGCAAAGGAGGCTTAATGCCACCTTTCTTCCCACTAACTTTCTCAGACTCAACAAGCCTTCTTTTGAAAATTTGCCTCATGTTTCTTAAAATAAAATAAGTCTCTCTCTCTCTCTTTCTCTCTCCCCTAATTTTATTTTGCAGCATGCCAAACTGCTGTGCCCTTTTTCAAAGATCAAGGATTTTACCAGTGACAAATCATAACCCAGGTGAGCATAAAGGTTTGGTTACTCCAGGATTTTTTAGAATTTAAACATCACGTATCTTGGAAATAATTGATTAAAATAGTCATACAGCACTTTTTTCTCTTAGGCTATGTATATACTGTGGAGCTATGTTGGGATAACAAGGTATCCTGAAAAGTAACTCTGCATCTAGGAAACGCACCTGGTATTTTGAAATATTCTTTTGAAATTTTTTTTGAAATATTTTTCAAAATACTGAGCATGCTATTTCAGCATCCCTGTACCCCTCATTATGGGAGGAGTAAGGGATGTCTTGAAATAGCCCACTATTTTAGTGCCAAATCCCAAAATAGCCTATTTCAAAATTGTCTTGAAATAGGATATGCAATTTGTGTAGCACAAATTGCATATCTTATTTCAAGTTATGGGCACAGGGGAAATATAGCTTAACAGAGCAACTTTGCTACACAGCACACACTGATACTCTTCAAATAAAACAACTAAATTAGGCATGTAAAGCTTTAAGATTTAGGTAATACATGTCAGTATTTGTGTTCCTCCTGCTATGATGTCTCCATGAAAAACAAAATGATTGGATTTCCCAGAATTTTCCCTAGCTAAGGTAATTCACAAATACTGGAATCAGTAGACTTAGACTATATTCTAAATCACAAACAGCTTTTATTGGATTACACTATGGCTGTGTCTACACTTGGCAAAAATTTTGAAAGAGCAATGTTAATGGCCAAATCAGTGAATACTAATGAGGTGCTAAAATGAAAATTCAGCATCTCATTAGCATGCTGCCAGCCACACCACTTCAAAAGTTCCATGTTTCAATCACCCAGGGCTTGTCTACATGGGGCCTTTTTTGAAAGGACCTTGCAAACGTTGAAATCCCCAGCTGACAGGAACAAGGGGATTTTGACATTTGCGGGTTCCTTTAGAAAAGTGCCCCATGTAGATGAGCCATGTGTGATCGAAATGCAGCACTTTTGAAGTGCTGCAGCCAGTAGCATGTTAATGAGGCTCTGAATATTCGTTTCAGTGCCTCTTTAGTATTCTCTGATTTGGCCATCAGCATGGCCCGTTCGAAATTTTGGCCAAGTGTAGACATGGCTTGTGTGTTGAAAGACAGAAATTTGTTAAATCTCATCATCTTTTTTTGTTTTTCAATAAAATTGGGGAGAAAATATACTCACATTTCAACTCAAGTTTGATGAAGTCTGTATTCCCCAAGTTCTCAAGGAACACTCCATCAGGGGCTGATGTTTTGAAGTAGAAAGAGATGTCTGCGCTGGTTTCCCCTTGAAATGTGGAGAAGTGAAGGTAGGATGATGGAGTAATGAAAGATGCAGCATTCCAGTAATTCCCTGTGGAGATATGAAGGATAAAATTATGTATTTCAGTGATTTTCTGAGTTGTCATTGATTTGCACAACCAAAGCAAGAAAAGAATCTGAGGTTTCAAATGTCAAAGTATGTTACAGGGCTCTTAGTATGCAAAGAGAAATCATTCCAATTCTATCTTGTTACACTTCTTTTTATAGTTTGCTAGATTTCAAATTTAGGGTATGTCTACACAGCAAAGTTATTTCAAAATAGCAGCTGTTATTTCCAAATAACTTTCCTAGCCTCTACACAACACAAATATTTTTTCAAAACAATTTCAAAATAGCAGTTGGCTAATTTTGAAATAGATAAACCTGATTGCATGAGGAATAGTGTCCATTTTGAAATAGCTATTTCAAAATAGCTGATGTTAAGACAGAATAGAGCCTATTTAGAAATAAACCATAATGTGTCCAATGGCTCTATTTTGAGATAGGTTCTATTGTGCATAGATGCTGTATTTCAAAATAGTTAAGCAATAGCCACGTTATTTCAAAATAAGCTGTTCTGGAATATCTCTTCCAGAATAGCTTATTTTGGAGTAATGCTGAGATGTAGCCATATCCTTATATGCACAACATTGGCTGTGTCTACACGTGCACGCTACTTCGAAGTAGCGGCACTAACTTCAAAATAGCACCCGTCGCGGCTACATGCGTCGGGCGCTATTTCGAAGTTAACTTCGACGTTAGGCGGCGAGACGTCGAAGTCGCTAACCTCATGAGGGGATCGGAATAGCGCCCTACTTTGACGTTCAACGTCGAAGTAGGGACCGTGTAGACGATCCGCGTCCCGCAACGTCGAAATTGTGGGGTCCTCCATGGCAGCCATCAGCTGGGGGGTTGAGAGACGCTGTCTCTCCAGCCCGTGCGGGGCTCTATGGTCACCGTGTGCAGCAGCCTTTAGCCCAGGGCTTCTGGCTGCTGCTGCTGCAGCGGGGGATTCATGCTGCATGCACAGGGTCTGCAACTCGTTGTCGGCTCTGTGGATCTTGTGCTGTTTAGTGCAAGTGTGTCTGGTAGGGGCCCTTTAAGGGAGCGGCTGGCTGTTGAGTCTGCCCTGTGACCCTGTCTGCAGCTGTGCCTGGCACCCTTATTTCGATGTGTGCTACTGTGGTGTGTAGACGTTCCCTCGCAGCGCCTATTTCGATGTGGTGCTGCGCAACGTCGATGTTGAACATCGACGTTGCCAGCCCTGGAGGACGTGTAGACGTTATTCATTGAAATAGCCTATTTCGATGTCGCCACATCGAAATAGGCTACTTCGATGTAGGCTTCACGTGTAGACGTAGCCATTGTGAGGACATTTTCAAGCTCTTACCCCAGAAGGTACTCATCAAAATGCATGAATGTGCTTGTGTAAATGATCCCAACGCTCTGTGGGGTACACCTACAGTCCCCTCTAATAATCAGAAAGAGCAGTATGCACTGCTTCAGAGGAGGTCTGTGTCCTCACTCACAGGACATCACTCAATTTTTTCATGGATAGACCACTTGAATGCTGCCTTCCCTCCACTGCCACTCCTTGCTTTCCCAACAAGATGCTGCCAAGGATCTTTGGGGACAGACTCCCCTCATTCCTCAGTCAGACCTTGAGGGAGAAGGTACATTCTTTGTTAAGTTCATGCCAACGTACAGGGGTCTTGCAGCCTGAGTTCAGTAAAAGCCTCCTGCTGCTTCCTATATTGAAGTCCCAACCTTCCCAGGGAGTGCCAGGATAGTAGTGGCACGACCTCAGACTCTCCAGCCCCAGATCAACAGGAGGTGTGGCTCAAGCCAGGGCCACCCCAAAGGGAGACTGGAGTCACACTGGAAGTGTGTATATGGTGGGAGGGGGCAGAGCACTGGTGGGGCAACACTTGGCTGTTCACAATGTTCAATGCCCATGTAACTAATCAATTTAAAGAGAAGTGCCTGTGTTAGGTAGAATCACAGATTCCTTTTGGGATTCCTCCCCCACTGGGTTGGTCATGCCACACACGCCTGCCTTCCTGCTGAGACCACACTACCATGTCTTGCTGGGCCAGAAGTTCTGGTCTCCCCCAGAAACAATACACAGATGGGGTAACCATCCTGATGCAGAGCAACACAGATGCTGAACCTATTCAGCTCCAGAAAGACTCAGCAATAAGGGCTCAGCACCCCAAAAACCAATGCCCAAGGCACCAAAACACCAAATAAATCCATCTTACCCTGTGTAAAAGTTTTACATGAAAAAGTTCATAAGGGCTGCCCTCTTTATGAATGAAAAGGAGATATGCAGAGTGGTTGCTCCCCACTCCCAGGTAACAATAATTTAAACTGTGCTTGGTAACAAAAAAAAAAGTACAAAAAGTAGGATTTAAGTGGCTGCAGACGAAAACATTTAGATCAAAGTAAGTAGCTAAGTTAACATAAAGGAAAGAATGCCAGCTAATCGTAACATACTAAATCTTGTTACATGTTAATTCTTACCCTAAACAGTTGATCTAAACATCCCTTTCACAAGCTAAGCAGCTTCCTGTCTTGGGTCTGATTATTCCTGCTGTTCAGTCTTAGCCATCTTGGGTGGCAAGTTGGAGGATCTCCTGGAGTCCATCCACTCCCCCTATTGTTTGGTTTCCTCCCGCTTTGTATCCCTTATGCCAAAGCAGGAATTCTTTGGGCTCAGTTCAAACTTTTCTCAATTTTAGTGGAAAAGTAGTAGGTTCAAAATAGGTTTCAGCATAAGGTGGCCTGACCAAATGTCTTTCTAGGACCAACCACAGTTGAAGCCTACAGGACAAACAAGGCTATTCACAGGCTGCTGATTTGATCACTGAGCTGTGCAGGTTGCAGACAGGCATCAGTCCGACCCTCATTAGCACATTTAGCGTTATGAACAGATACACACTTCATAGTTCTAACGTCATATACCAGAATCAGACATGCACAAAACTTGGATATGCACATTCAGCATATTGTACTTTACAAACTGATATGTTATATGATGCATGTTGCACAAAGTGTCTGAGTTATGCATATTCATAGTCATAGGTGAGTTTTCATAAAGCATGTTGGGAACAGTGACAGTGCCTAACGTGATCGACTCTGGTCCAAGACTGTGGCTTCCACGTGTTACTGCATGACAAATAAATGCTAATATTAATTCCTATGATTAGGGCTTTTTTGTTCTATTTAGTTTCTGTATTGTTAATTACTCGCTTGAATATTAATGTCCATCTGCATTTCATGGCAGTAAAATCATGAATCAAGTTACTGAACTCTGTCTGCTTTAGTGGAGAATAGTAAGATCAGTCCTCAGAAAAGGCTTTTAAAATTTTTTGAAATTCTGTGATTTGGTTCTCCACAGGAAGCCTGTAAACACTTAATGGAGTCAGAATGGATGCAAAGAATGCAGTCTGGAAAGGGAAAGCTACAGCCTAAGAGAGGTGCTTTCAAATACCATTATTAATATGTTACTCAGGAAGAGAGAGAGAGATGCCATCACACCAGAATCACTGCACACTTGGTTTAAAAAGGGGATTGGAGGTGCAAAGGAAGGAAAACTACATCTGTCTTGCAACCCCTTCACCCTCCACCAAAGGGAGAGCAGAATTTCTTTTGTTCTTCTCGCCACTTGTAGTAATCCTTAGATATTATTTTATGATAAAAAAAAAGGAGTTGCCTAAAGAAATCTTTTGCATAATTCCACTATCTATACTTATTTATTATTGTACCTGGAAGCCCCTGTCATGGTTCAGGACCCTGATGGTGCACATAGACAGACCCTGTCCCAGTGAGTTTATAGTCTGAGTAACACAATAAGTATATCCTGACACAGCAGACACACATTTCTTTGGAGTTCTCTCACACTCCTGCATCTCTAATGGCTTAGAACTGCTGACCTAACAGGTTCGCTTCAAGGCTTACCTATTTGAATGTACAGTAGAGGATGGCATGGCTGCTGTAATCCAGATTCAGCTGACGGCTGGCTAATATGAAATATAGTTAGGAGTTGGGGAAAGAATAGTGCTGCTGCACTTTGATTGACACCAGAACTTTTCCTTCTTGTTTTTTTTTCTCAATTTTTTGCAAAGATGCTCAAAGCTCCAGATAAGGGTTCTCCGGTGTGAAGCTTTAAATTTAATTAAATTAAATAAAACTAGCTTCTCCTTTCTCTCTAGTCTTGCTCACCCACAACTAATCTGTACACCTCCTAATCTGCGTAGGAAAGAGTGCCTCTCACTTTCTCGTTTCTCAGGAAAGAAGTGTCCTGAGAATGTTGCAGTGCAGCCTCAGAGTAAATTTTGCTACTATTTTTATAAATTATGCTATGCTACATTTCCGCAAGGATCAAAAACAGCATCCAACAAGGATTAGAGAAAAAATGGTGTGGTTTGTTGTGTGTGTGTATTAATTATTATTATTATTATTATTATTATTACTATTAAACTTAACTTGTCTGCTGCAGGACATAAGTCAGTCGCTATCAGAGACACGACTCAAGTTGCCTGAGGTGAGCTGTTCCATAAATACTTACTACATTGGCTTTCTGCTTGGTATTTATTCTGACCTTACAGAGGCAAAACTCCCATGAACTTCCTATGAAATTTTGCTTGATTTAAAATTTTCGTGGGAGATTTTACTTCAGTCAGCATCAAGAGGAAAACACTTGAAATCCCAAGTGAAATGTGAATAAGGAGTACCAGATTTGCCCCATGAAAATGACAGATGAAATTCCACATTGAAGAATGCACAGTAGTGGAGCTTGGAAAAAAGAATCCTGCCTATCTACGCAATGATATATGTGTGCTTGTGTGTGTGTATACACACACAATTATATGGATCTAGTATACAGTTTAGAAATGTTCTGTGTCTCTCTCTCTGTCCATCTCTGTGAGTCCATTTATTCAAGAACTCCTGAACGGTTAGAGCTAGGACTGCAAAATTCAGCATGCAGCTTCCTTTTATCAGAACTCAAAGCAAGGACAGGGTTTGGCTGCACCTGGACAATGGGTTGTGCCTGAAAGCTGATTGTTTCTCATTAAGCAGAAAGTGAGAGGTCTGACAGCAGGGATGGTTATGCTCTGGAATGACCCCAGGGAGGCAGTAAATGTTGGAGATAGCTATACTGCACAGTGTCCCTAGGGGGTCAGCTGCACCTGTAAGACCGTGGCAAGCTGGGGTTGGGGCTCTGCCTGCTTCAGACCACAAGCCACAGGCAAATTTCCCTCCCCCACCCCATTGCCAGAACCCAAACCACTTCCCCCACAACCACAGCCCTTGGTCTCAACACCGCATAGATGCTGGGGAGGGGAAGCCTAGTCAGGTAGCACAGCCCCTGCTGGCATAGCCCACCTACACTCCAGCCAGGCACACAGCCCCTCTGGCCTGGGGATCAGCTGCTTGCCGGGTAACACAAGCACTGTCACTGTGATCCCACCCCTCAGACACCAGCTGCTGGCCAGCCAGTGCTGCCCTGAGTCCCCTGCCCCACTCCCAACCCTCTCCCCGACTGCTACCTCCCCCACCCCTACCCTGACTCCTGTGCCCCCACAACTCCCAGTCCCCCAGCCCTAATCCTACATCCACCACCCTCCACCCTGAGCCATCAACCACTCCCCCCCGACTCCTGCATCCTACCCCCTCCTCATACCGCATCCTCCCATGCTGTGCTAAGTCTCCCTACCCCTCTCAACCCCCTGGCCTGATTCCTTCACCCCCAAGCCCTACTCCGAGCCCCCCACCCCCCTGACCTGACTCCTGCTCTCCCCTACTTTGATCTCCCCAATAACTTCCAACTCCCCCTGCCCAGACTCCAGAAACGCCCGCATCCCCACCCCCTGCCCTGAGCCCCCCACCCCCACTTCTCAACTCCCAAACCCTGATTCTTGCACTCCACTCCCTGCCCCTTCCCATTCCAGGAACTTTCCATTTTCTTGGGACAACCAAACCCTGACCTTGCTTTAAGTTAGGGTAAGAGAAAACTGCATACTAAATTTGGTGGTCCTAGCTCTTATGGTTTAGCAGCAGTGCTGATAGGCACCAGGGTCCCGGGGGCAAGGTTAGGGTGGGGGTGCCTGGCTCCATGCC
Source organism: Carettochelys insculpta (assembly GCF_033958435.1). Classification (NCBI taxonomy): domain Eukaryota; kingdom Metazoa; phylum Chordata; order Testudines; family Carettochelyidae; genus Carettochelys; species Carettochelys insculpta. The sequence continues at coordinate 177,679,124 of NC_134138.1, forward strand.
TAGAAGGGGTGGGGCTAAGGGCAGAAGAGGCAGGGCCAAGGGCAATCAGCCCTCTGCGCCACCTGAACTGTGCTGCTGCCCCCACCCCAACAGCCCTGAGCAGCTGAAGCAGTGCTGCCCCAGCACTTCAAAGGGGCCCTGGGGCAATTGTCTCCTCCCCATTGGCAGCCCTGCCATTTAGAAGCAGTCCTTGAACAAATGCACTCCCAGACACATGGACTCCCAGACAGACTGACTCTAATATTTCTAACTGTACACACAATGATATATGGATATATACGCACAAGGGTGGATTCTAAATTATCTGAAAGAGATCTTGAAGTGATCAAAGAAAATTCTTGGAAAATATCTACTCCGAGTGGAGCAGCAATGGTCAAAAGGGCTTACAGGATATTAAGAAGGGGTCAAAAACTATCAAAATGCCACTGTATAAATCCTTGGTGCACCCACATCTTAAAGGCTGTGTCCAGTTCTGGTCTTACCATCTCAAAAGGATGTAATGAAACTGGAAAAGTGCTGAGAAAGAGGCAATAAAAATAATCATGGGTGTGGAATGACTTCCATGTGGCGAGAGATTACAAAGACTAGAGCTGTTCATCTTAGAAAAGAGACCCCTGAGAAGGATGATGATAGAGGTCTGTGGAATCACGAATAGTGTGGAAAAAGGGATTAGAGAAGTGTTATTTGCCCCTTCCTAAAACACAAAAAACAGAGGTAACCCAATGGACTTTAGAGGCAGCATGTTTAATACAGCCAAGAGGAAGTATGTTTCCTACAGTGTGGAACTCCTTGCCATGGGATGCTGTGATGGGCAAAAGCATAACTGCATTCAAAAAAGTTTGTGCAGGATAAGCCCCTCAAAATAGCTGTTAGACAAGTTGGTTAAGGTTCAGTCCTACACTCGGGACAATCTTAAACCTCTGACTGCCAGGAGGGAAAGACGGGAATGGATTGTACCAACTGCCCTGATCCATGCACTCCCACTGAAGTTGTTGGAGACAAGATACTGGGCTATAGAGACCATTGGTGTGACCCACTAGGTAAGTTCTTTTGTCCTTATGCTCATGTGAGGGTGCCAAAATACCAGTATGTATAAAAGTAACCTGCATGCAGAGTGTATGGACTAGTGCCCTTTTAAGACTAGTAGATCCATATCTTGATCTCATGTAATTAGTGGGCCTAGGGCAGTCAGCCAGTTGGCTTCTCCCCTGCAGAGGCATTTACTAGCACTTCCTTAACCTGCTCCTTTCTATCCCTTCTTCCCTAGCATGACTGAAATTCATTCTCCAGGACTATCCATTTCCCTTTTATAGCCAGCTCCCACTGAAATGGAGAATGGCAATAGCAGAACTGTAAAAGACCTCAGCGCTTTTAGCTCTCCTAGGCAACAGCTCTGGAGAACGAACGCTGCAGTGTCAGGCAGCCTTTATGTATTACAACAGGCCCAAAACCTCCAGGGCCCTCATCTGCAGCAAAACAGATTTTATATCAAAATGATTATGCGAATAAAATGTAAGAATCGTCTCCTATTTCAGGGAAGATGGATTTGTGAACGTGAAACTGCTCTGTGCCACAGTGTAATGGATTGAGATTATCCATACCATTATGCTCAACAAATCAAGTTTTTTTTTTCCCCTTTGGTTCCTTCATTCTTGGAAAATAGGAATATACACACTGTGAAACATTGCTACCATTACTCACACGAAGTAGTACCTTATGCTGCAGTAATTTCACTGGAACCTATCACAGAGGGTTCTCTCACTAGTCAGTGAGAGAAAAGGGTGGAAGAGAGCACCCCCAAATGAGGCAGGTGAAGTGCTAGCTGATTTAAAATGTGGTGACACTGTCCTGATTAATACTCCTGGTATGAAACAGCAAAAGTGACAAATTGAATCCTATTAAACAAGACCAACAACCACCTCGTTTATACACCATCGAACTTAATTCCAACAGTCAGAAGATGACTGAATTATTGTTGGGTTACAGCATAGGCAGCCATGCAAGTTTATCTCTCTCCTATACCTCACATTTCCTGCCCCCTGCAGAAAAAAAGCATCTAGATTAGATTTCCGTTTTGAAGACAAACACAGCCCTACATTTTTAGGGCAAGTAAAAGAACGGTTGCAAGTCCAGAATAAAACTGGTGGAGAATATCTGTACCTCTAAACATGAGTTTAGATTTTTAAAACGGAAATGTTGGCTCGGTAGTAGCATGAGGGAGGTTGCAAGCAATTCAGATTTTAGAGTGTATTAATAGATGGCACAATTTAGCTTTTGAACACAGCTCTCTGGAAAAGTCTGGTGCAACTGCTGAGTGCTGGAGCGGTATAATATAATGCACATTTGACCTCTTTTCATTAAAATGGGCTCCTTGTGAAGAACAAAAGCTGTTCGAATACAGAGAGATGAATGGAATCACCCTGACATTCCACCCTCAACAGCCTTTACAGCCTGTTCACAGGGATTTATCATTTCAGGAACAGAAGGTCATCGGAATACACAGGTGTGGATGAATAAACATCAACGACATCTGGTACGGGAGAAATACAGTTTTATTAGTAATTATAAGCCTCTTTGGGTCTCACACTGTTTCCCCTATCCAATGTAACCCTTGCAGGTTTGTTTTCTGAAAGTTCAGTGAGCACTGGCTCATCGAAGGCCTGATCCTAAGAAGTGCCAGCACCCTCTGTGAGGTACTAAGTGTTTTCAGTTCTGATTAACTTCAATAACAAGCTCTCCTTCAATGTGATGCCAATGTTTCTCAGCTTTGATCTGGTGAGTGAAAGGAGGCTTCCGTCTCAAGCCATATTCAGCCCCGGGCCCACCTCGTTGCTGAAAATGCCAACAAGCATGCCTACTATTGCGTTTTGGTGGTGGTTTCTGTGAACTGGACATTTGTCCCTTGAGAAGAGCAGCAGATTTATTCTTACAAAAAGCACCATACGGGCCTTAGGTGGTAACTAATTTTTGGTTACTACAAATTAAGCTCTGCTTAACTTAGTAACCCAGAGATGAATGGCTCTACATCCCATTACTTTGTGCCACCTGGTGCCCCAGATTCTACCATCACAGAAGAAGGCTAAATCAGCCTCACTCACATTTTTAATCTAACATTAGAGTGAACCAAAGTGTCTCTCTCTGTTTTTGGAGATATTTTGGAAGTGGACAAATTGCCAAGTGGCATAAGACATATGATGTTGATTAATGGCTATAGACACAGAGATCAGTGGTTGTTTTACTCTGTCAATCCTCACGTTTGCTGAGTCAAGGAAAGTGCAATCACATGTGTCAACTAAATGTTTGAGTCGACAACAAGTGAACTCAATGACCCAAAAAGGCTTCTAGCCTTTGCAGCGTTTCTCACAAATCCATTTAGAAAATCATTTTCCACAAGTCATGCTTCCTGGTCAAACCATAAAATGATGATGTACCCCTTGTCATAACTGGTGTCATCATTTTCATCCATCAGAATGGTGGAAGGCCCTGATCTGGCCAGGCTCAAAAAAGTCTAGGTGTAATGTGCTGATGGAGCTTTAATGATGCATGTGAGCTGATGATCTTCCACACAAAAACTGTTTTGCAAATAACTGAACCTGCAAACATCAGCCTGTTCATCTCTGTGCCAGGATCATCATGGTGAGAAGAATTCCTGTTGTGCTGCAGGGGTGGTGGACTTTAAGCATGGGAAACAACTGCTTTCCAGAATCTTACTGAGGATTCAGCTTCTACACTGTCTTTCATCTGTGTACCCCTTTATAGCTGTGCAAAGGGACTGTAAAATGCTACCATTCTGATTTGAAGTGCTGCACTCTGCTTTTGCACTGTACACAGATTTAAATGATCCTGGGAGGTAAAAGACAAGGAGGAATCAGGATAATCAAAACAAAAGAAAGGACTGGTGACTGTGGATAAACTTTATGGGGTCACAGGGAACTTGGTCACACCCATGATAAATGGTCATCCAGCTAACTAAAATCATGCTGGATTACAGATGTTGCTAGATGAGACAGTCAGGTTCAAACTGTACTCATTTCACTGTTATATTCAGGACAGTAGATGAAAAAAAATGCAGCAACATTGAGATAAGGGATAGTGTCCATAGAGCTGAGGAACAATGCCTGAGCAGTGAATTCAACAATTGCTTTGTTTCAGGGGTCTGGTTGGTTTTGTGTTTGGTTGTTGGGGAGGGACACTGCCTTTTTCAGATTTTAGATTTAAAATGATTTCTTACAAGACTCTGTTCTGCTTCCATTGAAGTCAATGGGAAATCTGCCACTGACCGGAAATATGAAAGATTCCACAGTTGGTGTACTTTAGACTAAAGTAAACTTAGACTAAAGCCTAGGCTCTGAATTGTATAAAGCATTTAAGCCTCTCTATGAATTGTATTGTGGCTTCTGCATACGTAGTGTTTGCGTTGCTGCCAGACGCGGGTCACACTGAACACACCAGCACCAATTCCACCATGAACTCTCCACCGACAGATTTCTGTGCCAGGCGCATCAGTGCCTATATTCTCACTTTTCTGTGTAAAAGTTCAGAATGTGCTTAATTTGCTGAATATGAACAGGAAACCATCAACAAAAACAAACTAAAAACTAAATCACAAGACGGTCTGAGTCAATCGCTCTGCCGGTCTCATGAAGAGCTTCAATAGTGAACACCAAATTCTACCCATCTATTTTTAAGGTGTTCTTGTGACAAAGCCTCCTCATGGTCCATGCCTTGTTGTTGTGAAGTGGCTTGAGTGTCTCAAGGACTCAGAGAGCTATGCCAGTGAGACCTCCAGCTCCAGTTCAGGGAAGGGCCACTCAAACTGGACAGGTTAAAGGGTAGAGACCAGACAAATTTGGATCACCGCTCCCCGAGGTAAAAGGGATTGGCTTACGGTTAGCAACCCGAGCTGCAAAAAACAAACAAACAAACAAACTCCTAAAAGTTACAGAAAAGTTATATCTACAAAGAACCCTACAACTACACAAGTCTTGGGAGGAGTTTGCAATCTGCTCAGATTGAGTATGAAGCATGGTAGGGAAAGCCAAAAGGAAGCTGCCCTACAGATGACCCTTCTCTCACCCAGAACAACCACAGACAGCACAGACAATCAAGACAGTACAGACTGCAGCAGAGATGAAACAGTACAAGCTTGCAGCTTTGGGCTTGAGTGAGACAAGATGGACTTAATCTGGCCAGCTACGCCTGGCAACAGGTGAAATCTTCGTCTATTCAGGACATGAAGAAGGGGGCGCACTACACACAGAAGGCATGGGCTTGATGTTATCAAGAGAGGCATCTGGTGCTTTAATGGAGTGGAGAGCAGTATCATTACACATCATCACAGCCAGATTCTACACCAAAGTGCAGAAGGTACTAATTGTGCAATCTTATGCAGCAGCCAATGAAGCAGGTGAGGAATGCAAAACAGACTTCTAGGAGAAAGTACAAAGTGTTGTGAACCAAAAAGCAGAGAAGAACATCCTGATTTTGATGGGTGATCTCAATGCAAATATTGAAAGCATAAATACAGGCAGAGAAAAGAACATGGGAAAAGAAGGCCTAGACAACATGAATGAAAATGGAGAGTGCTTCAGTGACTTTTGTTCCTTCAATGGATTGGTGACATGTGGCAGTGTTTTTCTACACAAAAGAATCCATAACATCACCCGAGTTTCACCAGACCACTAGTCAGAAAATCATATTGATCGCATTTGTATCAGAAGTTCCGTCAGAAGATTAATGCAGGACATCTGTGCTAGAAGAGGAGCAGATGTAGGTTCAGACCACCATTTGGTCATTATAAAACACACGTTCAAGAGGTACACCACAAAAGGGACCAAGGCAGTAGTGAGATTCAACATGGAGCAGCTGAAGGATACAGAGACAAGAACTGGTTTCCAAGTGGAGTTGTCCAACAGATATGCATTTCTCACAAACCTTATCACAAAAGATGTTACTGTGGAGCAAATTTGGGAACCTGTGATAAAACACTGGGAAAGAGGACAAGATGTCACAAAGAATGGATCGCAGCAGAAACTCTGAGAAAATTGAAGGAACGAAAGGACAGAAAAACAGCAGTCAACAACAGGAAAACAAGAGCAGCCAAGGCAGAAGCTCACAGACTGTATTCAGAAGCCAACAGAGAAGTTAAAAGGGCTGTAAAATGGGACAAGAAGAACTTTGTGGAAAACCTTGCGCAACAAGTGGAACAAGTTACAGGACAGAGAAACTTGAAAGAGCTGTATGACATTACACAGAAATGAACATCAGCCAGTATAGGATAATGAGAGCAGTGTGCTAGCAAACCCAAGCGAGCAGCTCAGTAGATGGAAAGAACACTTTGAAGAGCTACTAAACCACCCTGCCCACATGGAACCTGCCGCGTTACCTCCTGCAAATATTCCTCTGCAAATTAACAGCAACAGACCTACAAAAGAAGAAATCAGAAAAGCCCTTGCCCATCTGAAAAGTGGGAAAGCACCTGGTCCAGACAACATCCCTGCAAAAGCAGTCAAGGCTGGTAGTGAGACATCAGTCAACATGATGTTAAATCTATTTGGGAATATTTGGAATATCCCACAAGACTGGAAACATAGATACTTTAGTCAAGCTTCCAAAGAAAGGCAACCTGAAGGAATGCAAGAACTGGAGGGGCATCATGTTACTGTCTATTCCAGGAAAAGTGTTCAACAGGATTCTCTTGGAGAGAATGAAGACAGAAATTGATGGACCACTCATGGATGACAGGCCTACTTCTGAAGCGAGAGATCTGGTATTGACTAAATAGCAACTCAGAGTGATCATAGAATGGTCACTTGAGTGGAACTACACCTGTACATAATCTTCATAAACTCCCCCATGTACATAACCTTCACAGACTTCAAAAAAGCCTTCAACAGCACTGACAGAGACACTTTGTGCAACACCATGGTGTCCCATCCAAAATTATTAACCTGATCCATTCAATGTATGAACCCTTGACACACCAACTTGTTCACAATGGTATCTTGACAAAATCCTTCAGAATACTATCAGGAATGTGACAACGGTGCCAATTGTCACCTTTCGGCTACGTCTACACGTGCACCCAACTTCGAAATAGCTTATTTCGATGTTGCGACATCGAAATAGGCTATTTCGATGAATAACGTCTACACGTCCTCCAGGGCTGGCAACGTCGATGTTCAACTTCGACGTTGCTCAGCCCAACATCGAAATAGGCACAGCGAGGGAACGTCTACACGCCAAAGTAGCACACATCGAAATAAGGGAGCCATGCACAGCTGCAGACAGGGTCACGGGGCGGACTCAACAGCAAGTCGCTCCCTTAAAGGGCCCCTCCCAGACACACTTTCATTAAACAGTGCAAGATACACAGAGCCAACAACTAGTTGCAGACCCTGTATATGCAGCACGGACCCCCAGCTGCAGCAGCAGCAGCCAGAAGCCCTGGGCTAAGGGCTGCTGCCCACGGTGACCACAGAGCCCCGCAAGGGCTGGAGAGAGAGTATCTCTCAACCCCCCAGCTGATGGCCGCCATGGAGGACCCCGCTATTTCGATGTTGCGGGACGCGGATCGTCTACACGTCCCTACTTCGATGTTGAACGTCGAAGTAGGGCGCTATTCCCATCCCCTCATGGGGTTAGCGACTTCGACGTCTCGCCGCCTAACGTCGATTTCAACTTCGAAATAGCGCCCAACACGTGTAGACGTGACGGGCGCTATTTCGAAGTTACTGCCGCTACTTCGAAGTAGCGTGCACGTGTAGACGCAGCCTTCCTGTTCTTGATCAAAATAGACTGGATTATGAGCAGGACAAGAAATGCCATCAGCAAGGCATTCAGTGGACGCTTTTCACACCTAGAAGACATTAATTTTACTGACAACGTCTCCCTTCTTTCACACTCACATGAAAGCATGGAAGAAAAGGTCACAACACTAGACAAAACTGCCTCAATGACCGGACTGAGTATTAACAAGAGAAAGATCAAGAAAATGAGAATCAACCAATCCAACAACAATGCCATCAATCCGGGAAGGGGATGACCTGGAAGATGTGGAACTGTTCACCTACTTGGGGAATATTTTGGCAGAGGTGGAGGAACAGACAAGGATATCTATGCCAGGCTAGGGAAAGCAACAGCTGCATTCAAGACTCTTTGTTCCATATGGAGTTTACAAATAATATATGCAAAGACAAAACAGCAGACCATCAACATAAATGTGAAGAGTGTGCTCTTGCATGGATGGAAGACCTGACATACTGAAAAGTGTTCAGATCACAAGCTACAGACATTCATAATCAGATGCCTGAGGGACAGCCTTCTCATCAAATTGCAAGACTTTGTCACAGATGAGGAGCTTTGGACCAGAGCAGGACAAGAACCACTGGATGTTCAAATCAAGAGAAGAAAGTGGGGATGGCTAGACCACACTCTCAGGAAACCATTATCCAGCATAATTTGTCAAGCTCTCAAATGGAACCTGCAAGGAAAACATAAAAGAGGAAGACCTTGGACAATGCGAAGCTCTACTGAGATTGAAGTACAACAACTGGGGTACTCCTGGAGTCAACTAGAAGTTTTGTCTTGAGACAGAATGAAGTGGAGGAGACTTGTAGTTGACCCAGGTGCCACTTAGAGTACAAGGGAATAAGTCAAGTAAGTCTTGTGACAAAGAAGTCATGTAATTGGCTGCTTGACTGTATGGGGTTTAAACTTTGACAAAGGCAGTGTTAGCAGCAGAAAAGATCTAAAAATCATCAGTCTAGTTTAAAAATGGAGGTGATTTAAAAATAAATGTAAAGTTCTTTTTCTTTTTTGGTGTCTCTTTTTTGGTACTTGGGAAACACGCATCTATAGGTTTTCTCTCCAAATATAATGGCTAGAAACTTACTTGAAAACTTCTAACCTGAGATTCTCACCTACACTTAGGTGTGTAAGAACTAATAAGTGTGGCTGATTTCATACAACACGGCAATATAACAAAGGCCTGCCAATCTTGAGGGAACATTTTGTGAAAAGTCTTTTGGAATTAACAGAAGAGTAAACCAATTGGGGTTTACAGAAATTTAATAAGGATCTTTGGAAGTTTTCTAAAATAATCTGTAATAAGAGCGATAAAAAGTGGAGGCATGGGTGAATTTTTGGGGTCTACAAACAAACCACACAAAATTTGTTTCCTTTCTCTTATCTTAACTCTTCAACAGTTTGGAAATTGTTGTACCAAAGAAGCAAGCTGAAATTCAGTACAGTAAAGGAATGTTTCAAATTAAATAGAAAGGCAAAGAAAGGAAAGAGGAAGAAACAGCATTTCCTACCATTTATAATGTGTGACACGGACCTGGAAAAACAAGGGAAATTCACAGCTAAGGAGATTTTTACTTTAAAAGGAAGGATGGTCTGTGATTAAGTTGCAGGGCAGGGATTATTGAGAGCTCAATTGCTGGTACTGCCACTGTCCTAATGCACTACCTCAGGCAAGTTATTTTATCCCTCAGTGCCTCAGTTTCTCAGAGATGTAAAATAAGGACAATGTATCTTTTCTCCAAACTCTTTTTTTTCAATGTTGTTTATTTGGATCCCTATCCTGCAATTAATTGTAACAGTATGCAGTGAATTATACAATTGTGATGTTAGACTGCAAGATAATTGGCGCAGGGACTTTCTTCTTGTGTTTGCACTACACCTACCAAGATAAAGCCCTGAACTTAGCTGGTGTGCTCAGTATGCAAATAAATTAATGCATATGCATAGGAAGGATCACGGGCCCCAGAAATAGTGGTCAGACATCTTGCAGACTAAGACAAGGCAATGTCTGTCACCTTACAGTGCAGCACTCAGCAACACAGCTACCACTCACAGCTGTGTTATAAATGCCTTAGGTGATGACTCTGTGGGCGTGCCAAAAAATTAGTGTGTGCTTCGCAACTACAGGGAACCAGCTTTTCCCCATCCTTCCAGCACCTCCCACCTGTCAGCAGGCCCACCAACTAACTCCTTCACCTGCCACCAGCCGCAATCTGCTGTTTTGCAGCGTGCAGGAGGTATGAAGGGGCAGGAAGAAGAGTGGTGATAACGAGCTCTTAGGGAAGGGGGCAGAAGTAGGGGATGAGGTGGGCTGGGGGTAGGACTTTAGGGGAAGGAGTAAAGTCAGGGTAGATCTGGGCTGAGAACCCCCAGGGAAAGAGGAAATTGGTGCATGTGACAAATGCTAAAATATAGAACCTTTGTTTAAAACCTTGAGGCCTTTATTTGCTACCAGAATACAAATGATAATACTCCATTGCTGTATCTCCTAACACATTGTCTGAATAAACTTTTTTGTGAGTGAATAAGTTAAACGTATTTTGGGCCATTCCAAGGAGTGGGTGTAGTGGTGTTAACATACAACTAGTGGTTTGGAAATTAAATGTATGAAGATCTAACAACACTTACAAAGCTAAAATGAAAAACATCTACCTACCTGCTAATTACCAACTATTTCTTCTTAAGGCTTTGTAACCCTGCTTGAGGGTAATTATGATGATCAAGATGCCTCTTTTGTCATATTGCTCAATTATTACATTTATTTCCACTTCAGATATGAATAAATTTAATAATAACCCACTTTGATCACTGGAGACTATGAGTGACTCTCACTCTGCGACAATTGTGACATTCACTTCATTCAATTGCTGATCTTACACAATCCAAAGGAGAAGGTTCCATAAAGCTCTGTTTATCATAATAACAGAAAACTTGATCATAACAGTCAAACTTTTTAAAGGGGCGCACCACAGTCTTTCTTGTACTCGATGCTATGTCAGACACTCTCATCCATGAGGCCAAAGGTCCTATTGTAATAATAATATTAAGATGTGAAAACAAGTGTGGAAATTGTAGTTTATTGAGAGTGTGAAGTTTAGTTGCTTAATATTTAGCATACTATCCTGTGCCTGTCTGACCCTGTATTCTAACTGCAAGATGTAATAACGATAATAGTATAGAAAGTTTGAATGTTGCTAGTGAGGCCAACAGCCACCATGGACCCAGAGTAGGGAGGGGGCCTGGCTCCCTGCCCTGAAAGGGGTGGGGCCAAGCAAGAAAGGGGCAGGGTTTAGGGAAATCAGCACTGCCAGGGTGTTTCAAAGCGACCTGGAGCTCCACCCACCACTGCTACAACTGCCCCTTTTGCCGTGCTCCCCTTCATCAGTGGGACTGAATAGTACAATATATAGCTAGAAAATTTTAGCATGTGTCAGAGGGGGAAGCTGTAACTGATAAAGAGCTGACTTTGGTAATCTTGTTTGGGAAATTAATTTTGGAACTGGCTGGCTGGGTCTACACTTGCCCCCAGCTTTGAAGGGGGCATGTTAATTAGGGTGATGTGAGATAACTAATGAAGTACTGCAGTGAATATGCAGCACTTCATTTGGCTAATTCTCCCCCATGGCAACTTCAAATTTGGGGGCAAGAGTAGACAAGCACATTGTGTCATTAGCTGCAAGCTCTGCCTTCCAAAAAGACAAGATATCATATGCATGTTGTTTCAGTAAAGGCGATCAGACATGACTACTCCCAGCTCACTCTTTCATTGTTACTGGCTGACCAGTTATAAAGATTAATATACAGAGACTTATATGCAAAGTCTACAGACTTCAGACTATGCAAAAAAATAACCGCTTTTCTCATGTAATATTTCGTATAAACAAGAGAAGCAGCTTGGCATAGCTGCAAAGTGCAAGGGCTGCTTGTCAATAAAGGGTGGCTTTTGATCTGTGGAATCTTTCTTCCATTGCCAGAGGGTGCATTTTCTGACACCACAGTTTTTAGTTTCATTCACCAAGCTGGATTTTGTGAATGGAAGATATTATTAGTGAGATAAATAGACCTGCTATGTGCTTTACCTATTTTGTATGTATGAACTGGAAGGAGCTTTTACGGTCATCAAGTCTTGTCTTCAGTGATCATAGGCCACCCTTCCATAGAATTCCTTTAATAAGTTTAACAAACTTCAGTGTAAAACTAGTTAGTTTGTCAAAACCACTCCTGCGAGGAGGCTGTTCCAGATCCTCCTTCCTCTGATGGTTAGAAATTTCCTTTTACTTTCCAACCTAAATATATCCCTGTCCAGTAGATCCCTTTCTTCTTCTGCCAATATTATACTTTAGCATAAATAGCTCTTCCTTCCTGGTGATTAGTTCCCAGAGTATCTGCAGATAGTAATCATACATGACTGAGCTGCTATCACAAAGGCCTCAAGTCTACACTCTACAAAGTCCTGGATGAAATCTTGGTCATGTGGAAGCTAACAAGAGGTTTTCCACTGACTTCAGTAATAGGACTCTGGATTTGGGAGGGAATGTTTTTTTACAGGACCCCACTGTATCCTAGGGAAGTCTTTTGGGCAGGAATCCCCTGCAGGAAAGAAGGAAATTCAAAGCTCTAAGAGTGTATTCATTGTCTAAAATGCAGTTTGGCGCTTTAAGGTTGAGCTTTTCATGCAAATTTAGCCTTCAGACTGGCTAGTCTCAAGGTAAAAAAAAAATCAAGGTTTTCAGGTTCTCAGAGATGACTCTGCATCAGGCCTACCAAGAGTGGAGTAAAGGTGGCAACTGCCCCAGGGCCTGGATAGTCAAAAGGAGCCTCAGTCCCTTTAAACTGGTCCTGGAGCCTTACACGGCATGCTCCAGGCAACACTGAGAGCTGTCTGGGACAGGCTGACTCTAGCCCCACCCCTTCTGCCTGAGGACCCGCCCCTTCCAGGACCCTCCCACACCTTGCCCAGGGTCCCAGTCAGTCTGTTGGCTCCACTGCTCTGCCTATTCAAATTACTGAGTCAATCAGAGCATTACCCATAAGTGTAAATAAACAGAGCTGGTCAAAGAACTATATCTTGTATTCCCCTCCTCAGCCAGTGCCTCTTGGCTGCCTGTAGTCAATATCTGCACTCCCACTAGGGGTGCCAACAATGCTCCCTCTAATCTTTTCAATATATATATTTTTCCATTCCTTGTGCAGAATAAATTTTTATGTGCACTAAGACATATGCTAATGTGCACCACCAGTAGAAACAATAAAACTACCAGTGGGAACTTTGCTAATCAGCTGGGTGGTATTTAAGTCTCTCCTGAGTGGCTGCACAAGTGCACAGCTTACAGGCAACACTGGTTGCCAACCTTCTTGGTCTTACTGGGCTTGATCTCCCGGAGGCTATTGCAACCAATCTGGGAGATTTTCAGCTGCTGAGATTCCAGTAGTGTGGTGGGGCTAAGGCAGGCTCCCTGCCCGGCCTGACCCCATGATGCTCCTGGAAGCCACTGGCACACTTGGGCCATGTCTACACGTGCCCCAAACTTCGAAATGGCCACGCAAATGGCCATTTCGAAGTTTACTAATGAAGCGCTGAAATGCATATGCAGCGCTTCATTAGCATGCGGGCGGCAGCGGCGCTTCGAAATTGACGCGGATTGCCGCCGCGTGGCTCGTCCTGACGGGGCTCCTTTTCGAAAGGACCCCGCCTACTTCGAAGTCCCCTTATTCCCATCAGCTCATGGGAATAAGGGGACTTCGAAGTAGGCAGGGTCCTTTCGAAAAGAAGCCCCGTCGGGACGAGCCGTGCGGCGGCGAGGAGCATCAATTTTGAAGCGCCGCTGCCGCCCGCATGCTAATGAAGCGCTGAATATGCATTTCAGCGCTTCATTAGTAAACCTCGAAATGGCCATTTGCATGGCCATTTCGAAGTTTGGGGCACATGTAGACACGGCCTTGAGCAGCTCCTGTGAGGGAGCAGGAGGTCTCTGCATGCTGCTTCTACCCTAAGTACTGATTCCACAACTCCCATTGGCCAGGAATAGGGAACTGTAGCCAATAGAAGCTGCAGGACTGCTGCTTACAGAGAGAGGCAGTGAGTGAAGCCACTTGCTCTCTACAGAGCTGTCTGCCCTGGGTAGCTGCTGCTGGGAGTGGCCCTGGGCCAGGGTAGACAGGGCGCCTGCCTTATCCCTGCTATGGTGCTGACTGTTCTGCTGAACCATAACCCCAAACTCTCTTCCAGAGCTAGCACCTGCTTCCCCTCTGGCACCCAATCACCCTGCCACAGTCCAGTGAAAGTGAGTGAGGGTGGAGGAGTACGAGCAATGGAGGGAGGGGCTTGGGGTGAGCTGGGTGTGGCCTCAGGGAAGGGGTGGGGCAAGGGCGCTTGGATTTGTATGATGAGACATTCAACAACCCTAACCCCCTTATACAGTTTGTTTCTGGCTTACTCACTAGTCCAGTGGTTTTCAACCTTTTTTCAAATTCAAATGGAGATGAAGATCCCTTTGGAAATCTCCGACATAGTCTGTGGACCCCACCATCATCAGCAGACCACAGGTTGAAAGCCACTTCATTACAGCCAAAAATGAGGAATCTAGGTTCCTGGATTACAATCTGGGTTGTGCCATTGTACTGCTATGTGATTTTGATAAGTCTGTCTCTTTATGTATCTCTGGTGAATATCTTGGAGTTTATCAAACAGAAATCAAATTCTGAACCTTTAAGTTTCATCCATCACTAAGTTATACTCTTGGCATCAATCTGCAGCTGGCTATATCTTTTCCAATTTATAGGTATTTTCTTATTTTTTACGCGTAGAGTTCAAAAGCAAAAAATACACATAAAATACAAAAGATAACTTGCAGATGAACAGCCAAGCAGAGCTCCTTGTGATTAGAAAAAAAAGGAAGAAAATGATCCTGCTGGAGTTATATTATATAGTCTCGGTGTAACAATATACTACTCCTCAGTGACAGCACTCTTTCTAACGCCAGTAATGTAATATTATATAATAAAGAAAAAAACAAGGGAGAGCACCGTCATGCCAACTAAAGCACCAATTAATAATAGACTTTTTATGAGACAGGAGAAGATTGGGGATGATGGGTTTCCATCTCCAGTGATCTTATCTTGCCCTGTCTGATTTCATTACTGGATTTGCAGCAGAACATATAAACCAGCACAATGGCCTTCTCCCTCCCCTCTGCTTGTTAAGCAAAATAAATCAAATACATCAAGGGGCAGTAAGATTAAACCAGCTGAATCAAAGCGAATGCATTCCACAGATGACAGGCAACAGGTCCTGCTGGAGATCAAGGGTGATTATAGCTTTCCAAGGGAAGGGAAGCAACTTGATGAAGAGCACAGACCACCCACCTGCAAGAAATACTTCTAGAAGTCTCTTGTTTACTGTGGCAAACAGTTCTGTTCCTAATATCAAGAGAAGTATCTAAGTTTAAAGAGAGAAAGCTTATTTTCAGATGAATTATTTCCTGTCGGCACTTAACAAGTGGCTAATAATCACTTGATTCCTGTGACATTTTATTTATTATGATTAATAATAAGAATATTGCTAATCAAAATGAATCCTGTTTGGTAATTACATGGATACGTTAATTAACTCAAAAGGAACTGCATCATTAAATTGTGCACATAGAAAATCAATGGCATTTGAGTTCAAGCATGCACCATGCTGTACTTCAAAGTATTGTACTCCCTGGTTTCATACTATTTAAACATTCTCTTACTATAGAGAGGCAGTAAGTACTCCCCCTTCAGGGAAAGGACAGTCTCTTGGCACAAACTCAGCAGCTTGTTCAGTTTATTTTTATTTATTGGTTCTGACGCCAATATCAGCCGTTCAAATAAACTCAGAGAGCAGTTGCTGTCAGCTTTCCATACATGGTTTCAACAATCGAGCGCATGGGTTAAGAAGAATTATTCAGCAAGGTCATTTTTTTTGTCCTACCAGAAGCAGGACAAGCCGACCACTAGCCTCTGATGGAGTTTCTAGCATTGCATTTTGTTCTCATCCCTATAATTTTAGATGTGGAATTACAAACTTCAATGAAGGGCCTTGCTTCCATGAACATGCATCCACACGTGTATGAAAGAATCAAGCATATTTTCTAACCAGATAATTATTGAACCCTAATAGACAGACTCTGCTATTGCACAAAGAAGATGGTTTTTGAAAAACTAAAAAACAGAGGGAGGGTCTTAGCAACTATACTTTAGAAAAGAGATAATGCCTTTCTTTAATGGGATGAACTGACATCTCAATGGACGACAGATGTTACTTTTGAGTTAAAAGGTGTAGGACTTAATTCTGCTGCTAACAAGGTAGGTGGAGATCATAAGTTACTCCACTGAAGTCAATAGTTTTTCTTTGCTTTTACTCCTCATATGTCCTTAAAGTATCACTGCTATAAAAGAGTAACTAACCAGAGCCTATTTAAGGGAACATCTATCCTACCCACTGGATCAATGAGCAGTGATCAGTTCAGCAAAGGTCAAATTATTACATTTAGAAGACACACAATATATTGACCACCAAGCACTCTCCCATCGACACTGGTACTCCACCAGAATGAGAAACGTAGGCAGAGTTAACAGGAGAGCACCTGTCTTTGACTCACCACAGTGAAAACACCACAATAAGTAGATCCAAGTAAATTGACTTAAACTATATTCTTCATGTTGTTGAAGTTGCATAACTTAGATTGATGGCCTGCAGTGGTATAGACCAGGCCTAAATTACCACCAATGAAGAAACAACTCACTTGTAATTAAAAGTCTGAAAAATGTTTGTGCAGACAAAGCTGTAAAATGAGTTTTTCCCTTTGAACAACCTGCAAAGGCTGCAAGCAAGGACTGAATGCTGGACTTCTTATGTTAAAATATGACCCTTTACCACTGGAGCTAAAGTACTAGGATTCTGAACCTGAAAACACTTATACATATACTTTACTACTGTGAGTAGCCTGAGTAATTAGCTGTGACAGACTTCCTTCTAAACAAAAGAGATTTTCCTGGTTTCACACAAGTTTTAATATCATGGGAAATATAAAAATCAAAATGATTGAAATTGCAAAAGGAAATGTCAGATTTTGTCACTGACGGTAAGGAAAGCTGTAACACTTAACACAAATCCTGGGTTACTTTTGCTGGAAGGTGGCTTTGCCATGGAACCTATGAACAAAAGAATCCAGTCCAGGCCCAATGACTACAAAGTTTCTCTTAGTTTTCTGGACTGAGTGTGAGTAAATAGCACTCTGTTCTTGGATAATCAGCACAATTAAACCAGGTATGCAAAGAGAAAGCTGCTTTTATCTGGTTTGTGTGTGTGTGTGTGTGTGTGTGTGTGTGTGTGTGTGTGAGAGAGAGAGAGCGAGAGAGAGAGAGAGAGATTTGTTACCCTCCAAAATCTTTGCTTTGCTGAATATAGACACACTGGTTGTGATTCAGCACATCTTGTCACACTGAAGTCAACAATACTATTCACGAGCTTAAGTACTCTGCTGAGCTGGGGTCTCTCTTTATTATAAAGTCTGTTGCCTGTACTGTTTTCATCCTCACTGGACACTACTGAACTTGACGCTCTTGAGCAGTATATGTCAGTTACCATAGGGACAGTCAGCAAGAGAATGGGAGAGAAAGAGAAATAAGCTCAGCAGTGACTGCTCTGGGCCAATGGGGTGGGGTGGGGGGAAGCAATAGTGAACTCCAGGTTTTGGAGGGACAGCATTGTGGTTCATGTCATTAAGGGTCTGCTTGAAAAACGGTAAAAGCGTTTACACAGTTGATGTACCATTCTCTATTACCGTTTCTGCTTCCTTCCTTCACCTCATTCTGATGTTTTAAAACCAAATCTTAGCTGTAAGACATAGCAAGGCTCACCCTCTTCTCTCTTCACTCCTCTGACAGCACTATTTACATACATTTCTAAGTTGCTTATTGTTGCTCTGCATCTTGTCCCTGTAGCCACTCAGGCTGCTGCAGTGTCATGTTATAGGCAACATGTTGCTGCTCTCAGGGACCTGACTTGTGCTGGATGTCAGCCAGGAATAAGCAACAATTACTAAGGAATTGAGGTCGGCTGTTAGTACCAGTGGACATGTGTGAGGTATGTTTTAGGTATGACAGTAATCAATCAGAGATACAGAGAAGTTCCCAGTCTTAAAGGTACAGAGATATTCCTTTAGATTGAAATGTGGAAGGCCAAATTAATAAAGCAGTAAAAACAAAGAAACTGATTTCGGAGAAGTTACTGACAGATGTTATCAGAGCAAGTGTTTGGCTGCCCTAAACCCCACAGAATGTTATAAAATTGTGAAGGGCTAATTTAGGTCCTGATCCTGCAAGCTATTAAAGCATTGCTAGCCCCAACTGATTCTAGTAGGACTTGATGATCACCTTGCATGAACTGATGACCACTCTGCAGGACTGTGTCTAAAGCATGCATTTTTGTGCCTCATAATACACCACAAATAACCATTCAAGATTTTAATGCCTATATTCACCATGGGAAAGCATAAGGAGGGTGAAATTTCAGACCAGTTCTAATTTGCAAAAGATAAAAAAAAATATTAGTTGCCACCTGCAAATATTTCGGAAGCAAACCAGGCAGATGCAGGCACAGCTTAGTCGTTAGTTTTCCATTTTTGTGATAAAGAATCCATTCTTGTTTATCACTGACTTTAATGACTCTTATTAAATATAAATAATCTAAACTGAATGCACATTAGCCAATTTTAATGTATAGTTTTACCCAAACAGCTCCACTCCCAGTACTGAGAGTTTTATCACAGGACTGAAATTGATTGGCTTAATGACAGTCTCCTGTAACACATTTATACCTTAATACTAGGTGGTCATCCAGGCATTAAACATCAGGGCTGGCTTGTTTTGCAAAGCATCTTTTATAGCAGACCTAAATGACATACCTTAAATAGAACCCAGCCAAACAAATGACCTTGTTTCTAAACACAGTAAGACAAACCCTGAAATAGACTGTTTTTTTAATAGTAGGACTTCTTCAACTTGTTCATAATATGGATCATGTTATCCAGAGAGAGCTAAGATTCCACAGACAAACACTTCTCAAAGGTGACTCTAACATCCCTGTAGTAAGCAACACAATTATTTGCACGGGGAATAAATATTAGGAAACTATTCAATGATTTTCAAGCTTGACTTAGTATGACTTACGCAGACCCTAGGAAAAGTCAACCATATGTGACCAATTAGCTTGCAGGTGCCTCATTTTTAGAAATACTTATTTAGTAGTAATGTTGAACAACTACCTCTGTCATTGGTACCATGCCCCATTTTTCATGGACATACTTAAACTTGATCCTGCTGTAACTAAAGCCAGTTCCAACACATTTATTGACTTCAGTCAGAAGGGTTGTTGTGTTAGTCTGCATCTGCAAAAACAACAGCAACACATCCGATAAAGTGGTGTTTACCCACAAAAGATTATGCCCAAATGAATCTGTTAGTCTTTAAGGTGACACAGGACTCTTCATTGTAACGGACTTCAGTTACAACAAAACAGGCTTTACAGTACAGTATGACGTTACTGCACCATTCCCCCATCCCAGTGACTCATTGTTCAGAAATGTTCATCCAGAAATGACCTCAGTTATTTCAGCCTGTCCTAACTTGATATATGGAAGTGAAAAAGAGGACACTGACATGTTCTTTTTATTCTTTTTCCCAAGTGCTGAAAATAAATGGCGAGAAAACAAATCAAGAGATTTTCTTTCAAAGGACTTTTATAATGTGAACTATATGCACTCTGGAAATGAACTCTGCAATGACTGCAAAGTATTTTTATTTATAGTCCTCAACTTCCATATTCATATATCAGCCTAGGATTCAAAAGTTTTCTAATATTCTCATTTCTCTGCTCTGAAACCATTGATAAGATTTGGAATGGCTGGCCCCTTAAAAAAGCAGCTTCTCTGCCCTGGGTGTTAACAGCTCCACACTAGACTCTGACATTGGTCCATTCCCCCCTGTCTGATATGACTTGTTTTTTCCTTTTTTGATACATACTACTGATAATGGGCAATTTCCAACTTGACTGAATAGACCTTGTCAGCTCTGGCCCTCTCTTCTACTGGGACCCCACTCTTTAAATACACCTCTGGAACCCCCCTGCTCATGCACTCATGCATCTGATGAAGCGGGTCTTTGCCCACAAAAGCTTATGCTCCAAAATATCTGTTAGTCTATAAGGTGCTGCAGGACTTCTTGTTGTTCTCATTGATAAGACTGATCCTTTCTAAAAAGCATCCACCAGATGGCAGCAGGGTTCAAGGTTTGACACAAAAAGACTGAATAATGGGAAAGGAGTTTTTCCCTTTACATCTAACGAAGACTGTTTAGGTTCTTGGATCAATTTTTTCTAGTTTTGATTGAATAGCATAAGAATGGCTAACACTGATTGCATTGATTAGACAGATTTTTCAGCATGTGTATATAATTTATGGAACACTTATTTCAAACATTTTGCATAGAGGGCAACACTGGCATGCAAAGTTTTATCATATCCCTTGGAACTGTGCAGTGTTCCTGTTCTCTGAAGTTGGAGGGCTGAGGGGACCCAAACTTCTGACAGGAAAAAAAAAGTGTAGTCCTGAATTTTTCATTACCGTCTGAGGTCCCTGAACCTAGAGCACAACCTCCCTTGTACTCTTTGCCAACCTTTGTGTATTCTTCTGCTTGCTTCTTTGCAGCATAGCGAGAGCCCTGTATAAACTGCAGTTTCATGGAGGGGATGAAAATCATAAACATCCTCCCAACCTGTGATCTTTTAAGTATTACCTTTGCTACCATGATCTTTCACACATTGCTTTGACTTACTGTGTATTTTCAGAGGACTGGAGCATTGCCTGCATGCTGAGGAAGAGACTACTAAGCACATCTTTATGGAAGATGAGACGGCTGGGTGCATGAGGTGTGCTTCCACAGATGTGCTCAGAAGTCTGTTCCTGCACAGTCCAAGCAATAGACTGCTGTAAGCCTTATAAAGAAGAAAATAGTGCTGCATGCAATTGTGTGTGGAAGAATTGACTGCTGTGTGGAAGACATCAAGGTGGAAAACAACCATAGAAGGCAGTGTGCCAAAAACCCTAAAAAAGTGTCATTCCCGCCTTGAAATTGACCACATTTACTGGGCAACGTTTATTCTGTGCAACCTTAGTGAAATTTGGTACTTTGCCATTTTCACTGTTGTGAATTTTCTTTAAAAAACACAGCGAATCAGTGATTCATACAGAGACCCAAGTATAGTCTCATCTCACCTGTGGAGAAGCTGAGCTCAGTGGAGCCGTGTCTACACGTGCACACTACTTCGAAGTAGCGGCACTAACTTCGAAATAGCGCCCGTCACGGCTACACGTGTCGGGCACTATTTTGAAGTTAACATTGACGTTAGGCGGTGAGATGTCGAAGCCGCTAACCCCATGAGGGGATAGGAATAGCGCCCTACTTCGACGTTCAACGTCGAAGTAGGGACCATGTAGTCGTTGCGCGTCCCGCAACATCGAAATTGTGGGGTCCGCCATGGTGGCCATCAGCTGAGGGGTTGAGAGACGCTCTCTCTCCAGCCCCTGCATGGCTCTATGGTCATCGTGTGCAGCAGCCCTTAGCCCAGGGCTTCTGCCTGCTGCTGCCGCAGCTGGGGATCCATGCCGCATACACAGGGTCTGCAACCAGTTGTCGGCTCTGTGTATCTTGTGTTGTTTAGTGCAACTGTGTCTGGGAGGGGCCCTTTAAGGGAGCGGCTTGCTGTTGAGTCCGCCCCGTGACCCTGTCTGCAGCTGTGCCTGGCACCCTTATTTCGATGTGTGCTACTTTGGCGTGTAGACGTTCCCTCGCTGCACCTATTTCGATATGGTGCTGCGCAACGTCGAAGTTGAACATCGACGTTGCCAGCCCTGGAGGACGTGTAGACGTTATTCATCGAAATAAGCTACTTCGAAGTGGGCTTCACGTGTAGACGTAGCCTGGGACTGCTAAACTTGTGAGTTTCTTTTAAAACCAGAAAGTTTAACAATAGGCTTTCCGATCTGAGTTCTGGGGTTGGGAGGACTTGTAGCACAGAGCTCAAAGCCTGCTGGGCTGTCTCCCCCTAAACCTTGACACCACTGCACTATACAGTCTCACATGACATCCTATAAGAAAGCAAAGAGTAATATGGGCTGGAATAAATGACAATAAAATAGGTGCAAAACTGGTTAAAGGCCTGTAGTCAGAGTAGTTATCAATGGTTCACTGTCAGACTGGGGAGATGTATCCAGTGGGATCTCATGTGCTCCTGCATCCCATTCGAGTCAATAATTTCCTTAACGACTTAGATAATCGACTGGACAATATGCTTAGAAAACCTGAAGATTACACTTTCCCACTCCACTCTTCCTTAATTACCTGCTCTGATCTCTTTTGTTGCCTTCTGTGCCCTCTGCTCTGTCAGTCACACCAGCCACAACCATTTGTTCAATTCTGTCACCATTGTCCTATGACTCTGTCGAAGTTATTATTCTTACCCGCATCATCTTCTGCCTTCTCCCTTCACTTGTTTTGTCTCCGGTCACACTCGCTTATCATGTCTTGTGATAATTTAGACAGTAAAATCTCGGGAAGAAGGACTCATGTTTGTTCAGTGATTGCACAATGGGGTATCCTGACAGGAGTCTGTGGGCGCTATTCCAGTGGAATCAATTACCAACAAGAGTCAAACAAGAGGGCTGATGCACCCTTCTTAAGGTGAAGTTATTATTTAATAAATAAGGGCTAGAGATGATCTAGCCCTACATGGCTGTTCAGGGGAATAAAAGAGCATAACAGAAATGAGGAGGGAGGGGCCTGGCTGGAGCCTTAGCTAACATATCAGCTGTTTGCCAACAATTTGCTTTCCCCTTGGGACAGAAGGGATAGCTTAAGACTTGATTGGGACTCTTTCAGTAACAGTTTGCTTACTGGGCATCTTCTGTAACAATTCACTGACCCTTGCTCAGGGCAGACCATTTCATGACATGGGAGAACACTCCACAGTCCTCATGCAAGACACAGAGGCCACGTCTAGAGTAGAGGGTTCTGTCAACAAAATGGCTGTTTTGTGGACAGAACCAGGGGGGCATCCATATTACCAAGCGTGTTCTGTCGACAGCAAGCAGACAGAATGCAGCACTTTTGTCGACAGCTGTACCCCACTCCCTAGGAGGAAGAATGCCTCTGTTGACAGAGATCTCTTAACAAAAGGTGGGTCTGGATGTTCCGGGAGGCCTTCTGTTGACAGGAAAGGTCTTCAGGGCACCACACAGGTTCAGTGCTCTATGTTTCCTGCTGCCAGCCCCTCTTAAAGCTGCAAGGAGCCCAGAAATCCCTGTGGTAGGAAGCTGAGAGGGTGGAAGAAGCACGGCTACAGGATGCAGTCCCCCACGACCTCATAGCCACTCTGGAGCAGAGAGCTTTGCAGGTGACTGAAAGCAGGCACCCTGTGAACCCCCTCCTGGGCCCTTGAGGGACCAGCAGGAGGGGTCCCAGGAGCCACCCTGGGACTCAAAGAAGCGGGCCTCCTCCTGTATCTAGGCTGAGGTCCAGGCCCCATTGTACCTGTGGGGGAAGGAGGAGACCCTGAAAGACCCCAAGGTGAACTGCCACAGAGCCCCCATCTATGCCCAGATGGCCAACACCCCGGCGGAACAAGGCCACCCCACACTCCTGAAACCATGGAGCAGGTCTGGGTGAAAGTAAAGGAGCTTCACCAGGGCTATGCCAGGGCCTGGGATGCCACACAACACTGGTGCAGGACCTGCCACCTGACCCTATTACTGGGAGCTGCATGACATCCTGGGGGGAAGACACATCCCTGCCATGCTGTAGCCTGGATATGGTGCTCAAAGGCCCCCCACCATGCATCACACACCCCAGAGCAAATATGCCTGCCTCCATCCCCTGGCACAGGCTGGAGTTGAGGAATACACGGGCATCATGTGACTAACCCGACTACCTGTTGTAAATGTCTGTGAACTGGCCACAGTGGTTGACCATGGCTTGCAGCACCATCAAGAATTATCCATTTCAGTTTATATATTTGGCTGTGGTATGCTCTGGAGCACAGATTGGGATGTGGGTCCCACTGGTAGCCCAAATGCAGTTTGGGAACCCCAGGGTGGCGAATATGGCCATGACTGCATCCACATTTCTCATACAGATAACCATCCAGAGTAGGATGGTGTTAATGGCTGTCATGACCTGCAGAGGAAGGGGACCAAATACACACATCAGGGACTGAGGCAGGGAGGGTCCCTCAGGGGGTCCCTGTCCCACTCTGAGCTTGCTGGGAGCTCTCCCTGTGAGGCTGTCCCTCAGCAGCAGGGCTGTGTGAGGTGCGATGGCATGGTCTCCCAGGAAAGGGGATTCCCCCAAACCCTAACCCCACCCCTCACACAGCTGACCCTGTTTCCCAAGGGTTCCTCTTGAGCTGGACACCCCTCATCAGCATGCAGGAACTGCAGCCTGAGAGTGCCTTAGCTCCACAGGGAGGGCGTTGACAGCAGAATTCCTGGTGCCAAATTGGTTGCCCACCAAGTGGTAGCTGTTGGGGGTTGTGAGCTTCCAGAAGGTGACTGCGACTTGCTGCTCCATTGGAATGTGAGTGGGGGGGGAGGGGGGAGAGCCAGGTGTTCTGCCTCCAGAGGGCAGGAATGACCCAGGCACAGAACTCCAGGAAGGTGACCTTCTGCATGCAGAAGTCCTGGAGCTGGTTGTCCCACTGCCCCATGAACAGCTGGTCCCACCAGTCAGAATTAGTGTGGTGCCTCCAGATCCTCCTGTGCACCCTGGGAGGCAGATGAAGGTGTGACCATCTGGCAGTGACAGCCATGTCCTCAAAGGTGGCATCAGGCTTGCCCTCCAAGAAGAAAGGGACAGACAGCTGTCAGGAGGTGCAGCACATGCTAAAGCACCTCTGTGTGGGGCCAGCGCAAGCCTGGGGACTGTTTTGGCACCATGACTTGTTGGAAAGAGCTGTGTCTTCCAGAAAGCATTGAAGCTCTAGCGGCTGTGCTGTCCCTTGTGGAGGTATACACACCTCAGCATGGTAGAGAACAGGTCCTGGGTGGGTACCTTTTAGGGCATGTCTAGCCGGGGGATCCCAGAAGGAAATGCTGACCTGTGACCTTGTCTGCTCTGGTTTCAGGTGGCTGTTTTGCTGAGAGAGTGACCAGGAAGTCTGGCCACTCTCCGTCAACAGAGTGGACTGAAGGAGTGATCTAGTCAGTGGTCTGGACACTATCTGTCAACAGAAGTTTTGTCGGAAAATATCTTCTGACAAAAACTTCTGTCGACAAATCACTCTAATTGAGTCATAGCCAGAGAGAGACAGACAGCATGCAAACTGAGAGAATACAATGCTCAAATAAATCATATAAAGTTTTATCTGATAGAAAATTTCTTCTGACAATACAGGCTACGAGAGTGAAGCTCAAGGGGCTTGTCCAGGTCACTGGGAGACTCCAAAGATAAAACAGCAGACCTATAATTTGTACACAGTGGGAGCTGAGGAGCAGTTTATTTTAATACTTGGTACCTATAGAAAACAAAATAAAGCAATATCTTAAAACTGGATTCTATTATTTGGATGTCTCTTTGTACGTGTTTGTTATGTAAATTTTTCTCTCTGTAAAACAAAACATCACAACACAATAATGCATCATCATCATCAGATCTGCGCTCCTTTTGAAGGCATTCAGCTGCACACCATTCTCATTCTGAAGGTTACTACCTATGTGATTTATCCCTTTTGCCCTGGATGCATGTGAGGGCTGAGAGATAGGAAAAAAAAATGCCTTCTTACTGCTGCTTCTGAATCTCAAAAATACTTTCTTCCTCAGGCATAAAACACAGGGAGGCCAAAAGAATTGCTGGGGCCTTGGGCAATATGTGTCTGCTGTTGCGGGGCGGCTCTGTGCTCCTGAAAGGCGCAGAGCTCGGGCAGCCAGCCCTCACACCTCTTGGAGCGTGCTGAGCTGGGCTCCAGGCATGAGTTAAAGGGCCCATGGCAATGAGCCCAGGGCCCTTTTGCAGCAGTGGGCCCTGGAACAACTGCCCCCTTTCCTGAGGGTAGTGGGCCCAATAATACGCATGTGGACTATAGTTACGTTAGCAAGTTTTGCCAACAAACCCCTAGTTTTGTCAATAAAACTGGGGGAACATCCACACACAAAATGTGTTTTGTCTACAGTTTGTTGACAAAATTAACCACATCTGCCAGCAACGCTCTGCCTCTCAGCCATGAGGTGTAATGCTGCTGTTGACAGATTCTGTTGGCAGATGAGCTGTGTGGATGCTCGAGGGTCCTTCTCTCAACAGATGGGGCATCCAGAACAATGGGCAGCCCTGTCTGCTGCGCTTCTGAGTGCCTGTCTTGTCAAGAGAGCAGCCGGGCAGTCCGGCCTCTCTGTCAGCAGAGCGGAGAGCTCTTCCAATTGGCTTGTGTGTGTGGCCACACTCTGTCACCAGAAGTTTTGTCAGGAAAGCTCTTCTAACAGTGACTTCTGTTGACAAAGTGCTGTAGTCGAGCCACAGCCTAAACCATGAATTTAAGAGATGCTATTAACATGAAATAAGTGAATACCATTAAGATTCTGGAGAGAGATCTTCACCCTTGCTCTGGTTCTTTACACTGAATAAAAGAGCTGGAGCATTGTAAAGATGTCCTTAAAGACAGATTTCCCACCAGTGTTGGAGTCTAGGAGGGCTACTACCTAAATTGCCTATTCAGTCTCTGGAGCAGGCTAAGGTCATATCAGCACAGAGATGATATAAAACCACCGTATTCATCCCTCTCCCTGGCTGTGAGTTCCATGCCATCTCATGCAGACACACAGCATGGAATCTCATCCCAGTGCTTGCTTTCACTATTTTTAGTACTGATACAAGGGTTTGGGCATTCTTCTATGGAATTTGTGGCTAAATATAAAGGAGTGTAATTTTGTTTTTATCAGTTTAATCCTTCCTCACACACACATTTTGAATGATTAAAGCAAAGATTATACTCATCCAATGCCCCATTTTACTATAGCTCAGTTATTTATGGATATGGGGACAAAGACCAAAGTTTTCAAATATATAAACCTGAAGTTATGCTCCATAATCCATATGGAGTCATCTAAGAAAGTGGCCAGTTTGGCCAAATAAAGTTCTGGGGTACTCCACACTTTTGAAATATGAATGGGAAGTCTGACTTTCTGCCAACTCCTCTGATTGTATTTCAAGTCTCAAGATAGGTCCTCGTTTTCTTAAGTGAAGGAGTCCTATTATTATTAAAAATCTTTGCTTGTATATTAAAAAAAGGATTTTTTGGCCCTTACCTTGTAATAAATTGCTTGTGAAAAAAACCAAGTTTACCACAGAACTTCACAAACCAGAAGGTAGGCAAGAACTTAAATTTATTGTTTTCAAATAATCTTATCATTTTAAACCAATGTCATGATTTTTATGCGTGGGGGCGGCTTTGGATATTTGAACACTTGAGGTTGACAATACTGCTTTAGGCCACTGTAATAGCCTTCCTAGTACAGTAAAATTCCTGGTGGTCTGGCATCCCCCGAGATAAACATACCTCGAAATTCGCATAAGTCTGGGAGCTTAGATGGTTGGTTGGGGCCATGGGGGAAGCGGAGATGGGTTAAGCCTGGGGTGGGTTAGGGCTGCAGGGGGGCCAAGGGGTGCAGTTGAGCCAGGAAGTGTGGGAGTTGGAACCGGGGTGTGGGGGGGAGGTGAAGTTGAACGAGTGTGGGGGTGGTGAAGAAGCTGTAGGAGTGCGGGTGGGTGAAGAAACTGAGAAGTGCAGGGTGCAGAAGCTGCAGGCGCACAGGGTAGAGAAGAAGCTGGGGATGCACAGGAATGGTGAGGCGTGGTTGGATGCAGGGGTGATGAGCCATGACAGGGCGGTTTGCATTAGGGCATGAGGGTTATGGTGACATCCAATTGTCTGGAAAATTTGGTAATCTGGTACCTGTCTGGTGTGAGATTGTTCAGATAACAGGAATTTTATTGCCATTATACAATGAAATCTAGGCAAGCTGTGTTTGTAATTGAAGAGTTTGTTTTTATGATGAACATTTCTCATGTGCTACCATTTCAATCCACCAAAAGTCAAAGAAATGTCTTGGCTGCTCAGAACAATTTTCCAAATCTATATAGTGATCAGGTAGCAAGCATTAGGTGATGCTGAGCAGAAACATATTACTATTAATAATACCTAACGTGATCACAACCAGAACAGACTACACTGTTTATTAGTAAAGTAAAACCACTATTGGTATCTGAAAAGAGCGTCCTACATTTTCTAGCTGTTGGAAACGTGAGACGTCTCTCTGAATATTAGTTATTATGAGCAAAACTAACAAGCATTTACTATCTTGTGAGCATAAAGAAAAATCAATCGTGACTAAATGATGCCTGATTCAGTTAATTAGCAAGCAAACTAATTACCTTATAATGAAATGGCAGAAGAAGAAACCTTCTACAAGTGAATTGAAAGGAAGCCACAATTTGAGGGAATAAATAGTTACATAGGCTTGCAGACCTATAGTAAAATTATTCACATTGGCTACGTCTACACAAGATGCCTCTGTTGACAGAAGTCACTGTTGGAAGGGATTTCCCAGCAAAACTTCTGTTGACAGATTGTGTCTACATATAAAAGCAGACTGAAAGAGCAATCTGCTCTGTCGACAGAGAGCAGCCAGTCTGCCTAGACCTCTCTTGACAGAAGGGCTAACCAGAAGCTCTGTAAACAGGGCTGCCCAGTGAACCAGAAGCCCTGTCTGTCGACAAAATGGCCCCAAAGCGTCCACTCTGCTATTTTGTTGACAGAATACTGTCAGGAGAGGCATTATACCTAAATGGGGAGAGGTATAATGCTGCCAGCGGATGTACTGGGTTTTATCAACAAACTGTCGACAAAGTGCATTTTGCATGTAGATGCGCCACAGTTTTTCCTAACAAAAGCCCAGTTTTCCCAGGCAAAGCCTCTTGTATAGACATGGCCATTGAGAATGGAGCAGGAGAATTCCATCACATCCCTCCCCCTGACAATCATGTATTTTCCACAATATATTTAGTATTCGTTCAACATTTTTCTTTCACATTTCACTCTTCATCCCAAATGACCTTACTGTTATCGTGCGTGCATTTTTGACATTTGTATGAAGGGAGACAAACATGACATATAAAGGCATGCTTGCAGCCAGTTCACACAGCAGACAAATATTGTGTTGTATATGACTCAAAACAGGTTAGGCAAGACAGATCTTGTCTATCCCCGAGGGTTTCTGATGACATACTACTCCTTGCTGCTGCACCTTACTTCACTAATGTCAGAGTGAAATGTCACATTATGACATTTGACTTGTAGGAATCCTTATACCTATATTCACATCTTTGCTACATTCCTGCTCTTAAATTTAAAAGAATGAAATCTCTCACTTCATTAATGTTTCACACATTACTAAATCTGCATCCTTTGGAATTAATAGCGCTGATGAGTGATTACACAGATGGCAGAGTGGTGATATTTAGATCATATGCTCACAACATGCTTCTTTTGTTTTACACAGTGTATTTAAAAAAAGAAAGTTAGCAGAAGCTTATGGAAGAATCTCTCAACGCACTTTGTCACTAAGGACTGAACTGCCTGCTCCTAGGATAAAATCCACAAGAGGTTACTCTGCTGGAAAGGAAATTTCCTCGAGGATTCTCTCTGAAGAGATCCCATCACACAATGCTGCTAGGGGAATTGAGGTGGCACCACTCATGAGTAGACTCTAAGAAATTCTGTGGAACCAGGGTTCTGAGGGAGACTAGAGTCATCATTGTGGAGGTCCTGTGCTTCTACAGCTGTTATGAACGTGGAATTATGATCCATCAGAAACATGCTACCAATTTCAAGCTGTATGGTCTTTTTTTGTAGATCTGTGTGGCGTGGAAGCGGAACAATACACATCTCCCTTAACCCCCACCCCCATACAATACCTACCCCTGCCTCTAATTTCTAGCTCCCTGCATCACATTTCAAGGAATATATAATCCATACTACACCCTCATTTCTGCCCTAAATTCCATCCCTTCCTGTTCTCTCTTCTAATTGGCTCACAACATTGATGTTTGTCCTGCACTCTGAACATTCACCCACTTCTCGGACATTAATCACTTTTTCCCTTCTTCAAATGTCTACTTTAAACCAAGTCCTTTCAGAACAGATTCATATTCCATTCAGTTCCTCCACAACCCCACCCTTCCTTATTTCCCAATTCTTGCATCTTGCCTTTCTTAGGAGATAAACATTTCAGAGAAGAGAAAGTATCACATTCTACCTTTAGTGATCTACCATGTCTATCAGTAGTATTGAACAAATTCTTATAATTAATACATAATTACCAAAATATTTAAGAATTATAATGACAAATGAATTACTTAGTCAAGAAATGAGGTGATGTTTTGAGGCATTATGATGATAATACATTAATCTGGAAGAAGTCTTGTATTCCAAGTTTCAGACAGGAATAAATTTTCATCACTGTAAGGAACAGATATTTGTAATTAGTGGCTGACCCATGACTAAAGTACTTTTGCTATGAAACTTCTTAAGGAAACATCTCTTCTTCCTCGATAGGTGGAAAAGTGAAATTTCTCACAGTCTGAAAATAATTATAAGCCCCCTTTGGTACAGAATAATTGGGAAAAAAGCTCACTGTTTTATTACTAATCTTGAGCACTCTCTTCTTCATTCGTCTCTGCTACAGCTTCATTCAGTAACATTTCTGCTGATTTAATATTTTAGAAGAATTGTGCCTTATGAAAAGCTTCATTGGATTCAAATTGCTAAGGTTATGCTTTGATGATCTATGAATGCTTTTTCACCAGCCTGGAACTTGTCCTTTTGGCTTCCACTGACAGCCCCAAACCACAGAAGAAAACTCTTTTGTTTTTACCTGTTCTTTAGCTTCTCTGGTGGACACTAAATTCCCCTCTGCTTACTTTAAGTCAACCTATGCATTAATTTTCCAATTTTTTGCCCACTGGCTATCATGATTATTATTAGTATTTTTAATAATCAGTTTGCAAGACAATTATATTCATATAAATCTTTTTAAATAAACAAAAAGGTGTTCTTCTTGCCTTCATCCATTTTTTCCTGTTGACATGAAAACAAAGTTCAGTGCAACTATAGCTAGACGCTCAAAAAAACAATAAAGGGAATCTAGTTTTAAAGAAATCCTTTGAGTCAACTTTACTTCAAGTTTACTTCTGTTTTTTTCTTTGTTTCTACCCTGAAGGCCCACAAAAATCCCTTGATTGTTATTTGAGTGAAGGTGAAATTACAATGCAAAAAATGAGGATTGTTCACTTTTTATCCTTGATTGAAGAGCTACAAGAAATATGTTTTGCTTCATTTTTTGTCCAGCCCTGTAAGCACAAAGACCAATACAGTGCAAGCTTTGTTATTTGGCATGCATGAGGAATGGGGATTGCTGATTAACCAAGCATGCCAGTTCCTCACCAAATGCGAGAAATGAGGCTGTAAGATGGGTGAGATAATATCCAATTAAGGCACTGACGAATCTGAATATAACATTGATTAAGCAAATCACTTGAACACAGAAGTGAGCAATAAGCAGCCCCACTAATAGTTTCTCAAGCTTCCTGCTTCTGTTGTACTTTTTTTTTTTTTGCAAGTCTTTGACTAGTTGTTCTCCATTCTTCAAATTCTTTTTTGGCCTAACTAATTATACTTTTACACCTCCCTTGAAGGAGATTATTCTTCTTTCTAGTTGCCTCAGTAAGATGTGCTTTTCAAGTTTAAACAGATGTCTTTTTGCCTCTAACCATTTCTTTTACTTTGTGGTAACATTCACAATGTTTTTTCTCCTGTTACTGATCTTTTTAATTTGGGGTATACATTTGTTTCAGCCTTTGTTATGGTGTCTTTGGAAAGTTTCTGTGCAGCTTGCAGGAATTTCACTTTTGAGACTGTATCTTGTATTTCCTGTTTAACTGCTATCCTCATTTTTGTGTCGTTCCCCTGTCTGAAGTCAAATGATAATGTGGTGGGTTTCTTTGGTATTCTCCCCCACAAGGATGTTTAAATTTAATTCTATTATGGTTGCTATTACTGATCAGTTTAGCTACATTCACCACTTATACCAGATCCTGTGCAGTATTTAGGACAAAATCAAGAATGGCCATGCTACTTGTGGGTTTCAGAATTACTTGCACCAAAAACCAGACATTAGTACTGTCTAGAAACTTCATTTCTGAATCCACCACTATGAAGAATAATTGAAATTGCCTATTATGGAGTTTTCTATTTTTATACTCTCTCTAATCTCCCAGAACATTTCTGAGTCACCATCATTATCCTGGTCAGGTGCTTGGTAATACATCCCTACTGCTATATACTTATTATTTGAGCATCGAATTTGCATGGTATAGTGTGATTAATTTAAGAGTTTTTACTATTTTTGACTATATGCTTGCCGTCAAATATAGAATCACTGCTCCACCAGCATGACCTATTCTGTCACGCTTACATATACATATCCAGATCTTACACAATCCCACCAAGATTCTGTGAAGCATATTATAACAATATCCTCATTTAATATCAGGAACTCAAGTTCACCCATCTCAGATTTAGATTTGTAGCATTTACATATAAGCACTCATAAAACCGGTCATTTTTCAGTTGCCTGTTTTCAAGTGGTGTAATTGAATGGGACATTGAATGTGAATGAGGATGCAGTTTGGTTCAAAAGAGCAGATAATCTAAAATTCATGGATTGTGAGAAGACAACTGTGGATACCAGGGACAATAGGATGAAGATTCTATGGCTCCATCTACATTAGGAGATAAATTCAAATTAATTAATATTGATTTTCTAATTCAGGAATTTGTAAGTTTGAATTTGATCATCCTCAGCTCCCCACATGCTCCTCACAAAGTCAATTTATTGCTGCCACACTCAATCAACAAACATCAACTGTTGTAGCAGCGCATTGTGGGAACCTATCCCACAGTTACCCCATCTCCATAGCATTCTGGGTATGCTCTCTGGTCTTTGAGATCACCTTCCCACATTGCATTTTCCTTATTCCCCTCGTGTGGTAAGCAGAAGTCCATTTTTCCCATTGAAAGGAAGGAAAAATAGGGCATCCACAGAGAGGGCAAAAAAGTTTGCATAAATATCTTTTTTCTGTAGCTGAATTCTCAACTGGCCATCCACTGAGTGTTCCCCCTCCCATGATTGCACCCGATCCCTGAAAATAATACAGAGGCCTGAACTGTATTCTCAAAGTTAGAGAAAGAGGATAGAAAAGTCTAGGAAAAAAGATTTTTGACTTTCCTCTTCACGACACAGACATTGAGAACATGCATGATGGCAGTGAAGTATCATACACCGACCTTATAACAGAAACAGGAACCTTAACTAGCCCCTCCCCCCATGTTTCTGAGGGAGTCAAAGCATGAAGACAGATTGGAGATGTTAGCAAAAAGATTTTCTAACAGAAACATCAAACCAGTAGTTGTCTGCAATGGACAGCAAGCTCCCAAAACTATTTTTGTTCGAGTGCATGGTGGGGGGGTGGTGCTGTGATCTGCAGCTGCACAGCCAGCTGGAATGTTGAAGTAGCTGAAATAGTCCACCTGACTATATTAGCCAGCAGGAGAGACTGCCCCCTAGCATGTG
Source organism: Carettochelys insculpta (assembly GCF_033958435.1). Lineage (NCBI taxonomy): Eukaryota > Metazoa > Chordata > Testudines > Carettochelyidae > Carettochelys > Carettochelys insculpta. The sequence goes on from NC_134138.1 coordinate 177,712,690, forward strand.
CAAGCACCACTGGTCCATTGCTTGGGGCATGGGGGCAGTTAAAGTGTCCCCCCTGACGATCTTAGCTGCTACAGGTACTTTTCCCTGGCTGCAGCAAGCCCACAATTATCTAGTCGCCAGGGGAGACTTCCCCCAGTGGCAGCAAGCCCCCAAATATCTTAGTCTTCCTCCCTGGTGGCTTCAAGTCCCTGATATTCTTTCCTACCCTTGGAGCCCTAAATATGCACAAGCCAGGACATGGTGCTGCCTAGCAGCATGGTCAGCACCAAACGGCAGGCATGTCCTTTTATTAGGTCAGGGACTACCCATGTGATGTGGCTGAGTACAGAAAAGACCCTGACTGTGTGGTGCCTGTGGGGGAAGGAGGAGTGTTCCCACACAAATGTAAACCACTGAGAAGTTTTTCGGCCTTTTATGCAAGCATGACCCCCACAACAGCCTTGTTGCCAGGTGGTGCAGCGGGGCAGCAACTGGCACCAGGCAGCACAGAAAAAAATACCAAGCATAGAGGCAGAACCATGAATTCCCTGCAGGGGTTATTTGTACTGGGTAGATGCATTCACAGCACTAGTAGCAAAGAAAGAAAGACATTTGTCAGGCTCTCATATGAACATGAGCCCACATCCACAGGCTTGCTGCTCTCCCTTTGAAATTCACAGTGTTCCTGTTACCAAATTACGGAGTATCTGGAGAGCAGTGGCCAGAGAGGAGCACTGAGGGGCATTGTGGGTTACATACAGGACACCTCTGGAGGCTAATAAATTCCATTTTAAGATGTGGCAATTCCACAGTGGTCTTTAATCGAACTTTTGAATTTGAGCTTAACATTGTACTAATCAGGTAACGACGATATTGTAATCTCAATATTAGTGCTACCAAAATCAAGCTAATGGTATTTTAAGTGAAGACATCCACATGGTAATATCGAGGTAACTGCCTTAAATTTGAATTTGCGTTGTAGTGTAGACACAGCCTACGGTTAAATTAGGCCTAAAAGTCACGCTTAGAAAAAATTTACATATAGGTCCCAACCATTAAAAAGTGCATGCAGTTAGTTAACTTTAGGCATGGTCAGTGGAAATATACAAAGTACTCAAAGCAAGGACTTCAGAAGCTTTTGGATAGCCATGAAGTAATAAGCAGTCCTATGGCACCTTAGATACTAACTTATTTATTAGGATATGAGCTTTTGCGGGTAAAACCCACTTCCTCAGATGGAATGGAAAAAACAGAATCCAGCATTTATATAGTGGGGGATAAGGCGGGGGGGAGAGAAAGCCCTATAAGTTTTATCATTGTATGGCTAAGGCAATAGGTTTCATGGTTTTTGGAAAAACCCATAACTGCAGCACTTAGAAAATTCCAGGGCTCTGTACAGTTCTTAAATTCGGTGGCAGAAAAAGAATGATTAGCTCAACCAGAAAATGAAAGTGTAGCCCAAGGACCAGCGCATTTCAGCCCCAGCCCTAGGAACTATAAATTGTGGACTACAGACTGCAGCATGCTGGGAAGACTCCCTTGTTCCTGCCAGGATGTGCACCCTGCCCGCAGCAGGGTCTCAGCAGAGACTGAGCTGAAACAGCGTGCAGGCTGCAGGCAGAGGAGCGGGGCTGCTGAACTGTGATCCTGTTTTGTGTTTTTCTACAGAATAAAGCCTGTTCTTGGTGGTTTGTCTGAGTGTGTCTGGTCTGAGGTACACACACACACAAACATTAACACACAACACAGAGCACACCAAGGAGCCTCAGGCTCAGTCTCCCAAGTTATGCAAGAAATCGCAAGGCTTTCCCTATGCTGATTAACCTCACACTGGGCTAGTGGACAGGAGGGGTTACAAAAGGATTCAGATCACTGATGCATCTGACTCACTAGTCGCAACTGCAGATCAGTTGTAGTCAATGAAAATAGATAACAAAAAATCAGAGCGGGCAACACATTCAGCTATGGTTAACTGTGTCTGAATTTCATATGCCCAGAATGTTTGACTAAGTCCAGGCATAGTATCAATTTATCATTGTCTGTAGCCTGCAATTGTGAAGCATGCCCTCTTCTCTTTGAGAAGACTTTAATTTCTAACACAGGTAATCCTAAAAGACCTAAGATTTTCTTTACATAACAAATATTGCATGCTAATAAAGAAATTATAATACAAATCCCACTAGTGTAACATACTCAGAATTGTTATTCATTAATTTTACAGTTTCCCTGTAAAATCTGCAGAGCAACTGGTAGCTGAGTTATGGCGAAAAATCTTAAATGAACAGATAATGAAGGAAAAAACATAGAACCAGCACAACATGTAAAGGAAATACGACTTTTCCCTAAACACTGCATGATTTAAGTTACACTAGTCTCTCAATAGATCAGTCTCTAAAGCCCACACTAGGTGACAGTCACTTGTAAGTACATATACATCATAGACAGGGTTAACTAAGTCTCTAACAATGTTTCAGGACTGTCTTTTTATTAGAATTAATGGCCATTGAATGGTCTCTACAACATACTGAGCACAAACTCAATCAACACTTTTCCTATTTCACCTACAGTTATTCTAGAAGGATATTTAGTGCGTGGCCATTCAAGACACCAATAGGAATGATAGTGTTTAAGCACTTCTTGCATCAGAATGGTATGTTCCCTTGTTATTTCGAAGGCAGAGAACCAGAGAAAAAAATCTTAACTGTGGAAAAATCCAAATTATGACAACATCTCAGCTCATGTTACTATCAAAAAGTTGCTAAAGAGAATCAGTTGTGTAATGACCAGCAATATGAATTGACCCTTTTTGACTATGAATCTCCCCCACCGTACTTGTGCCAAAACCAGCTTGGTGCAGAATTCTGTCCTAACCACTGTGAGTCAGTGCTTGACTGCTCTATCCTGTTTTGTTTTGACTAAAGATGATAAAAAGAGGTGAGAAAGATACTTCACCCTTCTCCCTCCCCACCCCCACCCATGCCCCCAGAGCCTACAGTCATCCCTCGCTAAACAAGCACAATTGGTTTCCAACTTTCTGCTTGTAGGCAAAAACTCATAAGAGGGACACTAAATTCCCATTACATACACGTTGAAGTCTCTGACTGGTTCCTAGTGCTCCTAACTCAGGAAAGGAGTGACAGCATGTGGGGCTGCTTTTGAAAAGTAAGTGAACCTTGGGTGGGTGAGGGTTGGAAAAGGTTAAAAGCTGGAGGCAGTTTAGGGCCATGAGTGGGAGAGAGGGAGGGAGGGTTAAAACCTGGTGGCAGCTCCGGTGGAGGAGGTGGCGGCTCATTCCTCAGGCTGCAGCAGCGGTACCTGTGGAGGGTGTGGCAGGCTGAGAGGTTCGGGGACTGGGCTGGGGTGGGTGGTGCGCGGGTAGTTGCGGGCAGAGGGTGTTGGGAGCTGGCCAGGCTGGGGCTGCGGATCTCTCCACCTGCAGCCAGGGAGCCTGGGGCTGGCTCATATAAGTGGGGGAAGTTCTTTCTTTTAGTGAATAAACGTATATATGTATGTCCCTCGTTTTAGCGAGTACTCGTAAGTAAAGTACTCGTTAAACGAGGGCTGAGTGTATATCATATTGGGCTGTGATCTCACCATCTCTCATGAATTAAGTGGGGTTAAGCCTAATTAGCACTTGGTGAGAAAGCATCAAGGAAAACCCGGAGATTGGCTTGGCAGTAATTTCTTTTTATGTCATGAGTCAGTGTCTCAGGAAGGGGATATAGCAGTGATTGCCATTTATCTGAGTGTTGATGGTTTCCTACCACAGTGAGATAAGTGAAGAATGTTTTCTCTGTAACCCTTGGCGTGTGTAATTTATAACTATTTTCATTTGGGTTTCCTTGCACATATAGGGCCCTGAATAGCTATTCCAGTAATTCCTTACTACACAAGTCTATGAGGAGTCATTAGCCTGCAAGTCAAACTGCCATGTTCCATATATTTTTAGACTAAATGGATTTAAGGAGCCAAATGATACCAACAAGGGGGAGGGGAGGCAGGTCAGGTGGTATTTGGAAAAATAACTATTCCAATATCTATTGGGAGCTCTGAGAATTCACTTTTACTAGAAGACTTTATAGTGATTCAGCAAGTTCTTAGCTTTGTGGTATGATAAATTTGTCTTTGTTAAGACAAATATCTTAGCTCTTAGTGCTTCAGTTGTTTCCAGACAGAGTACTATTAGCTAAAGGAATGTATGTAGACTCTGAATAGCTGCACACAGCTCTACTTCTCAAATGCTCTGTGGTTTCGCACTGGCCTTAATCTGTTGCAGAGAAGATCCATATGAAAGCCAAATAGCCATATAAGTGAAGTTTTTAAACAATACCTGTACTTTTAAGAGAAGCCTATTGGATCAAGACACTATATAACTGAAAATATGTTTACTTATTGGAAACAGAGTGATTCCAGTTTGCAAAATTTAGACCTGGATGAAGACGTTGAACAGTCCAAAGTAGCATTACGTTTGGATTCAGAGTTTAGTTCAAATACCTACAAACGTATGTAAACTTTTAATTTAGATTCAGAGTTCAAATCTACTCTTTCACAAAATTTGGAGGTGTTTGGACTCTAATTTTCTATTTTTAAGATTGTTATTTGAAAACAGAGCCCTGAAAATGAATACTAAAAAAACCCTGACACATTTATAATATAGCAAAAAATGACAAGAGGAAAAGTAATTTGAGTGAGAGACAGTTAAAAGGGAGGCAGTTAAAGACATGTAATTACTTCTTTATTGTCTGAATTAATATGGTGGCAATAGCTTCAGCCTGCTTTTTATTTTGAGTTGAAAGATAGTTTGTTATGAGCTGTCTCTATGAATATCTGCAGGATATAATTTGAATGACTTGCAGTAAAAAAGGCAATTACTCATATAACATGTGCATAATGAAACCTGACTGCTTTATCTTTCTGCTCTTAAGAAGACTAGTTTACATTTGGTAATTTGTTTTTTCTTAGGGTATCTATTTGCATGGAGCAATAAATCGTTTGGAGAAGCGGGGAGAGAATGAAAATATAGGTCAAGAAAGTCAATTAGGGTGAAATTATGGCTCCTCTGAGTCAGTACCCTAAAGAAGTAAGAGGGCTCAGTGAGCCGTCCTCACTACAAAGCTACTATATGCAGGCACATTTCCCCCTTCAGTTCAGAGTGGCCAGCTAGCACCACCAACTAGCCGAGTCCCAAGAAAGGATGTTTCTAAACAGGATAAAGCTGAGCCCACTGAACTCCTTAACACAGAGGCTGGCTGCTTAGTGAGCAAACTGGACTTGTGCTAATTAAGCCTCACTGTGCTTAGCTGAAACGAAAGGAATGTAAATGATGTGGATGCAATTTTCCTTGAAGTTAACCATGAGAGGATGCCTGCATGGTTGTATGCAAAACCACAGAGACTCTACTTCATATTGTGAACTCTGTACTTTTATTAATATTGCTTCTCCTCTCAAGAAAGGTATGTACAAAAATATGTAAATAAATTGAAAGCAATTGGTCTGATTCTGTAACTCCCATGCCACTTTGAGTAGTGCCTGTCCTCACAAGCAGTCTCACTGAGTTTGATGGGACTACCCCACATGTGGACAGGATGGCACACCAGGGGCCTGTGTTTTATCAATCACCAGAGTCATACAAATTAGTTGAAAGCACATGTTTCTATTGGCTAATAAAGCATTACAGATGTGCTGCATATCCATGTCATTTGGCTAATTAGTGGCTCTACATTTTGCTTTAGGTAGATAGAAAGGTGATAGTGTTGCAAAAGCTTCCTTCCAATATCTAATTATTCTCATTGTTCCAGCGTGTCACAAAGTTGTGGTGCAATATGTCAGAATGAGGGGCTGTGCAGCCTGTCAAACTGCCAAAAAGTTAAGTGTCAAACATAAATTGATTTTTTTCTCTTATCAGATACTGCTTAGAACATGATCGTTCTGAATTGTCTGGAGACACATTAGTCAAATTTGCAGATGATACTTCACCTCACTATCCAGAGATTACATATGCTTCTGTGTCTGAAAAGCACTGCACTGGAAATCATTAATAGGACTGGTTTCACCCAGGAGAAGGAAATTTATGCAATATGGGACTGAGTTCTCTCAAGCCTGTTTATTAAATTTGACTGTAACCCAAAATAACATATTTTCTTGCTATCAGATTATGTATGGTACACTGCCTGCTCTTAGTTCTTCCAGTGGCGAGGCCTTTCAAAGGTAACAGAGTTCTTTATATTTATATTTATGCTACAGCAGTGCCTAACTTCAGTCATTATCCCAGCATGATATCTAGCTACAAGTTGGGATAGAATAACTAGTGATTGCAGCAGGAGAATATATTGGTAATAATAAGTAACAGTATTATGGATTTTGATAGAAACTTATAGCCACATCCTAGGCCCTGTTGCTGGCAGTCTGTTGCAACAGCTCCTGGAAGAATTCCCCCAAGTGCAGCACTAGACTGTGGCTGATATACACAGCCCTACACTATTGCCCCATTGGTAGAGCCCAGGACAGCAGACATGGCATGAGGAAGATCAAGACTGGCCAGGGAGCTATTGGTCTTCGGGTTCTCTAGCTGCTCCTTGCTATGGAGAGTGGAGGAGCTCAGCAACTGGGATGCACGAAGTGTGTGTAAAGCCAATATTTCTCCTCACCCTGTGTCTGTCTTTTCTGCTTAGACAATAGCATCTCTTTGTCTCCTTGTACTCTCATGACTATCAGGATCCATCTTTTAAACTTGGAGGCTATGGCTACACTTGCCCCCTTCTTTGGAAGGGGCACGGTAATCAGGGTGATGGGAGATTACTCATGAAGTGCTGCAATGCACGTGCAGCTCTTCATTAGGCAAATTCTCCCCTGCGGCAACTTCAAAGTGTCAAACTTCGAAGTGCCAGTATGTCATGTAGCATGCCACTTCGAAGTGCCTGTGCTACTTTGAAGTCCCTTTACTCCTCAAAATGTTGTGGAGTAAAGGCACTTCAAAGTGTTGTAGGCACTTCGAAGTGCCCCCAGCTACACGGCTTGCCGGCACTTGGAAGTTTGACACTTAGAAGTTGGCGCAGGGGAGAATTTGCCTAATGAAGAGCTGCACGTGCATTGCAGCACTTCATGAGTAATCTCCCATCACTCTGATTACTGTGCCCCTTCCAAAGAAGGGGGCAAGTGTCGACGCAACCCGAATGTAAGCTCTTTGGGGCATGGACTGTTTTCTGTTTTGTGTATGCAAGCCTGCCACCAAGGGGGGCGGGGAGGGGGAGAAAAGGGGACAATTGCCTAGCATTTCAAAGCTCTGGGCCCCTATGAAATGTCACAGCTCACAGAGAGCATGGGGTGGGTGAGGAGGGGCACCAGGACCGACTGCCCTAAGCTGTGTCCCTTTCCACCTTCAACCCTGCCCTTTCCTACCTTGCCTCTGGGCCCACCGTGCCTGTTAGACCACTGTGTGTGTGTGTGTGTGCAATGAATTTCTGGGGTCCTAGGCACCATAGTAATAAAAATATATAAATAGCATAATCTTAAACCATCTTTACCACACCTCCTGAGAACATAGCATAAAACCCAGCCCTTCATGAGGACCTTAACTTTATTCTAACACCTTCTCCCATCCACAAGGCAGCTATGTATTCCTGTCCCCATTGGATGCATGGGAAACTATGACACAAATAAGTTCAGAGATTTATGCATGTCTACAAAGGAAGTCTGTAGCAGAGCTAGGCTGTCTCACTCTCGTCACACTTCCTCATGGCTAAGTATACGACTATGTAATCCCTGTCTTAGAATGTTGTCATTTACTTCATGCACTGTGAAAGGTCACCACTGTCATGGAACCTTGAATTTTGCCATTAATGTGGATTACGGTGCTGTGCATTAGCAGTTCATTAGTTTGCTTTGATCAGCTGCTTGCTGTGTGTTAGCATTTTGATAATTCTCTTTGATCTAGTCCTGCAAAACAGGGCTAAATCAAAGTGAACTAACAGAGCATTAATATGTGGGAGCAGGGCCCCCACAGTTGTCATGACCATAGCTAGAAATTATCTATTTTATTGTGACTGGGCCATGAATTGTACCTAATTTTACCATGACAAAATTACATCCATGCTTTTGACCATGCCCTCATTTTGTGTGGTATCTCTGCTCTGGATTTTCCTGCCAAACAATATTAAGTCACGTCATTGTTGTAATAAAAATAGAATCCTACTGTGAGAAATACAGTACTTTTTGTTACATTTTAAATTTAAAGAGATTGGGGTGGCCAATCAGGAACCACATGGCCTGAACTTTTATACTTACATTTCTATGATTAAAACCAAACCAAATGGCAATATAAAAATATGTAACTAAAATAATTGCAATAGAAATTTGTAATGATCTTATTAATAGAGATGGTGAGAGGAAAGAAAGGGCCAATGAACTGGATTTAAGTGCAAAATATAGATTACATTAAAGCAGAAAAGTATTTCTGATTCATTTATTCTCTTGCAGAAATGCATATCTATAGAATGCTTACAATACTTTGTTACAGATTATGGCAATTTAATTTAAAACTGTCTCACAAAGCACTATGAGCCTAAACAAACTGCACTGCAGTAGTTTAAGAAATAATCAGAACGTGAAACTGAATATAAATAAAAATTATATTCTCTTCAGTCTATTCTCTTTGTCAATATAAAGTAAAATCAAAAAGCCTATAATTGTAAATGGGGAAAAATAAATTGTATTTTTAAAATTATGTCACTGTAATAATCCAGACGCTACTGGTAACAGATGCATAAATCTTTCCAAGGACTTTTCTATCCAAACAGCTAGCTTGTGACAAGCCAGGATGTGAAGCTACTCTACACCAGTGAACCCTGATCACTAGCAGTCCTCTAGTGCACTTTAATCTATTGCCATTTCATCAACTACAGGCTTGTGCCAAGCAGATTTACACCCAAGTTCACTGTGAACTAAATGTTCACACAGACAAGTCCTAAGTGTGCTTCCTGTGCTGACAGCATCTATTCAATCACATAAACTATCTGATCACAGTGATAATGGCACAGTTCAAAAAATGATACATTACCTGGCTCCAATCCTGCATCCCAATCACTACAGGCAGACACTTACGCCCATGTGAAGTTCAAATGACGTGAGAGTGCTATTTTGGTGTTATGGGTCTAGTTAAGTAAATCCGACTGCAGGACTGGGGTCGGAATTACAAAACAGCTTAGTTTAAACAAGCAATGGGGAACGTTTTTTGGGTCAGGGGCCATTGACCCAAAGAGAACTTAGTCAGGGCCATAAAGTGAGAACCAAAAAAAGGCAAAACCCTTACTGATGTGGTCCCTGACTATGGGCCTAATTCTGGATGGAGGGCACAGGAGAGGGGTAAGGTTCTGGGCAGGAAAGGGTTCAGCAGCAGGCTGGGGGAGTGGGTCTAGGTGGGAGGAAGGGTGCCGGAGCAGAGTGTGGGTGGAGAGTGTGTGCGGGAGATGGGTTCAGGAAGGTGGGGGTGGGGTCTGGGCCTGAGAGGGTGGAGGGTTTGGGGTGCATGGTCTGGGAGGGAGGGGTCAGGGTGGGGGTGAGGGGGCTGGGAGAGAGGGGGCAGGAATGGGATGCAGGTTGGGAGTCTGGGGAGAAGGTGGGTGCAGGAGAGGGGTGTGGGGTCTGGGTGGGAGGCGGTGGAGGGTTTGGAGTAAGGGGTCTGGGAGGGAGGGAGCAGGAGCATGGGGCAGGTGGGGACTCAGGGTGGGAGGGAGGGGGCAGGAAGGGGGTCTGGATGGGTGTGGGCACAGGAGCTGTCTGGGGGCATGAGGTCTAGGCAATGGGGATACAGCATCTTTGCAGCACCCCTGGACGCAGATGACTCTGTGCCCCCTCCTCTCACTCCCAGAGACCATCCTCAGCTGCTTTGATTGGCTGGAAGTCTGGATCGGGATCATGGCTTGCCTGATTTGGCCCATGAGGCTCAGGGCTCCAAACCATCCACCCCACCATTGGGCTGGATACCATGGAGGGGAGCCCAGAGTCCAGAGCCTGGATTCAGACAAGCTGCAGGCCAGATCCAGACTGTGAGCCCAGGTTTTCCCACCCCCGGTTTTAACTGTCCCAGTTCATTATGTTTAGTTGCTTGTTGGCTATATCCATATCCTCTAATCTTTGCTTCTCTCTTTAGATTGTAAACCATTCAGATTGTCTGTATTTCCGATTGTGCCCTCTGGGTGCTACCATAATATAATTATTATTGCTGATACTAATTTTAAATTATGTTCCTATTACTGTTGTGATTACTGCTGCCCTTGTAAGTAAACTAACAGGTACAATACATTAGTGGTTCTCAGACAGAAACAAAAACCAAAACCAATTAACCTCTCTTTGCAATAGATTTAGCTCCCTGCTACGCAAAAAAGAAAAAAGAAAGAAAAGGAAGGCCAATACCGCTGAGTTAATAAACATAAAATATCCATGAAAGGCAATAAAGCTAGATCTTATAAAATGAAATAGTGGCCATTTGTCCCCCAAAAGGACAATTTTTAGAGCTTTAGACCCTTTAATTCCATCAGGGTCTTGCTTTAACCTTTCGCAAGAGACTGTAAAGGTTATTTGATTGAAACTGTTGTAATATGTGGCTCCTTTGAGATTTGTCCAGATTAGGTCTGGTTCAGGTAGCTGCAATGTGCCCTTCTGTAACCCACAATAATTTTAACCCCAAGTGGAAACACATTTACAGCTCCTCTGGGAGGTCAAACAGTATGTAGCCTGAGTATGTTTTCACTTAAAAGAAAATAAATACCCTGAATTACATGAACATTTTGGGAACTGAGACCTTTAACCCTGAAGAGAATTTTTTTTGTTAAAGAGCAGAAAGAGATGGCAGTGCTGAAGTCCTGGACAATGTGAAGTTGTGTCTTTATCCTATAGAGCAGGAACAGAATAAGCAATAAAACTGTGCTTGCCAATGCTGGCTGTCATTGGGCCTCAGCCCTGACATAGAGGACTATTTCTAGTGGCAAGAGGGTAGTACAGTCTCCATGGTCTTTCCACGTCTTGATATCTCTACCAAGACCGCCAGCAAAAGTGTCAGTTTTTGCAATGCAGATACCTGTCTGCTAGGAACAGCACTCAACTCCTTCACACAGCTCACTGAACAGCCAGCAGAAATTGGTCACAACTTAATCCAGAGCTAATTAACCAATCAATCCTACATAAAAGGAATATGCTGAGATGTCAACTTCTTTTGATCTAAATCAAAAGCAGGCAGCCAGTCCAAGGCCCCTGTTTTGAAATCAGCCAACCGCTATTCCAAAATTATGTCACAATAGCTGTTGCATTGTGTAGAAGCTAGGATTGTTATTTGAAAATAATGGCTGTTATTTCAAAATAATATTGCTGTGTGGACCTACCCTCAATGATTTCCAGATCCAATTTACTATTAAAAACAGTTATTTCTGTTACCTGTTACCCCTGTTAACAACAGGGGAAAACGTCATCAACCTGTGCTCTTTCTGGCCTAAACTTCAGCAGCAGCAATAAACATTCTGCTGGCTAAATGCTGATGTCAGTTCAATCTGTGCTGCTGAACTTTTGTCGGTGGAGTTGTTCAAGTGTAATAAGAGGATACTTGAATACAATGGGGGTTACCAAAACAGGTTTATCTGAACCTGTCTCCTCTTCCGGGTAGCTTGGCAGGTACTCTTTCAGGTGTGAGGCCTGGCACCTTTACCTCTCCAAGGCTAGACTCACACAAGTGTCCCACCCTTAGTATATGCCCAGTGCTACACCTTTCCGTATGACTGGGTTTGACAGTTGCAATTTGTCATTTTGGGAGTCTGTGACCCTTGACAAATTCATTTAAGAAGGTTGTCTACTAGCCATAACTACCATTTAATCTTAACAGCAGAAACAAAGCATAACATGAAAAAAAAGTATTTTTAAACAAAATGCTCTGTACATGTCAGTCATGCCTGATGCCCTACTATCCTCTGATGGTGAGTCAGATAGACCATGTTTCCTTAGACATCCCCAGCAGTGTCCACAAGTGTCAGCCTGAATAGTTTCTCAGCCACAACTTCCTGTCACTAGACTAATTCTTTTTTCAGACTGACTTCTTTTGCCCACTCCTGGGTTTCTTTTGCTTTGAGATCCAAAGCCAGTTGGGTCGGCTCAATGGGCAGTTCAGCCAAAGGATCAGTGGCTCTCAAGGGGTTGCTCACGGCTGTCTTTTCTCAGCTCATTGTATTACCTTTCTCATTGTTTCCCCCCTAAAATCCTGCTGATTTTATCCAGTATATCCATGCAGTAAACTTTATGATAACTGGGCCAACATACAGCATTCATAAATTATTAAATAGCAGCCCTAAACTCTTCAAGGAAGGCCAGGACACTGGAATGCAGTTATCAATCGCTTGATGAATGAGCTACAAAAGAACCAGGTTCTCTTTCTTATAGCTGTGTTGTTACTACAGGGCCAAGAATGTAATAAAAAACCTTCCTGCTCTGTCCCGAAGTTTAACTGATGTCTTTGAATACATCCAGAGCACAGCCACTGAGTATAAGGTGGCAGTGTAACATAATGACTTTTCAGGGCAGAATCACCTTTAATAAGGAAACACAATCTGCTAGAGACACAGACCTAAGTGCAGATGGCAACACTAATTGTGCTAGCTATTCTTCTCTCTTCCTTGGCAGCGTGCTTGGATGCTAGACATAATGAATGGTGACAGGCAGAAACAGGAGTGCAGTGTTCAGTTTACTCATATTCATAAATAACATGATTTTAAAAATAGCATACAGGGCCTGATCGTGCTCCTGTTGCCAATAGTGCAAAAACTCCCACTGACTTTAATTAGAAAATGATCAGGCCCCATATATCCATGAAATGACTTAGGAGACAGGTTTATAATGAGTTCTGATGCTATGATGAATGTCAGGCTATCCCTGGTGTTGTGTGAAATGTCAGTTTCCATTGTCAACACCCAGGCAAGTCTTGAATCTGAACCCACACATGTACAAAGCTCAGTACAATGTTGTCATAACTAGAAAAAGAGAAGGAAGGAGGAGAAATCCAGCGCTAAACCCTTTGAAATCAGTAGGTGTCAACCTCAGCAAGGGGCTCAGATTTCAGCCCAGAGACTGGAAATTCAGCCCCAGCCCCAATCTGCACATGCTGCCCTCTGCTGTTCTGCCATCATCTGTCCCCGCCTCCCTCCCCCACAATGGCCTAACCTCTAATCCAGGGAACAGCAGTGACAGAGTTGTTTTTAAATTAGGCCGAAGAGGATGAAATAAGTGAGAACTGGGAAGAGTTCTTGTGATAGGGGGATACATGCACACAGGGAGTATGTGTCTGTGATGCGATGTGTCACATAGAGCAACTATGATCCCCAGTTGTTTGCCATACCAGCACTCCATCCGCTTTTACTAAAGCTCACAGTTATCCCAAATGAAATCTAAATTTGCCTGTTTCCTGGCACTGTAACAACACAGATTTGTATCCATTGCTGGGGCAACTAGTCAGTACTGAAAAACAAGAACCCTTCCCACCCACACTATACACAGTATAATGCCTACAAGATTATTTATAAATCCCGCATTAGAGGTGCTCCTACAGCTACTGAGGACAAATGTATAAGTGGCATTAAGTGTACACTATCTAGAATTTGGAAACTGCCCATGGACCTATTTTGCTCTGAGCTCACTGTTACCTGCCAAGGAATAATTGTGGGGGAAAATGTACAAAGGCCGGAGAACCCACCTAACTAGCATCTCCTAGAAGAATAAATCTGCTGCCCAAAAGGATGCTTAAATCTTCCTCGTACAGCACAAATTCTTCCAAATGGGTAGCTGGAAAAGTGACACAACTTTTTAAATGAGTATCAGTATGCATTAAGTGATGAAATCTGAGTCATTACTGTATTAAAATAAATCTGTGAGCAGAAGGTACTGGGGCATTTGATTTTTTTTTTTTTTTTATTTAGAGCAGCAATCATGTTATAAAATGTAAAGAGGAAAAAATCCTTACATTCCTCCAACAAGGCCATGAGCTGGCAGAGTCAGTGGCTATATTAAAGCACTCCCTGGGACTTCTTCACATAGTTCCATATGGAGTTGTTCCAAAGCCCAGAATAATCAGATAACAGAGCACTCCAGCTACACCCTCTTCTGCCCTGATCTGTTCATTTGCTGGAGCCCACAGAGGAGTGGGAGAGGAAGTGTAGGCTTGCCAAGATCTGTTCTCCAATGTCCCTGCCCCAGGGCAACCCTTGGGAAGGGGATTTACCTTTGTGCCGCGCTCCCCCGCCCCACAGATCACAACTGAGCCTCATGTTTTTGGATAAGAATGCTGACCACTGTATCAGAAATTTTAACAAAAAACCCCCCTTTTTGAAGTATAATTTTATACTTCAGCTGTTCATGAAGAAATAAGAACGTCCAGTTTAGTGCTCCCTAAATGGTTTCTGAACTACCCAGAACCCTGCATATCAAGTGAACAATTTGCTTCCACGTGACTTTACCTCAAGTTCACATACAAGGAACTAGTTCTCGCTGTCATTAAAAACATGTATTGGTGCTATTTTTATCACTGCCTAGTGTCAGATATATCTCTGTGAAGTGCTGCAGGAGATGTGTCCTACAAGGTACATTACAACATGTTCATTAGTCTTGTAGAATTTTGATTAGCACCTAAGAAAACAATGTGCTGTTCCACTCTGAAAAGTGATTTTGCAACAGGGCAGCGAGGAGTTTATTTTCTCAATGGTTTCCATATCAAACATGCTTGGATAATGTGCTTGAGCAAAAAGACCCGCCCCCCATCTCTGGCAACTGTCATCCCTATGACTTGTCTCTGGCTGCATCTACACTGCCCCTCTCTTTTGGAAGGGGCATGTAAATGCAGTGGAATGAAAATTCTAATGAGGTGATGCATAATGACAGCCACTCACCATGTTGAAAGTGCTGCTTTCAAAATACAAACTAGCCAGGTAGATGGGGTTCCTTCGAAAGGAAGCTCCACTTTCAAAAGCACCCTTCTTCCTAATTTTTTGCATGGCTATATGAAAGGGAGGGGCAGTGTAGATGCAGTCTCTGAGAATTAAACAGCCTTCTTTCTTCAACAACAAAGAAAGCAGAACTTCTGCCCTTACTTACATTTGTGTAACCCCAACATCTTCCATCTCCATTCTCTGTGCACTTGCAGAATCATCCCAAAACTTTTTAAGATGATTAAAGTGTTGCCTAATCTATCTGAAGTCTGATTTTTTGCTCTTTGAAAATGTAGCCATTCTCAGTACTTTGTTTTGATTCCTCAGCAGAATGCATTCTTCATACTGTTATCAGCCACAGAGTTAAAATGAGACGTGCCATATTCCCCAAAGGAAAAATATGACTCATAAATCTCTGTATTAAATGGTTGTTCTGGATTATTGTTATCAGGATAAACCAAGGACACAGGTATTTGAGTATCCTGTTTCCCCACTGTATGAGAGCAGAATGGTGAGTGTTCAAGATGGGCATTGTTACCTGGAGCCAAGGAAGTAGGCACAGCACTTGTGCATCTTGCCACCTTGCTTGCCCAGCTCTTCTCACATCACTGCTAAGAGGGCTTTTGTAGCCAATGCTCAGAGGAGCAGGGCTGGGAGATCCAAGAGTATGCACACTCACTTACTAACACTGTGTAATGACTCCAGAAGAGCTTCACAGAAAGGCGAGGAAGGTTGTGTTTCTTTTCTAACCCATGCAAGAGCCTCACTCCCTTCCCTGAACAAAAGCCTTCACCTCAGGATTGGTGCAGGATCAAAGATTTGTCCATAACATTAAATGTACTGGAATGTGCTGCATAGCCATTGCTTTGTGAAACTAAATAATACATGCTTATTCCAACTCAGTTGATTCTAAAACTCAGCTGAAAATTAATTTTACTATAAAAGCCATGCTATTTTCAATATATCCTAGAATAAGCTAAAGCTCTTAAATATATCATTCCCACAGTGTCTGATGGAAAGGACTTACAATTGCATACATAACTAATTGGCGCTGTCATGTTGGTAAACCAATGCTGCAGTAAAAGGATGAAACAATACCGTAGCTGGTGCTGTGATCTTATCAGAGCCCAGAAGCTATCAGGTAAAGGCAGATTGGGTCAAAACATGAGCAGAGTACCTCCCATAAACGCCTGGTGCTGTTGGAAGTAGAGTTGTTGATTCAGTATGTGGTAGTATGTCATCCTGAAAAAGATGGGCTAGAGTGCATGCTTCCTTGAGATCCTGAATTGGAGCTGAAAAGCACCCATTTTTTATATTTTTTAAGAGAGGGCAATAAATCATATGTACTAGTGAAATACTCCATTTTGTAACAATGCATTTTACCTCCCTTATTTCTTCCTACAGTTTCCACTGAATACAGTATTTTATTTCATCACCTATCTAAATGGTTGGGCTGCTGGGTTAAATATCTGCAGAAGTTCTTCTCAAAGAGCAAAATGACCTCTCTCCTCTCCTCTTATTTTAGAAGCATCAGATCAGAGCTTCTCATGTTTTTCTACAGCATAAAACTCCTCTTAACAGAGAACAGAATTTACTGACATCTCCCTGTTCACAATTGCATTGACTGTACCATTTATGATTGTGCCAACCAGCTTTCCTATCATTCATGATCATGTCACATCTCTTTGACAAGGGAAGTAAAATATCTGCATGAAAAAGAATTAGGGATGTGTTCATGAGCTTTTAGCTTTTCAAATGCAATGCAAGTAAGAGACCCAGGACCATGTGATTAAGCAGCTTTCTGTGAATGTCCGGTGTCCATGGGGCACAGTTTGTGAACCTTTAGATTAAATGGATAAAACATTTTATATCTCTGGTTTCCTATGTATCAGCTTGAGCAGAGCTAAACAAATACATCGGGACATGCCAACTCTCACAATATTTAAAGACCCAACTCCTGATGTGAAGTAATTATATCAGAATGCCAGCTTTCATTAACAAAAAGTGTGTTTCTAGCCCTTATGGTTGCAGAGAGAAGCTTGAAAATGCAAAGTCGAGAGACTCAAATACTAGAAGACAAATAAATGGAATTCTAAATTTTTGTTTAGAGATACTCATGATTTTTGAGGTGCTGATTTTTCAAAACTTTCTGAGGTAGAGCACAGCCAAACACTTGTGTTTGGCTGTGCTCTACCTCAGAAAATCTGTACAAGTGACCATGCAAATAATGTCAGCCGTACTTAGCCTTTCTCCATGGATTATCTTTCTGAATATTCACATTCTTTGAAAGCCATTTGATGTTAGCAATGTAAGATTTACCAGAATTAGTGAATGTTCATGGAAAAACAGTTTTGGTCTTCAAATTATTAAAGCAAAAAGCTTAGTTCCAAGCATTTCAGCCAGTCAGGGATAAATTGAGAAGATTCACAAGAAACTACTCATAATTAGATAAAGAAAACTAATTATTCACAAAATTATTCCACAAAGAAATTCACATTTGCAATAAACTGATTGAAACTTATAAATAGAAAAAATAGAAATAATTAAATGGGTTATTAACATAAGAGCTGAGGAAATAATTTGCATTGGTGTTGGTAAAGCACTTCATGATAAGTGGCATGCTTGCACAAGTTTACCACAGAAACAACTAACGAGCGTATGCCTTGAAATACTTTAAATTATGAACTGCAAAAAATGCAACTGACTGTGGAACAAAGTATAGGCATTTCCCCACTGCTTTGGTAAATCTGTTTTCCTCTTTCTTTTCAAAGAATTCTGACCTTTCTTAAGCAGTATTGAGTAATATATTGTCCCTAGCACACAAGACAAGACACAAGGACTGTGGTTTCGTTAGTCCAGTGGTGGACAACCTATGACCTGGGGGTGTCATGAGGCTCACAGGGGTTCCACCTGAAGTCTACAGACTCTAATGTTCTCCCCTCCTCTACATGCCTCCCACTCACTTGGCCCACTAGAGCCCTGTACTCCTTTCTACTCCCCCTTCCTTCCCAGCTGTCTGTGCTCTGCGAGGAAGCGGGAGGAGAGCGGACAGAACACAAATCAGCCATTCATAGCACTGGGAGGGAGGGGCTAGAGTAGGAAGTACAAGGCCCCAAAGCACAGGAGGCATATAGGGGAGGGTGGGCAGAAAAGGGGTCCACAGGCAGAACCCCAGTGGGTCACAGGTTGCCTGCTGAGAGGAAGGAAAGCCACTCATGAAGCCCATTCACTCATCTTGGTTGCCCATCACTGCACTAGGTCATAGCTTTATTAATTTAATTAATCTGGGAACTATCAACCATGCAGGTTACACTTCCACCCACAATCTGTTCCACCTGCTGAAGAGCTGCTGTAAGCCTCCACATCCAATCTCAGCCTATAGCTGGGACCTCACCACTTTCCCACTGAAGGATGATAAAGAGGCTGTGGGAGAGAGGATAAGAGCTTTGCTGTACCAGACAATAGGAACAGCAACCCTATTTTACAGCTTAATCATGGATACCTTTCCCTAACACTGCTTCCAATTCCAGTTTATTAGAGAGCCCACTCCCCTATCCCCCAGCACCAGCTAAATTATGGCAAGTTGAACTTTAACTCCCAACCTTCCCAGTCCCTAAAAGGTGACATGTATGATGCCCTAAGCATGGCACAAACAACCAGTCCTACTTGAATCCCAAGCCTGGGAGCTGTTCTGGGTGTGTTATGGCTTTGCACCAGAGGGAAAAGGTTTATACGTTCCCCCTCGAGTGTGCAGAAGCCAGTGGACTTCTCCTGCATTCTTCAGACCACCTAATATGCCCAGATACCCTCATCTTCTCAGCTACCTTCCTCCATCCCAAGCCCACATGGAAGCTGAGCCCGTGCACAGAATGGGGAGAACCTTAAAGATACCCTTAGAAACCTAAATCCCCTGCTTTGCCATAAAACTCCCTCCTGCTCTCTGAAGCTGCAGGGAGTGCCCATTATACCTTTACTAAGTAATTGCTTGTCACATAATTAATATTAGATTGGCTGCCAACCACATCAGATTTTCATAAACTCACATGCACATTTCATTATAATTCTCCAAAAGGTTTGCTTCCCCAAAGCCCAATGATGAAAATGGTCCTATTGTTTTCTTTCATTATGGAAAGTCAAGCTATTAGCATTAACATTAGAGAGCATGGTCATTCTTTGTGCTGAAAGCATTTTAATTATGATGGCACCAATATTGCATTGTTTACTGCTGAGCATGGCAATTAAGCATGTGTACAAAAGCAATAACATTTAAACATGTTAACAGCTTTAAAAACAGGAGCTTCACAAACCTGCCCTTTGATCAATTAAGTTTAAAGTTGCATTCCACATACCAATTTTAAATTTCATTAGGTGATTGTGCCAAGTTTGCTATTAACATGAGAAAGAAAGAGAATGAAAGTTACTTTGCCAAGTCCTTCAGCAGGGCTGAGTCAACCCTTCAGAGTGTTAATGTTACTGCTTTTTCTGTGGCTTTGGTGGGTAGATGAGAGGGCAACTTTAAAACTCATCAGAGGTCTGCTAGAGATAGGCAACACCATAAGCAACAGAAAAGCCACTTGTGAAGTGTGAGGAACCTTGTTCTATTCACTATCAGGCAGAACAGTGACACAAATTCCAGACACCACTGTGAAGCCAAAGGACCTCAATACTGAAGGAGAAAATGGAATGTGTTTATGTTTTATCAACATATATATATTGGATGGGCGATGCTTATATATATATATATATATATACTCATGGGTGATGCTTAGCTGAATTTGAATATTTTCCTGCTGTTTTGTTGTAATGACATCTGGGTTTCTTTCCGCTCTCCCTCCCTCCTGGAAATCTTTCTGTTTAAGGAATTGGGTGTTTACTACTTGGCAGAGGGTGGGGTAACCAGTGATACCTGTGTGGACATGCCCAGACTGCAGAAAAATCAAGGGCCAATAGAGAAATACACTGCAAGTAAGTAAGAATAATTGAATATATTATTATATTATATCATATATTATAATACATAATATATACCACATATAATATATTATTATATTATATTATAGTATTATATAATATTCAATTTATATTATATATTATAATATATAATCTATATAATATATAATATATTATTATATTATATTATTATATAATATTCAATATATTCAATTATTCTTACTTACTTGCAGTGTATTTCTCTATTGGCCCTTGATTTTTCTGCAGTCTGGGCATGTCCACACAGGTATCACTGGTTACCCCACCTTCTGCCAAGTAGTAAACACCCAATTCCTGAAACAGAAAGATTTCCAGGAGGGAGGGAGAGCAGAAAGAAACCCAGACGTCATTACAACAAAACAGCAGGAAAATATTCAAATTCAGCTAAGCATCACCCATGAGTTGCATAAACTGTATCCACAAATCATGGTGCACTAATGTCACCAGACCATAATATATGTTATGAAGTAGGCAAATGAATTTCTATAAAGTCTGTCTTGCTTTACCACTCATGAGTAATGTGCCCATCCTAGACAGATAGTTATAAAACCTTTATTCCACATCGTACTCTCTAAAATAGAAGTATATAATAGAAATTTTACAGACACATACACACCTGTGTATTGCACATCATAATCCTCTTTCAAGCAGCTCGGGACTGTACACATGGTTAAATCATGACTCAGAAGGGTTTTTTGCTCCCAGAAATAATAATGGAGCCAGAGACAGAGAATCTCCCTCTTCAAATTGCAACCAAGGTTTGTTAACAGACTGTTGGGCTACTGGTGGCTAAAGGAGGAAGCACAGACATAGCTGACTTCATCTATGAATTTGACACCATATAAATCCAGGTTATGGCACACTCCTGGCATGCCTGCATTCTGATGTGCACACTGAACTTGAGAGCCACTGCAGAGATCTTTCCCATGGTTTGCTTGTGGGTGCACAGTTCCATTCTGTGCAGCTCTCTGATTTTTGCTTCTGTATCACAGATGTGGTGTTTAAATTTCTTTTGGCTCTCATTCACTTATATAAGACATATTAGGTTTGTTCTAAGGTGAGCAGAACTAAAAAAGTGTTGAAACTGGTCAATTGGTCTTGCAGATAAGAAGTTCTATTTTGCATCCACCTTTCAAATTAGCACAGTTCAATTGTTTTCAGAAGAGGCCAGTCAAGACCACTGAAGAGGATGAAAAGGGGAAGCTAAGGCATACATATGAACCTAGTCTCGTAAACAAGCACTTCTTACCACAGCTGCAAAGCAAACCCAATGTGGAGATTGCAAACACAAGAAATCTACAAAGTATTAAACCAATTGATTGATATCTCACAATCAACCTGTTTTAGGAAAGATGATTTAGTATACTTTGATGCTATTAATTTTGCTTAGGCTAGATTTTAACTGTGCTACATTCACCCTGTTTTTCATGGGAAGACAATCATTTTGGAACAACCGCAGACGTATTCTTATAAACAGAACTTGCTAGTGAAAACGAATACAAATAAGAGATTAAATACAATTACTTTATTCTCAGAAGACTGGTCTAGGATTGTAGAATTACCATATGATATGAGATTCGACTAGCAGAGTAGTCCATTGGCTTTGGTAACCAGCCTCCAGTAATGGCCTTTTGCCTAATTCTCTGAGAAACATAGAGCCACCATAACTCACTTAGCCAACTGTGCAGTGCAAAGAGCTTCATGTCATTTGTGAAATATCTTAGAATAAAGCTCCCTTTCTCTTACCTCAGTGTTTCAAAGAACACTTTCTGACAGAGAAGGGAAAATATCAGCAACAGATGTTGTAAGCAAATTTGTTTTAAAAAACATTCTTGATTTTCACTGAGAGAGTAATTATATGCTGTTATGAATTATCAGATTATTTTTGCAGATGTGGTGTATCTTCCTTTGGTATTTAATGCAATAAATCTTTTAAACTCAATTAAGAAAATGATACCTTCAAGGTTAGGAGCAATAAAGCTATCTGTCACCACACTGAAAATAACCAAATTAAAATAACTGTCTGTAGGTACGCCATATACTGACAATCTGGTGCTTTATTTACATTGACTAGGCCCTGTGAGATTACCAATTGAAATGTTTTATTTGGCGTTATGGCAAGGGGAAAGAGATGCATTCCCACAGGTCATGCCATGTATTTCTCCCACTCAGCACAAACCCAGCTGCTTATCAAAACAAAAAGCAGTCAAGTAGCACTTTAAAGACTAGCAAAATAGTTTATTAGGTGAGCTTTCGTGGGACAGACCCACTTCTTCTGACCATAGCCAGACCAGAACAGACTCAGCTGCTTATATTTCTAATGATCACTGCTATCACCTGTTTCTTTCTAGCAACTGGGGTTCCCTCCCATGGAGAGGTATCCTTCATGTGAGAGGAAACTATGATGATATCTGGTGGGAGGATGCCAACTACAGGAACATTTCCTTCTGTTCGACTTTCATGTTCTCTTTCTCCAAGACGTACATTTTCCTCAACAGTACAGAGAGTGTCAGATTGGCTGTGGGACCATTCTACTGTGTATACATGTATGGATAGCAGATCTACATACGCTAGGCAGTGTACAAAATGTGTGACTGTGTACCTATATATATATATACTGCTGCTGGGATTGTTTTCACAATGAAAATAATAGTGTTTTTTTCCTACTGCTAAAGTAAATTAATTCTCAACAGAAAAATAATCTGTTCAAATTGTTTAGAAGGATTACCAGTCAAGTAATTCTCAGGAGTTATTTGCCAGTCCTAAGCCATATGTGATGCTGACCCAGGAATGGCTAAGCAACTAGCACACTAGGTCACCTGGAAGCAACAGTAAGGCATTTTAGAAGAGTATTCAATTGATAGACCTGGCCATTCCTTGCAGACAGCTAACAAAGCCATGTTAAGCGGACTAGACTGTTTAGTAGGTAGTTCTATATCATAAAAGAATGAAAGGGGTTGTGCTAACTGTATTTGTCCTTATTTACCTTTGTCTGGTTAGAAATTTACTAATTTGATCTAGTTAGCTTGTAGATGCTAAAGTTGTGTTCCTGAGTCAAATGTTTTGTTACTGTACTCTAGTGATTCAGAAATCGAAAGGAACAGTATCATTTAGATAGGACTTGAAGTATAATATTATTGGGCTCATTTCTCTTTGGATCTTATTAACACCAGATAGTAAATTATCTCTGAACTATCTGAATGGTTAATTACCTTATGCTAATTAATTCAGCTAGTCACCATGTATGCCTAGGAAACAGAGATTGGCTTGAAAGCAACAATATATAGTATCTATTTTTAAAACCATGCGAGTCTGCTGAGACAACGGTTGACTTCAGCCATAATGTAAGCCATAGGTTGGTTGCCTTTAATCTTAGACCTGCTTCCATTTTGACAGGGGATGTGTAAGTTATAAGACTGAGGTTTTCAGATTCACTCTGGATGCCTCCCAGAATTCTCACGGAAGAATCTGAACAATCCCTGCTCATGGATTGTCCTGTTGGTCTGTCACTTTTTAACTGGTTCCAGAAATACTTGCAAATCCACAGCCTCACTGTCTCTGCTGCAAAGCTAATTCAAGGGCTTCACAGCATTTGTAGGTATATTGTTCTAGCAACCACACACAGTAGAGCCTTACTACAACCCCCTACAACTTTGACTGTAGTGAATGTGTTCCTTGGATCTCACCTCCACCCTATCTGCTGAGGTGGGAAGCTGAAGGCTTCTACAGCCCCAGGACTGCAGCAGGGGGGCTGAGAACTCTTTTGGCCTCAGAGCTGCAGAGGAGGGGCTCACTGTTCCTCCAGCTGGGGCCACTGCGGCAAAGGATGAGGGGCAGAGTGCTCCTCCAGTGCTAGGACTGCCACCGACACAGAGTGCTCCTCTGGCTCCAGGGCCATTGCTGTGGCAGAGTGGTTCTCCAGCCCTGATGCCATGGTGAGAGTCAGAGTGTACCTCTGGCTTCAGAGCCACTGCAAAGGCAGAGTGCTCCTCCAGCACCTTGGCACTCTTCTTCGGTGGCTGCGCTGAAGCCAGAACAGCACTTTGTCCCAGTCACAGTCCCTGGGATCAGAGGAGGGAGCACTGCCAGCAGTAACTCCTGCAGTAACTCCAAGGTGGAGGAGCTCTCTTTCCCAGCTGTAATCTCGGGCTCAGAGGAGCATTCTCGGATGGTGGCAGCTGCAGGGCCAGAGGAGCACGCTGACCCAGACCAAGAGCCAGAGCATATGTACCCCTCTCACTGTAATAAGCCCTTAGCTATATCAAACAAATGGCTTGGATCCCCATGGCTTCATTATAGTGAGACTGTATTGTACAACCCTCTTTCTTTTTTATTTTTATTAATAAACCTTAAACTTAGTTAATAAGGATTGACTGTAAATGTGTATTTGGGTGACATCTGAAATATTCATTGACCTGGTGGGAAATGAATCTGGTCTGTTGGGACATGGCAGAGCTTTATACGTACTGAATAACCTTTTTAAACCTCTCACTATATTAGGCTTGGCTGTGAGGCTGGGGGCCAAAGGATTGTATTTTAGCTTCTTGGAAACCCAGTTACAGAAGCTATTTGGTTACCGGCTTGGTGAATATAATATAGAATAAACCAACTGTTCTGGAGTTTGTTTGTTCTATTTTCTGCAGTTTGCTGTAAGTAAGCAAGCTCAGTGTGGCCCCTCCACATACGACAGCAGCACCATAAAATGAGTCTACTGAATTAGCTCAGGCTCTAAGCCATATTAAACTCCATGAGACTATCTCAGGTAAGCGGTAGGATACAATTCTACTGCTGGCCATACTTCTGTGTTTGGGTTGGGAGTGGAGATTAGATAATTGGAGATTACATTTTTCAAAGACTAGCCATCTTCTCCTGATCTTGGAAGCTGAGGCACAATTCTCCTTAATGAAGGGCTTGTTTTGATGGTTTATCCTTGGAGGTTAATGGAATTAGAGGCCTTTCAGAGGACTCTGGGAGAAAATGTTATCTCACCCACAGGAAACCATTCATTTTGATGCATCCAGTATGAAAGGGATGGATACATACAGAAATAACACCGATATACCAGAATTTTTAAATATAAGAAGAGTGATGAAGCAAAAGAGTCACAGAATCATAGAACTGGAAGGAACGTCGAGAGGTCTTCAAGTCTAATCATCTGCAGAACCATGCATCATCTAGACCATCCCTGGCAGGTGTTTGTTTAACCTGCTCTTAATCACCAATGAGTGAAGAGAAGAAAAAGAATGAAGAAAAGAAGTGCAAATTTAATGCTAGATTTTTAAGTAAAAGGAACCCTCCCTTATAGTCAATAATACCACACTTGATCCACTGCTTGATGTCTTCAGTAAATTTGCCCACTCAGTTCTTTCCATAAATATGCCTCTGGAACCCTGGAACAGAGAACTTTAGTGACAAAGGTGGAACTGAACTTCAGGAATTCCTCATTTCCACTTCCTGTACTCTCTCTGAATCATCCTCTCTATTTTTCTCATTTTTCTGTTCCAAAGATCGAAATGGCAATTATCATAGTACTCTCTGGTTAACAGCTACACAATGAAATCTGAGGTGCTGTACTATTCTTCTAATTACCGCAAATGCAAAATAATTACATACCTCTGTGAGGTAATTGTTGGTAAATGATGACCATTCAGGGCTGACCACTGCATCTGCTAATTGTTTATTTTGTATACATAACATTTAAAACTTGCAACAAAAGTAGCGCAGACATTATCAATCTACAGAATCTTAGAGCTCTGTGCTCTGCCCTGTGGAGTTGAGCCAGTCTATCTGTCCTGAAAAATTCCTAGAAGGTGACAAGACTCTTAGAGATCAGAGGACCTTCAACTACCATGATATAACTCAGCTCCTGAGACAAACTCAGTTCACAATAGAAAATAAAGCAAAAGCAAAATAACTCAATATGCAGTGTCATCTGAACATAGCATAGAAAATAACTACTCCTTGCAGTTCTTGTTTTCCTTAGGGTATGTTTGATCCAACTGAGCAACAGCAGACATAAGAGATGTCAACACAAACTTTGTAGGATGCAATATGTTCAAGAGAATCAAGTCAGAGCCACCAGAACATCTCAACTAACACAAATCAAAGAACAGTACTATTTGAAATCTCACTACATCAGCTACAGTCCTGTGCCTAGCCTGCGTCACTGTCCACATTTCCAGGGGATTGCAGAAAACAGATTTCACTCACAACTGGTTTGAATTAGTACAAAGCAAAACACCAGGGATGCATACTCTTGTATTTAATAAATTCATCAACAGGTGCAAGGAGTAGGAAAAATGTTTATTCACAGATGGTGCAGAAACAACCGGGTTTCTGTTTTTACCTGCTGTGTGAAAATATCAAATAAAAAAACCAAACAACCAAAGATAAACATCCCCAAGACCAATCATGGGTCCAATTTTATGCAGTCCTTGCACAAGGCTCCTCCTCAGTTTTATGGCAACATTGAAAACTCAAAATGTTTTCAAATATTGGATTAAATTCAGTTATATGTTAAGCCAAAGGATTGGGTGAACCTCAAAAGTTTTAGTTTCTGGGTTTGGATAAGAATCCAAAAATGTGGATTCAAAAGAGTGCACAGACGATGCACAACTTCTTTGTCGACAAAGGAATTTTTTCATCTCAGGAAAGGTCAAGATGGTCTACATCAGGGGTCAGCAACCCCTGGCAGAGGAGCCAAGAGTGGCACGTGAGCGGATTTTCATCAGTATGCAAGGCAGGAGGTCAGCCCCACCCCTTCACTCTTGCCCCATGCTGCTGGGAGCTTTCCCAAATCCACCTGTGGATTAACAAAAGACTAGATATGCTACCAACCACTACCTAAACGATAAAGCTCTGCATCTTTATTTATTTATTAATGAAGCTGTTGTAAGTAGGATTATGAGGCTATATGTGCACTACAGCATAAAGTTAATTTTAGGCGCTTAGCTTGATTCTACAATATGACTGTCTTCACTGCAAATACCATTAGCTTAATTTTAAGGGGCTCTAAGGTCGACATTCTTGCATTGACCATCCAATGCAGTGTAATGCCAAGTTTGAATTTACAAGGCTGAATTAATACTAGTGTGGAAACAGCATTATTTAATTGATTTTATTGCCCTCCAGAGGAAGCCCACAGGTATCCCACAATGCTCCACAGGTGTCCATTCTGGCCGCTTTCACTGCTGCTGCTCTCTAGGTGCTCAGGAAGTAGGTAATAGGAAGCCCAGGAATTTGAATTCATTTTCTTTCTGACCAGCATGGATAGTACACCTCAGGAGTGCACCTCAGGAGCCATCCAATGCATTGCATCACATTGCTTTGCATCTAGCCATCATCTCTAGCCATCTAGCCGTTATGACTACTCAGGGGATCATAATGAAATCCTAGATCTAATTTCTGTGTGAGGAAAAGAATCTATATTCAGCAGACTGTGAGTCAGCAAGCTAAAAACCAGACATTTAAGAGAAAAATTTGCAGGTCATGATCAAGAAGGGTTATGCCTGGGACGCTCAGCAATGCTGGGTCAAAATAAAGGAGCCCGGGCAGAACTATCATAAAGTCAGAAAAGCCAACAGAAGGGAGGCGGTACGGACTGACTATGAACAT